>NC_133203.1:30332568-30427568 GCF_958299795.1 Porites lutea | reverse complement strand
CAAAAAAGGAAAATCAAAGTTTGTGTTACTGAAAAACAAGCTTATTTAGCAAAAAACTGTGAAAAAAATATCATAGGGATCGTTTTTTAAAGGAAAAGTATATGGTTCCGGGGAATTCACTTAAATTCCTTTAAAGTCCTATACCTCGGGTATTACGTGTCGTAGCGAGAAACGGTTTTCGCTGTTTTACTCCCCTTCTAAAGCTCTTTGAGATGATATAATTTTGATTTTAAAGTTAAAAAATGCTTTAACCCATTTTGGCGACGTCAGTCGTTGTGACGTCACAATTTGACCTTTTGAGTCAAACAAAAACTTAAAATTATTTGATCAACAATCGAAATCTATATGGCAACTTTGGTCGAGAAATGAAAAGAAATGTAAAAGATAAGTAAATTTAACCTTAATGATACATTTAAGGCGTGGTTTGGCCTCACCGTGAAGATATCTCGACGTTGGAAACTTCAAAAAAGTTGAATTTGCTATAAATTTATTTCAAAAGTGATTTGATCAAAGTTAAACGCTAAAAGATTTTTAAAATACATTTAAAAAACATTTAAAAGAGTGAACGACCTTTCGGCGCTACGTTACGCCATTATCAAGTTGAAAAGTGAAAAAGTCACTTGCTTAGTCTACATCTCGTAGACCAAGCAATCAAACTTGCTAGTGGAATCGACCAATGTTTTCGGATAGCGCAGCTTTGAAACATGGTGCGTAACTTGTTGCATTCTTTTGCAAAACCTTCTTTGGTGGAAGATAGACGGTACGCACGGTTAACCATCGTGTTGACTAGGCCTTTCTTGTATCTGCTGTCGACGTGGCTTTGGAAATGGAGTGGCAGTCCGGTGTCGGTTGGTTTTCTGTAGACTTCTGTTGTTAGAGTGCCCCCACATCTTGTCAAAACTGTACAGAGGAACGGAATAGAGCCGTCATATTCAAGCGACTGAAAGTTTCAAAGTTATGAGGAAATGTAACAGCAAGTTTGATTGCTTAGTCTACGAGATAATATACATAAAGGACATCAAACCTTCTCTTAACACGCAAGCCGACTCCGTTCGCGCCAAACTATTTACGTGACACTTTCGTACATTTTTGTCTCTTATTGTGTTCCTTACCTTGGGAATTATACCCATTGGACCCGCAAATATTTTATGTATTGTTTCAAATTTTATATATTCGTTTTACACCTTATACGTTTTCCTGACGTTTTTACTTTTCATCTTGATAATGGCGTAACGTAGCGCCGAAACGTCGTTCACTTTTTAAAATGTTTTTTAAATGTATTTTAAAAATCTTTTAGCGTTGTTCCTGAATAATTTGCTTTGCCTCGCTAAATTTTTTGTTTTTGCTGCTTTTTGAAGCAAGGACGAACTCACCAATGATTCAGTTTCAATTTTTGTTTAGTCAATAGTGCATGCTAAAAAAGCGCAGCAATTCCTCAAGCGATATATCATAATAACCTATTTGGTTAAGTTCTATCCATCAATGGTGGGATATAGCTGTTGCCCGTTTATTCCAGTCTATATGGTTTTTCGCTAGTCTGGTCCAAGTCGAACCTCCAGTCGCTTCAACATGAGGTGGCTTACTGCGCTTTTCACAAATGTGCGAATTCTGAAGTTTAAAAGCCAACTGACGATTGTGTTTTTCGCCGTCGTCAATCATCTTAGCGGACCTCTTAGGAAACAAAACTTTACTTAAACGGGTTCAAAAGGTCATGATTTGTGATTTGTGATTGGTGGATTTCGATCCGTTTTGTGTGTTTCCATGTTTCAAGGTTCGTTGCTTGTGATTGTAATTATGATTGACGGAAGCGAAAAACGCAATTGTGAAGGCGGCTTTTGAGCTTTAGAGTTCACATTTTTGCTAAAAAGCGCAGTAAGCAACGACGACGGCGACGCCAGCGAGAACGGCAAAAGAAAAGCGATAGGTTTAGATTGGCAAAACAACAACCCTGCACGTGCATCACGCTTTTTTTGTACATTTCGTTGCCGTCACTGCACGACTACGCCGTGAAAATGCCTATTTTCACGTTTTGTGGAGAACGTGAACACTGATTCATTCTTTCAGAAAAAATAAATTGCCAACATTTGATAACCTGAACACGACGAAATATGCACGATAATGTTTGAAGAAGTGCGACTTCACTTTTTAAGTGACGTTTTCGCAGGCGTCGCCGTCGTTGTTGCTTAAGCTCTCTAATAGCATCACGTCAGCGTCTCAACGACGCCTTTTAGTATTTTGACGATCCAGCTTCTATATTTATTGTATTAAGCGGACTCCGTTGATGAGGATTTTGACTTGATTCAACCATCGCTGATCCAGCAATTAAGAAAAATCTTAGATGAATACCCAGACGACGGACAGGTCTTGAAGGTAAAGTAAACCTTTTTTGCCAATAGCAAATAACAAATGAATATTATTATGAAAAAAAAAACCGTAATCTTAGAGCGAAGTTGAAGTGTAAGGAACTATTCTCATTAGCAGCAAGCTTTGAGAGACTGGGGCTCAAGTTCATTAAAAATTTTTGCGCTTCTAAAAAGAAAGGTCCTTCTCCCTGCCTCCCTCTCAGGCGCTTCGTTTTCACGCAGAGGCGAGCGCGATATACGAGGGACTAGCGACGAAGCGCAAGGGTCCATATGGGAAGGAGAAAGCACAGTTGAGAGACCTCTGGGTACGAGGCAGTCCTTCTCCCATAATTTAATCCAGACAGATCTATTAAATTGACGCTGTATTCTATCCGTGTCATGTTGTAGTTCACAATTGCTCCAAACGATGTCACAATAATCAAATAATGGAAGATAATGTTTACTTTTTTCTTAGAGTAGTAATCTTTATACTGTTGACGGTTCCTCAATAATACCCACGCATTGCTCGGTAGACTAGTTGTGATGTCTTTTGTTTTTCATTTTCAAGGAACTTATTCAAAATGCGGAAGATGCGGATGCTACACAAGTCAAATTCCTGCACGACAAACACAGCTATGGAACGGATAAGCTCTATAATGAGGAACTGGCAAAATTTCAGGTACCGCCTTCTCAGTTCGTTTTCATCTTAAACATGACCAAAGTGAGTTTCGTAGATAGTCTATCACAATGACTTTCCAATCCACCCTGCTTGTCCTTTTTTTCAAGACAGCCCCCTAAATCACTACCGGCCTTCTCTAACTTTCCGACCTTCTTGCCTCAAACAAATTGCTCTTTTTTAATGTAGTCATTCTCACTTCCTTTATATGAGTAAATGGCCTGACAAACTCAACATCCCACGCCCAACCGCACCCACAACTCATGCCGATGCCGTCGTAAGCTTTTGATAAAGTTGCTAAATAAAGCTATATAGCTCGGTGGTCACTCTGTTGATGGCCACTTGACCATAGCGGGGGCTCTTGCTCTAGTCCTGGCAGATATATTCATCCTTGTTTCAAGGTCTTATAAACGGCCTTCTTCCCTACGGCCCTCTGTGTCTGTTCTCAAGATGAGCCTTTTGAAAAGGTTCGACTATAATTGAGACGTCATATCAAAGGTATACAAAAAAAATATGAGTTAAGCAACTTATATCCCTTTACTTCTATATAGGGTCCAGCACTTTATGCCTGCGACAACTCGAAATTTACCAAAGAAGATTGGAGAGGCATCCGTTTGGTCTGTGATAGCATCAAAGTGGAGGATCCCATGAAAGTCGGTCGCTTTGGTTTGGGATTCAAATCTGTTTTTCACATGACAGGTAACGCAAAATACCTTCCAGTTAAGCCAAAGATAAAAATTATTTTTCGGCGTTTTTTTTTTTATCTGTTGCGTTATCTGCTCCAAAAACGGTACAAAAGCGTGGCGACCAACAATCTGCCATGTCAGCGTTGCGCGAAACCACTTAGATGTCGTCATCCTGACAACGACATTACATTGAGGTGGTAGTTCATACGACTTACTCAAGGCTTACAAAAGTCGGTAGGTGGCCTGAATTGACGCAAAGCTGCTATGGTTGAAAAAAGGGAAGCTGTAGACTTTACAGGCTTTTGTATCTAAACTATTCAATATACCGTATTGAGACCTTATCAGTAGGAAAATGTCTTTAATAGATAGGTGTCGTCCCATTACAGTGGTGTCTGTTATAGAGAGGTGTCAGGATGGTGAGGTTCGAAAGTGATGCATATTGTTAAAGTTTAGTAATTTACTTATACGTACGTGGCTCTTTCTCAACTCAGATTTGCCAAGCTTGATCAGTGATTCGCGGATTGGCTTTATTGATCCTCATGGCGTTCATTTTTCGGACAGGCGTCGCATACGAACAGGGAAGTACTGGCGATTTGACGAAGACCGTGCGACCATCGATGCGTTTTCTGACCAATTCCTTCCTTACAAAGGCATATTTAACTGTACGGATGAAGTTTTCTCCCAGGGATTCTATGATGGAACTCTATTCCGTTTTCCCTTCAGACAGGAAACCTCGGACCTTTCAGAAACACTGTACAACGCAGATAAGATGACCACCTTGTTTGACAGTTTCAAAGCCGATGCTCCCTTAATACTCCTGTTTTTGCAGAGTCTGGAATCTGTTGAGCTTTATACCAGAGAGGAATCAGAGTCCAGCCCCAGAAGAATCTTTCAAGTGAAGATTGCGGAGAAATGCCTCAGAACAGTTCGTGGGAAGAGAAGGGAGTTTCTCAAAAAAATAACACCTGGTAAAGTGATGCCCGAACCAGTCACAGTGAGTTACCCATTGACCATTGAAACAATAAACTTCGAGACGCACTTGACAGAGCAACACTCATTCTTTGTTACAAACTACTTCTGTGGTGGGCAAGTATCTTCAACGTTCAAGAAATTGATGACAGATAAGGATCTGAGCTATCTCCCCACAGTAGGTGTTGCTATGGCATTGCCAGACGGGCCACAGTTGCAGACGCCTGATATCAAAGGCCACGTCTTTTGTTTCTTGCCGTTACCAGTCCAAACGAAAAGCTTAACTGGTTTGCCTGTGCACGTCAATGGTTTCTTCGCATTGAGTCAGAATAGGCGTTACATTAAGTCTCAAAATGCAGATCAAGAATATCGCCAGAAGGCAGGACGTAAGATGACTGATAAGTCCTTGCTATGGAACAAGTGTCTTCTCGAAGAAGCCCTTCCCAAGGTTTACGCCACCATGATTTTGGAAGCCATAAAGGAGAAGTCTGTTTTCATTTCCAGGACCGCAATCTATAAGTAAGTAACATGCCTAAATACAGCCCTAATCAACTTTGTTTGTCACTCAGTTTCTTTACTCCTGTAAAAGATTCATGTTCAATTGTACGATTCTCGAAAAAGAATCGCTTACTTGCGTTTACTTGAAAGATCTCAACGGGATATTTGGTGAAATAGAAAAAAGCAGCATGTTTTTCTATCTTCAACAGGAAGTGGAGCAAATGCAATTACTGTTTCTGAGTTGTTAGGTCAATATATTGACGTCTGTTGGATGGATAGAGACGTCTTCATTTTCTGTGCAGTTTTCGCGAACAAAGTCGTAGTCAGTAGTCCTGACTGAAGTTTTTTTTTATGGAAAAAAAAAAACACTTTTTTCAACTCCAACTTACGAAGACAGGATAAGATTAACAATGGACGATAATCCTTAAAATATGTTCAGAGAACATAACATAACATAACAGTTTGTCGAAATGAATTGACATTTAGTTGAAAAGCTACTGAGTTTTACAAAAGAATATTTGCAATAAAAAGATTGAATCCAACCCACTGAAAAAATTATATTGTATTAGAGTAAGACTATAACGCCTTCAAATATACTTGTAATTAAAGTGAAACTCTTACAAATCATTGTTATCTGGGGTTAGAGGATTTCTATACTCACTGTGCTGTGCGTATTAACTGAATAAGTATGGCAGGTCTGTCATAAAGCACCACCTACAGAGAAAGTGTGATCTCTTTTTGTTGTTGTTATTCATATAAAGAGGTATTGCTCATTCATGGTAAAGAAAACCGGGAGCCGCAATAAACACGCGCATTTTGTATCTCGTTTCAGAGCGTGGCCTGATATCAACATTATAGACAAGCAGTGGAAAGGGCTTGAGGAACCTTTATTTCGGTTGCTTTTGGCAAAGAACGTTGTTCACACAGAAGCAAAAGGTGGCAAATGGCTTGCAGTTTCAGAAGCGCTTTTTCAGCGTCGAACAGACCGCGACGAACATCAGCTGCTTCTTGAGGTTCTGCTATCAGTCGGTGTCCCTGCACTGTACCAAGTCATGTGCTGCAGGCTGTGGATGTCTATGCACCAGGTCAAAAGGAAATCACGCCTCCTCTGACACGACATGTATTAAGGAAGGTACCCTCATGCTACACCAGTCTTGATAAGACGGAGAAGTTGCTACTTCTCCAGTTCTGTCTCAGTGATCATCTTTTCGAAGATCTGAATAACCTAAAGCTTCTACCATTAGCCAACGGAACTTTTGCCAAATTTGACAGTCACACTTCCACAGTTTACATAACCTCTCCAGAACATCCTCAAGAACTGTTTCCAGACATACCTGAAAAATTTTTGCGGAAAGATTTAGAAGGAGATATTCTGCAAAACCTAAGAAGTGCAGCTTCTGAAGGTAGGCGTAATAATAACTAAAAAATCGTAATACAGAACGTTGGCATCACCCATGGGTGGTTTTCAGACGAAACCTGTCCCTAAATTAAAACTATACTAAACAATAAAAACACTAAGTACGTAAAATTGATAGCAAAAAGTACAAAGTCTCATTTTCTCTATCAAAATTATGCTAAAAGATGTAAAACAGCGTTTTTAAAAACTGCGAATACTTTCACTGTTTCTGACTTTAAGAGGAATATCGTTCCATTCTTTGAATAGAAGATATGAAGAACGTAGTTGGCCTTTACTACAACGAGGTCTATCATTTTTTAAATCACTGGCATGACGCGTTTGGTAATAGTGGACTGAAGACCCAGTGCTAAAATTGATGATTATGATCCGAAAGGCCATTAAAAGGTATTTTAAGAAATATTGACACGCCGATGAATGCCCCGTCGAACCCGAAGATTGATCCGCCTAAGTTCGAGAAGCGCCTGAGTAGATGAAGAGTGTACACAACGATGGAGAACAATCTTAGCTGCCTTATTGTGCAGTACCTGGAGAGAATCCATTAACACTTTATTATTCGTATCACATCAGATAATATCACAGTAATAAAAAAACGGTGATACCATGGCACTAACAAATACATTACGAGCATAGACTGGTAGTAGATGCTCAATCCTATGCAGATCGCCAAGTCTTTGATTAACCTTCTTGCTCACAAAATTAATATCAATGATTAGCCCAAAAGAGATTTTTGTTAATCATTATTCTCAAACACTTAAACGTAGATTCTCTTTCCAAGATACGGTAAGCTTAAAATGTTAGACTTGGACGTGTTGAGAGTAAGTTTCTTTTCTTCCAGCCAGGCCACATTCGTCGGGTCAGTATTTAGCTTGTGCTGCAAATATTCTAAGGAAGAGGAAGAATAGCTCAGCCCTGCGTCATCAGCAAATAAGGCAATAGATGCATACTGAAGGTTTTGTGGACATCATTAATGTACAGGAAAAGACAATAACGGCCCTAAAATGGACCATTGGGGCACAACCACAGTTACGCGTCGACTATTAGAAAGAGATCGACCCAATGAAGTCAGAAGGCGTCTCATAACATGTTATTTCTTCCGATATTAAGTTCAATTCGTACTTAGGAAGGCAAATATGAACTAATCCTAAATCGTGCCATCCGCTGGAGCACTTCTTTCTTGGCGTTTTAGTTTAGGTTTCTTTTCTTTGATAAAGGGCATTTTGCAAATAACGCAACTCAGCTTTCCACGGCATTTTTTCAGGGTTTGCATCGCCAAATGTTTATATTCGTTGAGACATTTTAAAAGGTTGCGGCATGTTTAGCCTAAATAACCCGCATCACAATAGAAAATCAATAACATTGCTAAGCGTTTTTTTTATTATTGTGTTTAAACACACTAGGACAAACTCAACTGCAACTCCTCAGAAGTCATCACGTACCTGAACTTCTTTGGCAGTCGCTTCCGCAAGACTGGAAGAAAGGCGACTCAATCTTGTGGTATCCGGATAGCCCCAGTCACCATCATCCTTCACGGACGTGGATTCAGTCGCTCTGGAATTATCTGCGACGCCATTTTACAACTGAGAGGGATATTCGCAAACTCGAAGGACTACCTCTGATCCCATTGAGTATGTCTCAAACACCTGTCGTCTCTCCCGCCCCAGCAGGACTGTTGTCAAACAGTTGAATGACGAATGCATTGATGAAATCTTGGCAACTGTGTTAAAAAGGCTCCGGGTTATTGTACTACATGGTCTGCCGACGTTCATAAGCTACCATCCAGGTGTTGTGGGAACCTATGTGAATTTACCAACTGTCCCGGGCGCTGTGAAAGCAATGATGACAACTGCCTCATCTTTGCCCTCAGGAAGATTTCTAGAAATTATTCAAAAAGAAGCTTCCACTAAAGAAAAGCTTGCTTTGAGATCATTTCTTGCAAATGTCCGACCATCTGACGTAGTAAAGGAGGGATATAGCGCCTTTTTTTGCTCCCTTCCCATTTTTGAGACTCTCTTCAAGAGGTTCGTTTCCAAGAATGATGGCCTAAGTGCTGCGCGTGCTAAGGCTCTTCCGGTTCCTCCACTGCATGATCTTATTGATATTTCAAACGACGATTCCAGGATTTTAGCACAACTCCTAAAAATCAAGATTCTACAGCCTATTGATGTTCTATGCAAAATGATCTTTCCGGACATAAATGAAGGACGCTACAATGACGAACAAATTGATAAGGTGATGTTCTACGTGCTTGGATGTTTTACAAATACTATCCTTCAAAATGATAGTTTCAAGCGGCAAGTACAAGCTTTATCCTTTGTCCCAAAGAAGAGAGAACGGGTTAGGGCGTCAGGTGTGTTTGATCCCAGAATCGAAACACTGAAAAGGATATTTGCCCAAGAAGACGTCTTTCCCGTCGGTGAGATGTACAATGAACCAACTACACTCGTTGTTTGGAGAAGCTTGGAATGAAAAACGAATCCAACGTCACTGCCAGAGACCTCTTCCACAGTGCTAATCAAATAAGCAGACTTTCACAACACCAAACAGCAATACAGAAGTCTAAGGCAATTTTACATCATCTGAACACTCATCCCAAGATGCTGAGGAAAACAGTCGATGGAAAAGAGCTGGGATTGTTACTGATGAAAATTCAGTGGCTGACACGATTGCGACAGAAAGCATCACTTTTTCCTCCTTCGCTTGCGTTGTGGAAAACTAAAGAAGGAGATGAATGCTTTTTCAAGCCAACCGAGCTGAAGAGCCCTGCACTCGTGAATCTCGTTGGAACTGTTAAGCCCGTTGTAGAACTAGAGCCATTAAATGAAGTTTCTGAGTACTTTGGCTGGCAAAAGCTCTCTCTTTCTAATGTTGCATTGCAGCTGCGAAATGTAATACATTGTTATTCCAAAGAAGAGAAACCATATTACATGGTTATATTAAACGAAATTTACTCCTTCCTCAGTCGTGGAAACTACCAAACCTTAAGTGAGGCATTTCAGAGAGCAGGAATCGTCAACTGGGTATGGAATGGAGATGGCTTTTCCTCCCCTGACCAAATGCTTTCCAGTAAACCACGAATTGATCTTGCGCCCTATATACGTCCTCTTCCCTCTGAGATGAAGACGTTCATCCACCTTTTTCATTGTTTTGGAGTTAAATCACAGAGTGATTCAACTATCCTATTGCACGTTCTCTACGCGATCAAAGAAAAGTATGACTCTGCACTGTCTTCATTATCAGTTTTTGAAGTACGTCACGACGTACAGTTATCTGTTGGCATATTAAACGAGTTGACACAAGAAGAATTACCACCAGATATTCAAGAGAGGATTGTGATTCCTGTTTACATAGAGGACAACACATATGTACGACTTGAACCAGTGGAGCGCTGCATGTACAGTGAAGACAGCGATTGGCTGATGAACGGAGGCGACGATGAAGATATGGACTACTTCTACGTGCACCCCAATGTTCCTCATCTCACTGCTCAACGTCTTGGTGTTCCTTCTCTTACAAATCGAATGTTGGATCCTGACGAGCTCTTCATAGGAGAAGAATTTGGCCAGCACGAAAAGCTTACTACTCGTCTTAACAAACTACTACGAGACTACACCGATGGATTTGCAGTGCCAAAAGAGCTAATTCAAAACGCAGATGATGCAGGTGCTACTGAGGTTAAATTTCTTTACGATGAGCGAACTAATCAGGATGCTATAACCTGCCTCCTTGACCAAGGGATGAAAGATTGTCATGGTCCCGCTTTATGGGTGTACAACGATGCAACGTTTAAAGATGAAGATTTCGTTAACATCACGAAACTAAATGAAACAACCAAAGCGCATGACACCGCAAAGATCGGCAGATTTGGACTTGGATTCAATGCAGTGTACAACCTGACAGATGTGCCCATGTTCGTAAGTAAGAACTTTTTGGCCATTTTTGATCCTCACACTTCCTTCCTGGGAAAAGTGATCAGAAACGTAAGAAGACCAGGAATTAAAATCAATCTCAACAAAAACGTCAAAAGGCTGAAAAAATTCAAAAATCAGTTTAAGCCCTTCAATGGCATCTTTGGCTGTGATTTACATCTTGATAAACAGGACAGCTCATTTGATGGAACCCTTTTTCGATTTCCACTGCGGACGAGAGATCAGGCTTCCGCGAGTGAAATTAAGAAGTTATGGTACAACCAAGAGGAGATGAGAGAATTGTTGCAAATGTTTCTCCAGGGGGCGAAGAATGTACTTCTTTTCACTCAAAATGTTCTAAGTGTGGGAATTTATCACTTGCCGAACACAGAAAGTCAAGATCCAGAACTTACATTGATGTTTCAGGTCACGAAATCGGCTTCCCATTCAGGAATCCTGAGAGAACTGTCGTTTACATTTACCCTTCCTCCAACTTCATTTAAGCTTACTCCAAAGGAAATTAGTTTTCTTCAACAGTGCAACTTCCTTCAAGCTTCATCAAAAAGCAAGATGATGGCACATGGCAAGAAAGTCGACCCCCCAAATTTTCCAAAGTCGTCCATGATAGTTGACGTCGAGTGCAGGCTAACAAAAAGTGGTTCTGATTTCTTTCATGACGGTTTTCATATGGAAAAGGCAACATGGCTCATTGTTTCGTCTATGGGGAATGGCCAAGCTCTGAAGTTTGCAAATGACGATGCCAGCCTTCTTCCATCAGCAGGAGTAGCCGTTCAGTTGCTTCCAACAGAGTGAAACTCTTTCTTGCCCTTGCCAGTTTCGAATACATTTAATGGTTTGGATGTCAAAGGCGCTATATTCTGTTACCTGCCACTACCAATTTACAGTGGCCTACCATTTCACATAAATGGAGCATTCGCCATGGCCTCGAATAGGCGGTTTTTACAAATAAAATTGAAAGAAGATAAGTCGTGTTACGGAGTGGAATGGAACAAGGTACTGCTGCAAGACTCCGTGACGTCTGCGCTCTTAGATCTTCTCGAAGGCATGAAAGGTCTTGTTCCCAAAGATGGCTCATACAAGTTCCATTGTTTATGGCCAAAGACGTCGGAAAACTGTTTGCCACTAGTAAGGTCCTTCTACACACAACTCAGCAGGGGTGGGTATCCTCTTTTCTCTAATGGAGAGCACTGGGCAGATATCAAGCAGGTCATTTTCCTTGATCCACATTTCCGAAAAAAAGTCCAGATTGGAGAGGCTGCAAATAAGGTTCTTAAAATGTGTCACAGAGGAAGAGAAATAGTCGTAGACCTACCTTCCGATATTTTGCATGCTTTTGAAAAGTTTGGCCAGGAGGAAGTAATCAATGCCAGAAGATATCGCAAGAACAGATTTTTTCGGGAAGTTCTCTTTCCAAACCTTCACATCCTTCCGGAGAATCTTAGAGATGTCCTCATTCTACATGCATTAGATGACAAAAGTGAGGAGTTCCATGACTTGCTAAGGCTGCACCCTTGTGTTCCATCTTCACCAACTGGCAATGTCTTGAATACTCCAAGCTCCTTCGTGCATCCCTACGGAGAAGCAGCCTCACTATTTTCCTCTGAAGATGGTAGATTTCCATATGGGACTAAGGAATCGTATGTTCACCCACAAAGGTTGGCCAAGCTTGTACAACTGGGAATGTTATCGAATGATCTTCCTTGGTCCGATCTTTTAGAACGAGCCGAGGGCATCCAAAAGCTTAATTCACTTAACAATAGAGAGGCATTGACGCGCATAACAGCACTGTTATCGTTTATGGAGAAGAAGTTAATTCGCCAAGAGAAACCTTCACCTCAGATTTCTGCTCGCTTGTTAAATACTAAATTTCTTCCCATTCTCCAGAAACCAAGAGAATTTCCTCTCCCTTGGAAGGGAGAAGAACTTGTAGAAAATTCACAGGTACTGCTGGCACCGAATGAAGCTTTTCTAGAAGAGAAAAAGTACTTAGTGTGCTGCACAGTACCATTAATTGGGGTTTCCGTTCCAAAGGAATTGAGATCCCTGTTAGATCTAGACAAAAAGGGAATTACATTGGATCAAGTGGTGCAACAACTGACGGCAGCAGTGTCCACAAACGTAGAGTTACTTAATGCTTCAGAGTACAAGGAACTAAGCCTGGTCTGTACCAGTCTTTATTCATGTCTTCAGAACTCTCTTGCTCGTTACAGTGATAAAATCATAGCATACCTTCAAGGAACAAGTTTTATTCTTGTCGGTAAAAGGTTTCTTTCTGTCAATCAGGTTGCATTTACATTGCCTGTTCATTGCTCCCCGTATCTGTTCCAAATTACGCATGAATTGGCTTTGTCTTTTACCCCATTACTGAAGGCGGCTGGTGTTATGACCAAATTTGATGAACAGGATTACATTTCAAGCCTACAGAAAATGAAGGAACAAGTCGGACAACAGCCCTTAGATAAGCAAAACCTTCAAGCTGCAATACATATCGCAACGCAACTCGGTGAAACTCTCGATCTCACCAAAACTAATAGGCAGCTGTGGAAAAAGGTATACCTCCCCAACTCTAAAGGAATAATGCACCCGGTATCTGAACTTTGTATTAGAGACTGTTCTTGGCTGCCAGACGAAGACGGAGTGAACTTTATTCATGACAACATTCCTTTACTGACTAGTAGGAATGTCGGAGTTAAATCACGAAAACAAGAAGCCCTGAGACCCCGTGCATATGGGATTCCCTTTGGGCAACGAGAGAAACTCGCAAACCGTTTAAAACGCATTCTAACAGGTTATCCTTGTGAAAAAGAAATTTTGAAAGAGCTCCTTCAAAATGCGGATGATGCACAAGCAACTGAGGTTTGGTTCATTAAAGACCCTCGACACCACCCAGACGAAAGAGTTTTTGAAGACATTTGGAAGCCTTTGCAAGGTCCTGCATTGTGTGTGTATAACAACAAACCTTTCAGAAATGAAGACATTGATGGAATACGAAACCTTGGAGAGGGAAGTAAAGGAGATGATCCCAACAAGACTGGCCAGTATGGAGTTGGATTTAATGCTGTTTACCACTTGACTGATGTACCCTCTTTTATGACAAAAGGTGAGGATATTGGAGAGGTTTTGTGCGCATTTGACCCAAACGGCAGGTATGTTCCTAACGCTACACCTCAAGAACCCGGAATGCTTTTCAAGGACGTCACGCACCTAAGAAAGCGATTCCCTGACGTGTTTCCTTGCTACCTGGAGAACCATTTTCAAATTGAAAATGACACAATGTTCAGATTTCCTCTGAGGACAAAAAAGATGTCCGTGGTTTCTCAGATATCAAAAAGGGTTGTCACACTCGAGATATTAGACACAATGCTGGAGGACCTAAAAAAGGAACTGTTTGAAGTCCTCTTATTCATCAACAATGTAAAAAAGATCATCATCTGTGAGGTTCACAAACCTACCGGGGAACTTTATAATTTTTACTCTGTTGAGACTACAATGACAAAGGAGGATGAGGTCAAAAAGCAGGCGTTTAGGGAAAGGATCAAACAGGTTGGAACGTATTCCCTTCCAATTAATATTCCAGCAGCGAAAGTGTCTTATGTGCTGAATATCTCAGACAGTTTTCACAACCAAGAGAAATGGCTCATTGTGCAACAGGTGGGATTTCAGAAGGCGTTGAAAAAGAGTATAGTTAATGCCTTCAAGAGAAACGAGCTGGGAATGCTTCCACGTGGTGGCGTTGCCTGTATTTTAGAAAAGAATTCAAAAGACCATGAAGAGCGAGGAAAGAAAGCCTACTGTTTTCTTCCACTTCCATTTGAAGCAGATCTACCAGTGCACATCAACGCGCATTTTGCACTGGACCACGAAGCAAGGCGAAATTTGTGGAAAGACGAAGGGGGTGGATATCGCAGTGACTGGAACAATGCCTTACTAGGAGATGTGGTGGCCTCATGCTATCTCACGCTATTAACTGAAGTGCGAGCTTTCCTTAAACTGCCCGTCTCTAAAGCCGGAAAACCTTGCACCTTAACGTGTTCCGAAGGTGAGGTTTTGCAAAGCATCAAAGCCTACGAAAGCATCTTTTCTTCCATTAAGTATAAGCACACCTCAAACTTATACCCAGTTACTCGTTCCGTTGTGTCAGACAACGGCTGTTCTTGATTACAGAAGTTCAGATGCTGCCAATAATAGTCTCTTGGAAGTGTTAAAGAAACTCGGTGTACCCGAACTAAACTATACTGTGCTGACAAACTTGGGCTCAGCAGTTCGGCTTGCACCTTTTTTGGTTTCTTCCCTGAAGGTTCCTTCCTCTCTGCTTACTGCCCTCCACCATAAGATTGAGAGAGACCCTCAGTCACCTAAAAGACTGGACGCCAAGGACTGTAAAGCAATTTTGGAGTACTTCAGTAGGAGTGTGGCCCACCTTCATGAGGCAGACAAAAGCAAACTGAAAAGGCTTCCTTTCTCCCTAGCGACGCATGGTGGCTTTGTACCACTTGATAGTGATCACCGTGTTTGTGTCCTTCCAGTTGGGATACCGAGAAAGGAAATTGAAAACTTAGAGCGTCACCTAAAGTTAGTCTTCACTGAGTCCTGGCCAGTTCTCTCAAATTTGTTCAAATTCCTGGATCTCGAGTGCGTCTCTGCCGTAGACGTGTACTGCGCTTACATTCTGCCAGCGTTTGAGATCTTCAGCCAAGAAGGGAGGCTAGTACACTTGGAGTATATTCGTAAATACCTTCTTTCAGAATTTTTAGCGGAGGATGACATGGAAAAACAAAGGCTTAGGAGCTGTTTGAAAGCAACTCCATTTATCCCCTCCATAAATGGAACGCTTCAAACTGCATCCTCATTCTACGACCCTGGCGTTAACGTTTTCCGCATAATACTCCCGCCAACCAATTTCCCTTTGAAACCACTTAATTCGCCAGAATGGTTAACGGTTTTAAGGACAATAGGTTTAATTCATCAGGTCTCCCATGATCACTTCAAGAAATTTGCAAGAGAGGTTGCACACGAAGCCACTACAGCGCAAACAAAGAGGACATTTGAGAAGTCACTAGTTCTAGTAAAACATCTTCTCCACCGACACAATGTAGTGGCTGAAGGTCTGTTACCTGCCATATCCGACATAACTTTTGTAAGCAGCGAGCGGGCAACAAAAGGTCTCCGAGAACTTTGCCCGCCATATCAGGGAATGAGGGATGACCAGATTCCATTCTGTGCATTCAAAGGGGCAGTTCCATCGGAGTATGCTGAAATTGTTTGGACACAGCCCCATTTACTTCCACGTTGAGCAGATCCAGTGACCTGTCGCCGTGAACTTAGCTGTCCCCCCAAAATGAGCACTGATAAATACTGCAAGACTTTTATTACTCAACTTCAAATTGTTGCAGAGCCATCTCTCAAACTTGTTGTTCGTCATTGTCAAGCCGTTTGTCACTCTCAAGAAAACAAGGATGACGCTAATATTTCCTCACTTGAGCAACGAACGACTTTAAAGGCAGTAATGGAACGCATTTACGAGTTCTTGCAGACCAAGCTGAACACAGGGAACGACGTGAGAAGCCTTCTGGTGAAAACCCCATGCGTTTTGGTCGAGCAAGGGAAGAGATTTATTCTTCCACAGCAGGTAGTGCTCGAATTGTATGAACATCTCGAAATCAAGCCCTTTCTATACAGTCTACCTCGAGAGTTTGGCAAGTTTCACGCTTTATTTCATGCTCTTGGCTGTTCCAAGTATGTCTCGATTGCCCACTACGCTATGGTGTTACAAATGCTGTACCTGAAATCAAACACCGACAAACTACATCCGAATGAGATGAAAGCATGCGTTAAAGCAGTGAAAGGTTTTTTTCAACTGCTTGAGGAAAGCACAGGAGAGTTGTCGAGCGTTCCACAGCTTTACCTTCCAGGAATCCCCTTAAGGGGAACGTCCTTAGTTCAGGCGGAGGGAGTTATACCAGTGACATTACGACAGTCTTCGTCCTTGGTGTTCTTTGATGCCTCCCCATCCTTCCACGATCGTCTGCAGAATTTTGACCATCTTGTGCTTGACCTGAAGTCCATGAAAGTGACTTGTAGCTCTGCCATGACGAACCACAAAGAGCTAGTGATGAAATTGCCAACTGCATTACGACCCAAAATGCTATCCAGTTTGATTAAAGAAACACTCTCCTCGAGGAATGAGGTGTCAACTTTGTCAGTTGAAGCTATGAATTCTCTCATACACAAGCTGACCTGCCCACAGTTCATTGCTGCGATTGTGAGACTAATACGGGACGAGAACCAGAGTAGGAAGGATATAAACGACGCTGTTATTGCAGTGGTCGAGAGACGCCTTCGAAGAATTGATATCTGCATTGTAGAGAACCTCCAAAGTGTCTTACTTTGTGACGACAGTCCTATTCAGGGCAGCCAAAAGAGAGTATCTTCCTTCCTAGAAAGTAGTATTGTCTCAGATGAAGAGAAGTGGACGGTCTATCTCGATCTGTTATCGGTGATGAACGAAAACTTTGCACATATTTCCATACTTTCCGACGTAATTGTAAACGTTTTGGAGGGTCTTCTTGTAAAGAGAGCACTGATGGTCCCTCGTTTGTTGGATTGTGACCCCCGTGACATGTCTCGGTTACTAGATGCTTTTCATGTACCTTCGGATGACTCTTACGTTCTTCGGGAAGAAGTTGATATCTTTCCAAAAATTGGCACTTTTATTCCACTTGTAGACCATCACTTGTTAAACGACGCCTTTGAAGAATTTGAGCCTGGTGAATACGTTGGTTTTGAGCTCGAAGATCCAACTCTAAACCACGAGAGGGGTGTTCCAACTTACATCTATGCAAGAGTTGTCAGGGAAGTGACAGAGAAAAGCTTTTCTCTCTTGACGAAGAGATATAAAATCGACATTGACGGTGGCCAAGAGTTAGAAGTTGATGTGGCTGACCTTTATAAGTTCCATCGTTGGTCAACTATATCATCAACGATAGTAGTGTTTCAACCTCAAGAACGAAGCCCTCCTGAACGACGTATAAGCAGAAACCAACAAGACGTATTTGATGAGATCTCGAAACTTCTAGAAGATGCGTGGAAGTTGTCAGAGGAGAAACGTCGAAAAATTATCAAGCGGCTCTATCTGCAATGGCATCCTGACAAAAACGTGGATGATGAGGAATTCTGCACAGACGTTTGCAAGCATATCCAGAGTGAAACTTCGCGGATGGAAAGATGGGAGCCTCGAGGAAGTCAGCAAAGCTCAGACGTTGGCCCCAGCCGAGGTCAGCATGGCTCTTACGACCAGTTTTTTAATCGCTGGGGGGAACGCGCCAGGGAACATCACACACAGCGCGAAGGATACAGATCCAGACAGCAATCCTCTCGAAACTCTACCAGAGCGAGGAATCCTCAACCTGGAGAAGCCAGGCGATGGCTCAGCCAGGCTGAGGCTGATATAGCTGCAACGGAGAATGACATTTTCTACCAAAGACCCTCCTATGAATGGGCGTGTTTCAAATGCCACCAGGTAAGCTGAGAACTGTACGTGTTCCCTTGCTCCCTTTGCTCGCTTTGATCCTTTTTGCCCCCCTTTTGGCAAAGTATTTTCTTGAGTCGGCAACAAGTTTGCCTAGTGTCTCTTTCAACTTGAATGACTCGACAAGGTTTGGAAGCGGACCCCTAAGAATACTAATGGAGTGATGCATTGTCTGGGGTATGAGCTGTAAAACGTATTTTCCACTCCCATCATGTAGACAGTATTTGACACGAATGACCAAAAACATCGAGAAGCTTAGTATCGTCGTCTCTCTAAAGACTTCAGCAACTGACGAGGACTTAGAAGAAGATACTTATTTTGTAAATCGCAGAAGAAAACCAGTGTTTTAAAATTAAATGGAAAATATACAATACAATACATCTTTCTTAATTAGGAGAAGACAAAACATTTGTTCTGCTAAAGTGAAATAATTTTCGTCATAGGCGGCAGAGAAGGCTCTCAAAGCTGCACAATACGCCATAGATGTGGAGAGGACAAACGTACACAACTTGCTGCTTATTTGCCTAGAGTTAGATGACTCTGAATTGACCCAACTAGCGCGTCAGTTGGAATGCCTTGTGGTTAATTCTGCACGCATGCGCTATCCAGATAGAGTGTGCTTTCCCAAAATCCCAAACGAAGTGTACTCGGCTGACATGGCAGAAGAAGCCTTGCGGTTAGCGAAGAAGATCGTCCAGCGAGTTAAGAATCGATTAACCTAAGGTTTGTGCGATGGGGAAAATGATTCTAATGTATTGCTATAAAATGATGAACGTCGACATCACCTAAGCTAGGTAAGGAGCTTCTACGGTTCTGGGGAGGTAGCATTGTCAAACGGGAAAATAAAATTTATATTTGCTTTCAACGCGAAACTGAACGGTTACTTATCTTTCAATTATATTGCCCTTTCAGTTTACTCCAACAAATGTAGAGGTAGACGCGTTCAATTTTATACATATAAAAAATATGTCTCGTTAACTGTACTAACAAACACTTTTTTCCCTTTCTATAGGTCGTTTCGAAGCAACTGGTGATGCACTTTATTCAAGTGCAATCAGCATCCCAATTTAAACGTAGTGGTTTTAAAAAAACTAAACTTATTTATTTGATAGCTTAACTTTTAGTAGCACCGTAGACGATGCATACTTGAAAAGATTGAAGTTGAGCCAGAAATGATCATGAGAACAAAGTTTTTAGACACGGAGTGCCACCTATCAGCAACAAAAACACAATTTTTAATAGATAGTACAGTTGAGTATCCAGTCCATATCTGGACCCTCCCTCTCTGCCACGCAACAGAAAGAAAAGGGCCAGAAGTGAAATACGTTAAGGCCACGAAGTTGTTTAAGAAATTATCTTAAGAAATTATGTTTTGTATAGGTATTACATGTGCCTGACAAAACATCGTAATTCGATGAAATCAGTTTCCGATCGTCAACTTTTGGAAAGAAAAAATCAATCGACGGGGTCCGAACGTTTTGCCCTCTTTACTTATAGCTTAGTATAGTTGACTTCATATGATTATTACAGTTAACTAATAGCCACATACTAAATAGAAACCGTTAGAAAATTTGTAAAAGGTCAGAAAATCAGTAATGCTGTGATGCCATTTGGAGCAAGAAGAAATCTAACATCAGAAAGCTGAGAATAAATTCCGAGCTTCAGGCGAGAATCAAACTCCCGACGCTCCGAGTTCTAGTTGGAGTGCTCTTTTCCGTTGTATTTTCGCCATTAGGCATTTCAATATTGGACGCTCCGCAAATTATATGCACATCAGTAACTTAGCGTTAGCCAACTCAATACAGATAATTCCAGAATGTAGTCTATTACGCAAAAATTGCATAGCCCGGCATGAAGGAAGAATAAAACAGAGTCAAAACAAACTTTCTATTATTTTGGGTAGCTTCATTAATGCCTTTTGTTTCATATGTGGAGACCACGTTTTTGGATTTTATAGGCGTTTTCTTTAGGTTTGTGATTTCTTGATAGCTAATTTTCTTATTCCTCAATAAAAGTAAAAAATAGTAATGATACTGAAGATTCAAGGATACGGTGTCTAAAAGGGGAGAGAGTGGACCACGAGAGCAACATAACCTGCAACTGAGTTCTATTTTTCAGAGAAAACTTGTTGTTTCTTTTCACTCAGGTTTTGATCAGTACGCTAGAGAAGAAAGTACATAGCAGTTGCTCGTCCTTACGTCCAACCATTTCCTTCCTATAGCATTAAACACACACCATTTTTGTTAACTGTTAGGGAGACTTTTAAAAAATAAGTTGGATTTCTCAAATATACATTTAAATATAATTACACTCCTAGCTTTTTACAAATAAATCGTTGTTTTTTCCTTCATTTTCTCGTCCTTTTATTGTGTTTTATTTTAAAGGTACCATTTCGTCATTTTTACATTTCCTCGCCAATAACATTTTGCAAAAGTTGATTTTAAGGTGACGGAATTCAAATATAACTTATACTGAAATGTGCAGCCATTAAGGAATGATGAGTTCTTTTAGCCTTTTTAAATCCCAAAATAACGTGAATCGTTTAAAGCTTAGGCCCAAAATGAGAAGTGTGAGGTGTCCATGTGTTGGTAGTGCAAGGGTTGAGTTGTCCTGAGACCATACATCAAGCATTGAGCAATCTCATTTGTGGCTAAAACGAGTAGAGATGCATCTTTTTTAGCAACGGAAAAGCAAGTTTTAAAGTAACTTGTTTAAGGCAAGTTTTTTTTAAATGTCTCCTGTATATACATGCGTTATTGAGCGAACATGAGGTCAAGATAAGTGAACGAGGCCAATAACCAGCAGCCTTTAAGGGACAAGCTTAACGAAGTGGATTCTGTTTGCTTAAGACCATGAATACGGACGAGCGAGGATGAACTGTTATTAACTGTTATGTTCTAAGGAACTCTTTCGGGAAAATTCTTAGAGATTGCAATGGGAAACTAAGATCTAAGACCGCATTAAAAGGGGTTGAAATTTTGAAAATTTGCTGTTTTAAATGAACCATTAATTTATAGATGATTTTCTTGAACCTCCTCGAGCCTGGGAAGTATGTTGAAGAATTTCTACCAAATTCATTGTTTGTCTTGAATATCAGTTGTAGGCAAGTCAACTTATCTATATGCTGAAAATAGTAGTTTTAAAGTAGTTAAGGAAGAAATAAAACATTTAAATACGTAACACATGACTGAAAATCAGCAACCCTTTTATACATCTTTTATGAGAGAAAATGGCCCCTTTCTCACATAATTCAGTATTGACCAGGGCCTAGTTGTTCGAAGGCCGATTAGTGCTTAACCCGGGTTTCTTTTTCTTGTGTTCAAAAGCATTCTCTCGGGATAATTTTCTCCGTTATTTTTAGAGCTTTCAATCATCAACTTGTAGACAAAAAGAATTACACCTGAAATGCTTTCTAAGCTTTCAAATCTGAATTCAAATCTCGCACTAACCCTGGGTTATCTTAACTCAGCTTTGAACAACTAGGCCCTGAGGTAAATCTCGCTCATTTCGTGAGGAAATGGCTTGGCTAAACATAGAAATACACTAGAGTAGTACAGAGAACTTTTTTAACCGATCTGGCTTTTCTTTTCTCAAATTTCGATTGCTTCTATCCTCCCCTTATCGCAAAGTTTCTAGGTGCTCTCGGGTGAATTGACGGCATACAAGCGCGACGGAACGCTTTTTGCTAAGTTATGGCGTCGATATCTGTGGTGGAGTTTCACGACTTCACGAAAAGTCTCTCACCACGCCACGTTCGCGAGGATATCTGGGATGGATATAGAGATGCCCAAATCCTCGAGTGCGGCCCACATGTGTAACTGCGAAAAAGATCCTTTTCTTGGAAAGTGGATCCCCATTATGTCATAAAGCGATGCCTTGAATGAGAGGAAAGCCATACATTACGTTTCATGCTGTAATGATTCAAAGGCAGGAACGCTATGGCCACCAACAAGGCATAAGCTTGAATCAGTGAATCAGCGAAAACGAAGTTAATTCAAAAAAGGTATGTTAGAGGTATTATTTATAATTTATATAAAGTGACCGACGGCTCGTTTAGTTGAATTGCGTTCAATTCTGTCGCTTCGCTGAGCCTAACTGTATGCGCTGATCGTAATGTATTCCGAGAAACCTGTCGTTTTGAGTGACGATTTCTGCCAAATCAGTTGCTATATTATGGGGAAGGGTCGCAAATGTGCGAGCACCAATCAGATTTCACTTAAGCTCTGATAAAGATAGACAAAAGGTTGAAAGAACAGTCACACATTTTTCCATAATTTGTTAAATGAAAAAATATGAACAGGGCATACAACTATTTTAATTAACGATGCCGGATTTGAGCGACAGGACCTCAAGGTCATGTGGGTAGCTGTAAATCCTTTAACATTTGGTCTCAATTTAGCGGTTGTTAGTGCCAAACAATAGAATAATGTAACAAACATTCACGAGAGCAATTTTATGACAGGGGAAATTTGTTTCATGACTTCAAGTTGATAATAAGTAGCTGTATACAGAAGCCCATAGCTGTATGTCTCTCATAGCAGGCAAGTCTTGGTTAAACGCCATTAGGTGCAATCAACTCGATCGATTTCCGTGAAATCTGCCCAAACAAGCCATTTCTGCTATCGTTACTTTCCCGGAATTCATCACATTCAATAACAACGGCTTAGGAAAATAGAGCTATATACATGACTTGTTCATCATTTACATGGGCAAGTTATTTATTGTTCATTATAGTTGTGTTGGACTTCACACATTAACACATGCATTAAGTTAAACTTTGTTTCGTGACGTCAGGGTAAAATAGCCGTGATGAGGACATCCGTAAAAAATATGACGGCTCTCAAGAAGGCTCGCCCCAAAATCGCTTATTTTTTGACAAACAAGCAAAAATCTTAGATGCTAAGAGTTGATAAGGAAACACTGTTTTATCCCTTAAATGCAAACACAGAAAAGATTAAAGTCTTGTTTATTTACCTGAAACCACCCTTAAGTAAAGTTCTAAAGATCTTTACCAGCATATTTCTGAAATATTGCCTAGTAACAGTAGTGCTTCCGGGAAAGCACCAAAACAATTTCCGAGAAACGTGAAGGGATCATAGAAGATTAACGTTGAAAGGGATTCCTCCTTCAGATTTAAACATGTGTTATTCAACTGAAAATCTAACCCGTCCATGCACATTTGATAGGAGAAAGAGTCGTAGCGTGTCGTTTCGGATACTTTGACCGAGAAGGCCTGGGAAGAAGCCATGCAGTTGCCATGAACCACACAGATTCCGAGAAAAACTGCTAAAGTGACATTTACTCTGATTACATTGAATTTCCCGGAAAGCTGCCGACTTGCAGTGTACTGAGGACGTGGAGTCGATTTAGTGTTATATCTCGGTGAATCAGCGAAAACGAAGTTAATTCAAAAAAAGGTATGTCAGAGGTATTATTTATAATTTATATAAAGTGACCGACGGCTCGTTTAGTTGAATTGCGTTCAATTCTGTCGCTTCGCTAAGCCTGACTGTATGCGCTGATCGTAATGTATTCCGAGAAACCTACCGTTTTAAGTGACGATTTCCGCCAAATCAGTTGCTATATTGTGGGGAAGGGTCGCAAATGTGCGAGCACCAATCAGATTTCACTTAAGCTCTGATAAAGATAGACAAAAGGTTGAAAGAACAGTCACACATTTTTCCATAATTTGTTAAATGAAAAAATATGAACAAGGCATACAACTATTTTAATTAACGATGCCGGATTTGAGCGACAGAACCACAAGGTCATGTGGGTAGCTGTAAATCCTTTAACATTTGGTCTCAATTTAGCGGTTGTTAGTGCCAAACAATAGAATAATGTAACAAACGTTCACGAGAGCAATTTTATGACAGGGGAAATTTGTTTCATGACTTCAAGTTGATAATAAGTAGCTGTATACAGAAGCCCATAGCTGTATGTCTCTCATAGCAGGCAAGTCTTGGTTAAACGCCATTAGGTGCAATCAACTTGATCGATTTCCGTGAAATCTGCCCAAACAAGCCATTTCTGCTATCGTTACTTTCCCGGAATTCATCAGATTCAATAACAACGGCTTAAGAAAACAGAGCTACATACATGACTTGTTCATCATTTAAATGGGCAAGTTATTTCTCTGTTCACTATAGTTGTGTTGGACTTCACACATTAACACATGCATTAACTTAGAGTTTGATTCGTGACGTCAGGGGAAAATAGCCATGATGAGGACATCCGTAAAAAATATGACGGCTCGCAAGAAGGCTCGCCCCCAAATTGCTTATTTTTTGCCAACAAGCAAAAGTCTTAGATGCTAAGAGTTGATAAGGAAACACTGTTTTATCCCTTAAATACAAACACAGAAAAGATTAAAATTTTGTTTATTTACCTGAAACCACCCTTAAGTAAAGTTCTAAAGATCTTTACCAGCATATTTCTGAAATATTACCTAGTAACAGTAGTGTTTCCGGGAAAGCACCAAAACAACTTCCGAGAAACGTGAAGGGATCATAGAAGATTAACGTTGAAAGGGATTCCTCCTTCAGATTTAAACATATATTATTCAACTGAAAATCCAACCCGTCCATGCACATTTGATAGAAGAAAGTGCCGTAGCGTGTCGTTTCGGATACTTTGACCGAGAAGGCCTGGGAAGAAGCCATGCAGGTGCAATGAACCACATAGATTCCGAGAAAAACTGCTAAAGTGACATTTACTCTGATTACATTGAATTTCCCGGAAAGCTGCCGACTTGCAGTGTACTGAGGACGCGAAGTCGATTTAGTGTTATATCTCGGTGAATCAGCGAAAACGAAGTTAATTCAAAAAAGGTATGTCACAGGTAATATTTATAATTTATATAAAGTGACCGACGGCTCGTTTAGTTGAATTGCGTTCAATTCTGTCGCTTCGCTAAGCCTGACTGCACGCGCTGATCGTAATGTATTCCGAGAAACCTACCGTTTTAAGTGACGATTTCTGCCAAATCAGTTGCTATATTGTGGGAAAGGGTCGCAAATTACCCTGCATTGGATCAAAGAACGAGAAATATGAGCAAAATATTGGAAAGTTGACAAATAAAAATTTTAAGACGAAGTCTATTTTTGGCAAATACAATGCATTTCTATGCGGTTTTCGACAAAGGCAGACTGCAGACTAGCAGATAAACGAGGTCAACATGCATTATTATGAAATACTTTAACAGATTCCCCATCCCTAAAACTTCAAGTCTTCTAAAAGTCTAGTTTAGGTATAGGGCATCTGTTAAAGCATTTCATAACAATGTTTACCTGCCAGGCTGCAGTCTGCGTTTGTTGCTCAGCGATTTCTATTCGTAAGAATCGCTTCGTTGATATTAAACGGTAACTCAAAGGTTTGGACGTTTATCTTTCCTTTCAGTCAATCGTTCCTTTTGTATGATAAGCAGTCATTTTCTTTTTGCCTCATGCACTCTGTACTTTTGAAAGGGACTATTTGCAAATGTATTGGTCGATCTAGTTATATTACTTCCTGTTACGTGCGAGAAGTCGATTACTTTCTACGGTTCTTGCAGTGAAAAATGTGGCTAAAGCGAAGTTTTAAAGAAACTTGGTAATTAACCGAGAATTTTTAAGAGCTGATTTTTTTTTTCCTGTAAATGTGTACAATTTCAAATATATTTTCTGAGATTTTCGATCCTAGGGGCCCGTTTCTCGAACGTTCCGATAATATACCAGCCCAGAAAGATGTGTTGTTTACATTTTAGTAAAGGTCCAGCTTTCAATAGATTTTTGTAGACATTTTTAGAAAAGAAAAAAAAAAGGTTAAAAAATGGGCTGGTTTGTTAGCCAGGACCTGCGCCTTAATTCTTTTAAATATTACGATATTCGATATTTCATTCCTACAATTTAAACTCTTTTCAAATACAAAACTTCTTCATTCATTGTTAATTAATCTTTTGATTGCATTAGCGCTGAAAAATATGACGTCACAAAAACGTGACCCCACCCCCCACTGAGACGAGACTCACACCAACATTGGCCATTTCTGGTAGTTGAAAACAATGAAGATTCACATCGACTATTGAGTCTACCTCAAACCAAGGGTAATGTTTGAAATCGCTTTAGATTTCTAAAGAAGCATTTTATGTTTTAGAAGAATTAAATCGGAGAATTCGTGAAAATGGAATAAATTTAAGACTGTCATGTATCTACTATCTCTTTCAGAACATTTCCCGGCTGTCTGATCACTGCCACAAAACACCGCTTACTTCGCTTACTTTCCGGATTTCTCGCATTTATTTAGTGACTCAGACCACTTTTTCAGGGATCCTTGAGTCCCTCTCACATTCTTCCCAGCTGCAAGGCTTGTTGTTTACCATATCCCGATAAAAATACGCGAAAAAAACAATGGTTTGACTCAACATTCGGTAAACGCGCATACAAAGCCTTTCAGGAGCGAGAAGCAAAGTTTGTCTAAGTCATTCTGGGGGTCTTATCAGATCTCATCAGACGTAGACTATTTTTAGAATCTGTGCGAAGCGCTTTTGAAGCTCTTTTTAAGTCTGGTTTGTTAAAGCTTCAGTAATATCAAATAAAAGGTACCATTCGTCGTACCGTCGGTAGTCGGTAATTTTTATATCGTTAATTTTGTTGGTAGTCAGTTATATTTTTCGCCGTTTGTCGCTAGTCAGTTAACCCCATTCAGACCCTCCTGCTAGGCTGACCAAATTCCACTAATTTAAGGAATTACTGTACTTATATGTCGCTTATATTATCTTAATACAATGATGTGAATGCTACGCGCGCTGTGATTGGTCGCTACCCATGATCTATTAGAGTACAGATACATGGATGACGTCACGGGAAACTTGTTTTCTTTGTTTTGTTCAACATGGCACGCGGTTTTGAAAATGTTTGTGAGATTTTTGCGGATTGAGGCAAGTGAAAGCTTTGGAAAAAGTTTAGCAGGAGCTTTTTACAAAGAAGAAAAATGGAGAAACGGAGACCAAAAAAGCTATTGACTACTTGACAATGCCTAAACTACAAGAAATGTTCACAACAGTTGCCATCGTGTGTCTTCGCTACGAGAGACTCGCTGTTTTGCAAAATGTTTTCGCTATTATTCTTCTTTGAGCAAGAAAAGACGGTGAAAAACTTTTCGAAGAAACTGTACACAAGTAAGATAAAGAAGAAGCTAAGATGAAAAGTTGGGTTTGGGACTTAAAAAAATGCCTAAACTAGCACAAATCCTCAAAAGGTCAAGCGGTTCGAGGCAGGTATGTGTATCGGTCTTTTTCTTTTCTGATCATTGTATAAAACAAATAGATTCCATGTTGCCGTGGGTCTGTTCAGTAATAGATCACAGAGGACGTCAAAATGTGGTAAAAACAACAGTGACACACTGGCCTGCGGCTCGTGTGCCACTTCTTTGTTTTTACGACATTTTGACGTCATCTGTAATCTATTACTGAACAGACGCACGGCAACATGGAATCTATTTGTTAACTATAACAGTAAAGTCAGTAAGTAGAAATACAAAGGAAAAGGAAACTCTGCTAGCAAGGTATTGGCATTGTTATTAGTTTGGCTCTGATTCAGTGAAATGCCGAAATAAAATATTCCGTCTGTTTGTACGAGTGAAGCCTACTGCCTAATTTTATCATTTACGGACAGTGACGGAGTCTCGCTTTGAGAAACGTGACGAGTATCGAATTTAACAACGCCACTAGGAACAAAACATCATCGATCAGTCAATTCCCTCCCTGGGCATTTGTCGTTTCGTTTTGGAAAAGCTGAAAATGCCTCACAATGGGGCCGACCCTACGGTGGGCCTTAAAAATAGAGTGGATATGCCCAACCCTGGACAACAGCAAAATTGTGTTTTCCCAGAAATAAGCTGCAAATACCATATTTATGGAAATTCTCTTGCATCCGATCAAAACTCGTGAAGCACCCAACGCAAATTGCTCCCAGTATACGGTTCGAGCAAGCAAGTTATTCGGTTTTCTGATAGTAAAATGCACTTCCGCTGGCTTGCACTTAAAAGGCTTCCGCCGTGACGTATATCTTGATGACGCGAGCGACTCAGAGAAAAGCAAGCTACCACACCGGAATTCGAAAAACAAATCTATTTAATGTGTCTATGTGAAATTGTCTGTAACGGAATCTGACAAAGGCAATTGTTGATTCTAAAATTCGAGAAAGGGTTTTTCAGTCAATCAAACAACATTTTCTTGATTTCAAAATATGGATCAATCCCGGGGGGGGGGGGGGGTACTCCCATATATGGGCTATATAGGCACGTGCCGCGGAATAGGGTATGGTTTTTGAGGTTCACGGTCCTTAAATAGGGTATCGTTTTTGACCATTTTGTTTCTGTGTCCCTGGTGTGGTCCTCAGATAGGGTAGCTTAATTGTACTATTTAATACTGGAGTATGAAAACGCCCACCGGTTATGATTGCATATTATTCAACTAGGCTCATTCTAGTATTTTATGCTTGATGCTATACATCCAATGTTACAGAGAAGAAATAAAGTTTTCCTTTTCATGCTATTAATAATTTTGTTTTTCCCTTGAATAGGGTGTCATTTTTCGGCATTGGGCCTTAAAAAGGGTATTATTTTTCGCTTTCTTAGTCCTTAAATAGGGTTAGGGTTCACGAACCTTTGCGATACACCCCTATCCAAAATTCGCGGGAGTACCCCCCCCCCCCCCCGGGGGATCAATCAAGTGAAAGTTTGAAACTGGGAAAATTAATCCAAAACAGGCCAAGGTTGGCAAAGTCAGTAATCAATCATGTCAATCGTCTTCATCGCTCTCGATAACAATTCGACGCTTCCTTTCATTCTCGACAATTCACAATACCATGAAATATTGTGCACCCGCTGATGGATCCTATGATTGCACTTGTAAAACCTGGAGCGGTGGACTAAGCAACGGACCGCTTGACTAATTTTGTCTCTTGCTCGGAAACCGAAGTGCAGTTCTTTGAAGCGTAACTGGATTGGAGTCGCGGAATACTATTCTCCTGCTTCAAAAAGGGCTTCAAACGGGGCGCGACGGCTTGAGCTTGCGGTTAGTCTAGTTCCTTTGCTGTGCTCGTGAGAACGTGACTTTGCTTCGCTGCAAAGACTTTTCTGGATTCTTCCAACTTACTGTGCTTAAGTATGTTGAATGCAGATATTTCTTCTCAATTAAGTATCGCTGTGAGAGGTGCTCAAAACTGAAAACTGTTGCTGGCTCGTATTCTTCTCCGTTTTTCCTGCATGCGCTCTAACAAAAAATTTGACAAAAGGTGGTTAAGATCGGACGCAGGTAAGCTTTCAGTTTTCTCATTTTTCGTACCATTAGCTTCCCGTCAATCAATCAATCAATCAATCAATCAATCATATCTTTATTTCAATTCGGATTTTCGAGCAGCATTTCAGCCATTATCTCCGAGAGAGAAATAATATGTAAAATGAAATAAAAATATAAATAGTACAATTAAAATACATTTCATATAGACATTCAATTACACACACCTATATATACAACCATTTTTTAAAAGTTAACTGCTTTATACATCGTTTGAAAGTATTAAGATCAGGAGCGCTTCTTGTTTCATCGGACAGAGAGTTCCAGGTGGAAATAGATAAGTATTGAAAAGTGTTAAGTCCAAAAGTAGTAGTCACCTTATCCACCTTAGGCACAATGAAAAAAAGAATTTCAATTTTCTGTTGGTTGATAAAATCGTCTATGGTCTTCTAATGATACCTATTTCAGTTCTTGTTTCAAAAGTTGCCAGATCCTCAGGATAATAAAACTCTTCGAGAATGTTCGTCTTCTTCATCCATCATTGAAATCTGGGGAAAGTTTCAATCTTTTTAGCTTTTTCTGGTAGTTTCGCTGTAAGGAGTGACAGTATTTTTTATCGTTGTTTGGCTGCCAATTTTGAATTTGCCGGCTTCGCTTAAAAACAAAAATACTCGTCTTGGACCGTTTCCGTTTTGCAAAATGCCGACCGAGAAAGAACCAATCAGCTGAGTAGACGGATTTGCCTCACACTGGTTTTTTCATATAAAAATTGAAAACATTCTTTATAGAAATGCCGATTTCAGTATTGTAATTGACATAACATAATTTTAAAGGTGGTCCTATACACAAGCCTTATTGGCTTCCTTGGGCTCCCTTGCCTCATCTTTTTTAATATTTTATATGTATATTTTGTGTATATGTCAAAATGATAAGAAAACAATAAAACAATAAATATTTAAAGCTTACTATCTAAAAGGCCATATTTTTAGGTGACATATTGAAAAAGGAACGACAATAACTGCATCCAGAAGAATTGGCGAATGCCCCACCCCTGGAAGGAGGTTTTCTGACAAATTCCCCACCGACGGGGCCGACAAGACCCTGGGGGGTAGGCACGCTTGGAATTGACTGAGCTATTAGGAAGAGTTAATCCAAAACGGAAACAGATTCCAAGATATAATAGACAGAACCTTGTAATCAAGAAAAAAACAAGTAAACGACCTCATGTGAAAAGAACAAAGAACAAAGGGGCTTGAAATTAAGTAGATATTTTCGTTGAACATCATTTGGTTCGCTCTTTACTTGAATTATGTGCTTTTAAGAGCCATAATGGGACATTATGGCTATTGGTACTTTTTAACTACTATCATTTTTTTGGTACCTGGAAATTTAAAAAACGAATTTGATAATAGGTTCATGTAAGTTTGAAATTTCGACACACTCCTGGGCACTTAAGCATAATTTGACTCTACGCAGATAGCGCGCAATCAATATCTAAATCTTTTGTTCTTCAGACAATATTTAGTCTTTGTAAAAACATCTGTAAACCACCTGCTGGCGTTTAACATAAACAGGAGTTTTCAGTGTTCTTTTTCATTGTGTCATCTTTGTGTCAGCCAAATTTCCGCTCAATTTCTTAATCCCTATCGTTCATATTTTCAGCATCCCGCCGCATTCTGTGTGCATATTCAATCTCAAATCTCGCCCAAATTTTGCTTTATTATCCCAAATCCCGGTTTTCAAATAAGACAAATCCTATTGTAAACGGTCTCAATGTAACGTATACAAGAACGCCATTATCAATTCGTACTCCTTTCTCGCACACCCGCGGTATGTTTCTTCGCAATTGGAAGACAGTATAGCTTCTTTATCTGGTCTCATCTGTACATATCTCCCGCCCTTCCCTCCCCTTTTTAGGTGAAATATTGAAAAAGGTGAAATATTTTTAGGTGAAATATTGAAAAAGGAACGACAATAACTGCATCCAGAAGAATTGGCGAATGCCCCACCCCTGGAAGGAGGTTTTCTGACAAATTCCCCACCGACGAGGCCGACAAGACCCTGGGGGGTAGGCACGCTTGGAATTGACTGAGCTACTAGGAAGAATTAAGCCAAAATGGAAACAGATTCCAAGATATAATAGACAGAACCTTGTAATCAAGAAAAAAACAAGTAAACGACCTCATGTGAAAAAAACAAAGAACAAAGGGGCTTGAAATTAAGTAGATATTTTCGTTGCACATCATTTGGTTCGCTCTTTACTTGAATTATGTGCTTTTAAGAGCCATAATGGGACATTATGGCTATTGGTACTTTTTAACTACTATCATTTTTTTGGTACCTGGAAATTTAAAAAACGAATTTGATAATAGGTTCATGTAAGTTTGAAATTTCGACACACTCCTGGGCACTTAAGCATAATTTGACTCTACGCAGATAGCGCGCAATCAATATCTAAATCTTTTGTTCTTCAGACAATATTTAGTCTTTGTAAAAACATCTGTAAACCACCTGCTGGCGTTTAATATAAACAGGGGTTTTCAATGTTCTTTTTCATTGTGTCATCTTTGTGTCAGCCAAATTTCCGCTCAATTTCTTAATCCCTATCGTTCATATTTTCAGCATCCCGCCGCATTCTGAGTGCATATTCAATCTCAAATCTCGCCCAAATTTTGCTTTATTATCCCAAATCCCGGTTTTCAAATAAGACAAATCCTATTGTAAACGGTCTCAATGTAACGTATACAAGAACGCCATTATCAATTCGTACTCCTTTCTCGCACACCCGCGGTATGTTTCTTCGCAATTGGAAGACAGTATAGCTTCTTTATCTGGTCTCATCTGTACATATCTCCTGCCCTTCCCTCCCCTTTTTCATTTTCCCTTTTGCCGCCGGAAGCGCCCGCCATGGCTCCCATTCTGATTATAGAAGTGTAGGTGAGACTGTTGAGCTCTCTTTACATGAATCTTTGAACTGGTTGGCGTCTAAATTTCCATGCAGTTAAGGTGGTTCCGTGTGAGCGGAATTTTCAACCTGTCGAAAATTTGTCTGGTGACGTGTGAACGTAGACCGTGAGCGGTCGTCCTTCTCTCATCACGCGGCGAGCGCTCCGCTCCTCACACGTGCTCTTGATCTCCGTAACTCAAAAGAAAAATAAGACACTGCTCGCAATCTAGTGTAAACGTAGCGTTATTCATATAGGTAACTAAAAGAATGTTTTCTTTTTACTTAGGAAAGGGATATCAACAAGTTTATGGGTCTTGACTTTTTTTGATCACCATGAGTGAACAGAGTAAGTAAGAAAAATTCCTGAGAAAAATTGGTTATCGTTGTAGCTTGGAAAAGGGTACCTTTGACTGTTTTTCCTGTCGCCGCTGCTGATCCTCATAGATTCTTCCTAACTTTTATGATTTTTTCTCCTGTAGTGATGGAAGAAGATGATGATTCAGATTTTAACGTGATAAAGCCAACCCTCTTGCAACAGTTGAAGACCATTCTTGATCAATACCCTGATGATGGGCAGATACTGAAGGTAAGACTTGTTTAAGTTAATACAGGCACCAAGGGGACATGTCATAGGAAGAATAAGGATGTAAATGCAAGCAAGGAAGTATATCTGTTATTCGGAATACGGACGAAAGGCGAAGTTGCAGCCCATTTTTTTTGCGGCAAAGATTCACATGGTCCTTTTTTATTGGTTTTGGTTTTTGGTTTTGTTTTGTTGTTTTCTCGTTGGGAGTGATATCGAAGCTAGGTTTGCAAAGTTGCAGTCGATATGTTTCCATGTCGTACTTTCCGACTATTTTCGCAGGATATGTTATGGTTGTGCATGGGTTCTATGCCTTGCTATTTTGAGGCTGCAACACTTAATGGATAGAAGCATGACCCAAGTTACATTTGCTTCAAGGCTGCGCACTGGCCAATCTTTGTATTGCACTAAAGCTAAGCTGTTCATTGAAAAAGTTGTAGACATGCACTTCGAGTTTGTTCGATCCCTGTCAAAGTAAAATATAGGGAATATAAAAAAAAATGTCTCATAAGAAAATTGAAAATTGCCTCAATTTAATAAAAATTTTATTTATTAAAGTTAATTTCACCATTGTTTAAGAACAGGATATGAAGTAAAAATGAAGGAAAAAACAAAATAATTTACAAGTACCTTAGACTAGTTGTAGACAAAAGGGGAACGCCGAAAATATCGTTGTTACAAAATGCCTTGTCACTAGCTGTGTGGAGTTTGAGACAATTAAGAGGGTCTCAATGGGGTTAACCGATAGGCGTCAAACGGCCAGAAATTTAGTCGATAGCCATGAAAATTGAAAAATTGTAACCATTATCCGTAAATGGGATTAAAAACAAAGTTAACCGTAAAAGATTTCCTACTTTTAATGAAGGTACTAAACTCACTTATGGTTGCGTTTTTTATTTCCCTGCTAGTGTGACTCCGTACGCACGTTAGGCGAAGTGTTGACCAAGACCTACAATCTTGGACAAAATAAAATGGAACAGCAAACCCCCATCCCCCCCAAATCAAGGATGTAGCCGCGCGAAGGTCAAAAACGCGCCATTTTCCCATCCTGGGGGGGGGGGGGGGGGGTCTAGGGTTTCCATTTATTTTGTCCAAGATTGTAGGCTCCATTTCCGCTGCTCTCTCGGGGAACTAAGTTTTTGCATAGCGAAAATCTGTCTTCTTGCTGGGGATTAATATTTGCGATTTTCAGGAGGCCATGCCCTCGAAATAGTTGTGAAACAACACGCAGAGATGTCACTGTTTGTAAAACACGTTGCCGATAAACAACATTTCCCTGTTTTTCTCTGACGCTACGGTAGACGTTGCCATGCCTAGTCCCTGTACGGCGCCTTCCCACGCAATCTCGGTCAAGGCATCTCGGTGGCGAACTCGCTCGGACCACGTGACCCGAAACGCATTAGCCGCGCGGAATAATGAGGCCTACGGACAAGGCAACGGCAAACAGTCGTTCCGTACAGTCCTTCGCTATCATTAAAAACACTGGACACGGAAATTTTGTTATTGGCCCTTTTCACACTAGAGTAGCTAGAAATGGATTATCCATCTGAGACTCGCCTGTCTACAGTCGCGTCCTCCCCACAGTCACCCATTCTCCGACTTTTTCTGGCGGGAGGGGGTGGCTGTACACAGGCTATCTGGAACGGATAATCCCGTCTGCAGAAGTCAGGCGGATTGTTCCTTCAAAATTAAAACTATTCCATTTTCCAATTAAGAAGTATTACCTATCTGACACTTCGAATCATCAAACGGATAACCCGTCTCACAAGTATAATCCGTCTTCTAGTGTGAAAACGTGAAAACGGCCATTTCTCTTATAATGAATGTCGCGCTCCGGCCTCGAGTTGGGCGTTCGCGTGTCTGCTTTTGCTTATTCACGAAGATTATTTTTAAATTGACTATTGACACTTCTCTGTGTAAAATAATATTAGAAGTGGAATACTTTATAAAAGTATGATCTATCAAAAGTTAAAATCTTTCAAAAGAATATATCTTATTTCATCCCGAGATGATCCGAAGACCTTTATTTTGATTTAAAGATACAAAAAATACAGGTTAATTAATATTTAACTTTTGGAAACAAAGGAAGTTAATTTTTAACTTCGTTGTTAACCTTAACTGAAAAAAATTAACCGACAGCCGTAAAAGAGCCAAAACTTTAGCTGATAACCGTAAAAGCCACCACGCCATTGAGATCCTCAATTAAACCTTGTTTAATATGTTTTTAGTGAAAATTATTAGTAATGAAACTATTCTGTTGAGAAACCCAATAAAGTGCAGTTCTCCGGTGAAACAATTTGCCTGACTGCTAATCAAAATACCGCTAGGATCCAAAGTTAATGTCATAGAGTGCGGCGTTCCATGTTACGTGCTGTAGTGTAATTTAGTAGCTCAAAGTTAAACGAGCCAGTTATTTGATAAGTCAACAATGATTGTTTTAATAGGAGCTTATTCAAAACGCTGAAGATGCAGGTGCAACTGAAGTTAAGTTCCTTTATGACAAACACAGCTACTCGGCACAGAAACTCTATAACACAAGTCTGGCAAAGTTTCAAGTAAGTTTCACAATCACAATTTGACACTGGGTGTAAAATAAGGTTGCTCTAATCAGTTGTAACCTTGCGTGCTGGCAGGGCGTGTTGTAACCATCAAGTTTCGTGATGAGAAAGAGAGAGTGGGAGTAACAGGTTAACGTGGGAGAGGGGGTAGGGCTGTTTCGTTACCAGTTTTTTATTAGTGGTGAACAAAGGGTATATTATATACTATATTCCAAATGTTACTTAATTTCTTTCCACCATGTCAATTGGCCCTCTTTCCAAATTGTTTTGAATTCTATAGATGCGATCGAGGCAAGGAGGGCCAACTAATATTTACAGAAACTTTTTCTTTGAAAACAGGGTCCAGCGCTGTATGCCTATAATGATGCCCAGTTCACCAAAGGCGATTGGGAAGGTATCAGAAAGATATATGACAGCAATAAAGTTAAAGATCCTATGAAAGTTGGTCGGTTTGGCCTGGGATTTAAGTCAGTATTTCACTTGACAGGTAGGCGAATCACGATTAACGCATGTGGAAAAACCGGGGACTGAGAACATCCTCCGTTCGCAAGAGGATTACAGGGGCTATGTTACGAGGATATTGCGGTTTCAGGTCAATTCTTTGCTGAAAGCATGACTAAGTGCCTTAACCCATACACAAAAATTCTCCTTTCGCGTTGCGAAGAAGATATCAAGCAAAATAAAGGGAATCAGGGAATACTTACCATAATATTTTCCTTTAATAATTTTTGCAGTCATAGCATCAAAACTAGGCTGGCCCAACTTTTTCAAGTTTCAATCCACATGCATCCATCCTTACAATCCTCTGTCGGGGTTAGAAAAAACTTTAAACTTTTTCACTTTTCCAATGGACAAGTGAGGTTCTAGTTGTACTTGTCCAAAGCTCAGGTCTAATTGTCATTGCGTGTCAAGTTAAATCAAATTAAAGTTCTAATGAAGCATGGAACTCAGATAAAACATACAGCATTTTAAGTGTCAATAAAGTACTCATACAAGTAATTATATGCTTATATACTGTGTTTTCGTTTGCATCATGTACTACCCGGTAGGGGAAGGTTTCTTTCCAAGAAACCTGAAACTTTCGAACTCATACCGTTCGGCTGTCACAACTATGTTTCTTCTCAATCACACCAGGGGTGTTGTGAAAACTAAGACCCTCGAAAACTAAGACCTAAGACCTAAGACCCGTCTTAGTTTTCGAGATTACGAAAACTAAAACCCCCTAAAATCGAATCCGTCGAAATATAAAGTCAAATTGTAACCGACATAGGTCTGATCTGTCAAATTATGTCATCTTCGATCCTTTCCACCGAGTTTTAGGTCAAATTTAACGGTAAATTTAGGGGTCTTAGTTTTCGTAATTTCGAAAACTAAGACCCCTCTTGGTTTTCGTAATTACGAAAACTAAGACCCCCACCAAAACAATCTCTAAAATTTCTACAAAGTCGAATTACGACCGTTTGAAGACTATAATCCGTAAGACAAACAAAAACTACTATCATACTTTACTGAAACTTGTTCAAAGCACCGTGTAATTTAATTTTTATTTTAAGGATGATGACCTATTTGTCCACTGATCAAAACCACTTGTCTGGGGCAAGTGGACCCCGTTTTTGTCGCACCCTTGCTGTAACAGAATGCCTAAATACAGTCCTAAATAACAAAACTGGACCATTTTTTTGGATTTCAATTGATGCGAAAAACGTTTTAGCTTTTTAAAAAGATAGCAAATAGCGTGGCATAGACCCTTTTCTATTTATAAGGGGCCATTTTCCAAATGATTTTACTGAGCTGGGATAACACAAAATAACAAAAAAAAAGAAAACAAAAACCTTTGCCAAATCCGGGTGTTCGATTATACAGCAATTCTTGTTAAAACTCAGAGAAGGTACAGTTTGCAGTGTAAGGTTTTCAAATCTTGTCAGTTGCTCGTTTTCGTTGTTTTCTCCTAATGAAGTATAAATTAGTTTGAGCAATATTAGGCCAAGTACTTTTGCGATAACAGTATGGAAGTCATAATCACTTCAAGTTCTGTGTGATTCTACTTGCGCAATCAATCCTTGGCCACGCTTGTAAATTAGCCTACTGGTTCGTCTCTTGTCAGTTCTGATTCTAAACCTTGTTATTGTACATTTAGAGTGCCTTTTTTCGGAAGAATCCAGAAACGGATATGTGATCTCAGGTCATATGGATTCTTCACAACCGAAAAAAAAAGATCTAAAAACGGATCATTTACCATGCTAACGGCATGTCCTCCTGCTTCTCGTGATGAGAAAAATAGAGGGAAAAAACAAGAAACAATGTGGGCCTTTTTTTGATCCTCGCGGCGAAGACAAGAAGGAAAAGCAAACTAAACCACGTATGAATGTGCGAAATGTGCATATTTTGGTTTGAAACACAAACGTTTCGCGAATAGAATGCACCTTAGCCTGCGAACTGCAAACGCATTTCTGGTCGTCGCTTCTCTCCCTCCGACAAAATAACGTCTGCGAACACGAGCGACAAAACGATTTCCGTGACGTAAAAACTTTTGTTTTGATGTTCGCCAATCACATCAAAGGTTAGAATACAGCTCGAGTGACTCATCGCGACCTCGCGCGCTGGCATGTCTTACGATTTGGAACGTGAATTTCACAACTATAAGGGTAGTACGTGACATAACAAAACGTGGACAAAATAACTCCCTACAGCGAAAGGAAAATAACATAGCTTCATTACATCTCGCTCAGACCCGTGATTTATTTCAATTTAACCAGCGCCGACAAAAGGTGGTGAATCGATTGTACAGACACATCCTTGACTGATTCAGAAAACTCTGACAGTCGCTAGTAAATAATTCACAATCCTACAAGTATCGCCACAAAACAATGATCTGAAAGATTATAAACCTGGGCCGGACCCAGCGTGAAACAAATATTTACAGCAGTAAATTGATCATAGTCAAGATGACATTCAGCTACGGTGTTCGACTCCTCTTATAAAAACTATGGAAATTAAAACCTTAAAAAGAACATATATTTAAAGAAATATTAGAACAAATATAAAATGCTTTCGATCTGATCAATGTACATTCTGTCTGAACCAAGGAGCAACCAGGCATTGAAAATCAATTACCACATGTCCTACCTTTCAAAGATAAAGGATACTAAAAAATCATCTAAAGCGGCACACGACAAACTATGAAAGAGTTCTCCAGATGAAAAATTTCCCCAAATGTTTTCTTCAATATGAATCCTTTTGGTGTTTATTTCATTCATCAGTCCCACGAAAGGTAAACGCGTCGTTCTGAGGAAAAAAAAGACGTCTGCGGTTCCCAGGCTAGAAAAAGGGCGGCTGTGCACACGTTCGGTATAGCCTGCGAGAGCATCCGGTTTTTTCGTGTCTAGTTTGTTGGTTCCACATAAGAATACACAAGAGACAAAGCCCGAAATACTACAGACTTTCCGAAAACAGTGGAAGATTGACGAAAACATCGCTCTTTGATTCAACAAGTCGCAAGGCTTCATCTTCATCTGCTTCATGCTTGTTGAGTCTTTCAAACCCAAAAACTTCCCATTCTTTCCTGAACGCATACTCAGCCATATTTTCCAACGCGTTTGCGCAAGATCCGCGCAAAAACTCGCGCGTTTCTTCTTCGAATATGCAAGGTGAATTGTGATTGGTCACTAACAGCTGACGTCACGGAAATTTTTTCTCGGCTCGTTTTCGCAGACGGTTTTTCTCGGCGGGTGAAACTAAAGCTGAAAAAACCGGATGCTCTCGCAGGCTAAGTGCACCTTAGGAGAGTAAAATTATAAAAACGTTGTCACTGTAATTTTGTAATTTCACTTGTGAAATTATATACTTATACTGAAATTTTGCGCCGAAATTAAGGAGTAATTTGTCACCCATGATATAAAGTATTCAGTTTAATCCTTCGTTCATACGCTTTGCACATATCTGCATGGTTATCAGCATATCTTCGGTCTTAACCATTTCAGAGAGTATGGCCTTTTATTGATTTAGTTAGCAATTTAATGCCTTATGTCTAATGTGTTCCATCGTCACAGATTTACCAAGCATCCTCAGCGACAGTCAAATTGGTTTTATCGACCCACAAGAAATGCACTTTGGTGATTCCCGAACAGGATTCATGTGGCGTTTAAAGAAACAAAAAGAAGAAATGGACCAAATTCCAGATCAGTTTCATCCTTTCAAAGGAGTATTCGACTGCGACGACGACGTCTTTACACAAGGGTTTTACAACGGGACGTTGTTTCGATTTCCCTTGCGGGACATCGCCTCCAGCTTATCGGAGACATTGTATTCTGACGAAAAGATGCAGGGTTTATTTGGCAGTTTCATTGCTGACGCTCACCTCGTTCTCCTGTTTCTGCGAAATCTGGAAAAAATTGAACTTTACATACGAGAGAAATATGAGTCTGAACCTAAAAGAATTTTTCATGCAAAGATCACCGAGGAAAGTCTGGAACTGGTTCGAAGTAAAAGGAAAGAGTTCCAAAACCAAATCGAACAAGGTAAACACATGCAAGAGCCTGTCGCCGTTACTTATCCAATCATAATCGAGACACAGACAGTTGACGGCGTACAAAAACACTCCTTCCTTACCACCAACTACTGCTGCGGAGTTGACGTCTCACGTGATTTTGAAAACCTCCTGACAGATAAAGAACTCAGCTATTTACCGTCCGTTGGTGTTGCTATGGCACTACGGAGTGATGTGCTAGCCTCTCCCATTGAAGGCCACGTGTTTTGCGCTCTACCTTTGCCAGTACAAAAGAAGAGCATGACAGGTTTGCCAGTTCATGTGAATGGATTCTTTGCATTAAACCAGAACCGACATTACATTAAAACGCCAAATGCAGATGAAGACGACCGAGATAAGCTTACTGACAAGAAACAGTTGCTGTGGAATCGATGTTTGATGGAGGAAGCTGTGCCAAAAGCTTACGTGATGATGATAACGGAAGCCATCAACACATTCAAAATTCAGCCAAACGCAGTCTACAGGTAATTGAGTTTTTCTACTTTTAATATCTGTAGCATAATACGTCCCTGAATACCAGAGACCGGAAATGTCTTAAGTTTTAGTTTATCTGAAACGTCACTCCTGTCAAGCAAGACGGAATCCATTAGGAAATTGAGTAATTTTAATTTTCAGTGGACAAAAACCTTGCACCAGAATATTTTAAGCCATATCGCATTCTTTTTTACATTTTCCAAGGGCTATAGATGTACTTAGTTATCTGTAATAACACCAAAGACAGTTTCTTAAGGGAGCGCAAGAAAATAAATTTCAAATTTCACAGGAAATGAGAAAACACAGGTAAAATCGTCATGCGTATGATTTCATTCTGTGAAATTTGAGGCTTTTTGATTTTTTTTTTCGGGCTCCAATAAGAACCTCTTCTTCGGAGTTATTTCATTCAACTTATTACATTTTTAGCCCTTGAAAAGTGTGAAAAAGAATGCAATATGCTTGAAATTATTCTGGTACAAGGTTTTTGTCCACTGCAATTTTAAATTGCTCAATCGCATAATGGATTTTGTCTTAATACATTGACGTTGATACTGCTACTTGGGACACAAGACCCTTTAAGTCTGAGCAACTGAAAAAAGCCCCAAGGGTTTCAGCCGATCAATCCGGTCTGATCTGTCTTGTTAATTGTCTTTATACTCAGCTGCAAAGAAAAATTGATTAGTCATTCTTTCACAGATAAACTACGACCTCTTTAGGAATTGTGGTAGGTAAATTAATCGGAAATTGACACTGATATTTTATGATGAAATACTCTTTTTTACAGAGCATGGCCAAATATATTCAAAATTGATCAAGCTTGGTTAAGCGTGCAAAAACCTTTCTTTGAGAAGCTGGTTCGTGAGAATGTGATTGCTACTCATTGCGGCAGGTGGCTGAAAGTTGAGGACGTTCTCTTTGACAGTCTTGATGACAAGGAGCCGAGAGATTTGCTTCTGAAAGCATTGATTGACGCCAATCAAAATGTCGCTAGCCTGCCCGAACATGTGTTGAAATCCATTAAAAACTATAGACAGGCTATCAAAGAGATCACTCCTTCATTAGTGAGGCACGTGTTTAAAGCCTCACCATCCTGTTACAGTCGTCTACATCGGGAGGAGAAGTTGTTTCTTTTGAAATATGTCGCAAAATGTGAACAAAACAACTTTGTAGACCTGATTGGTTTGGAGCTTCTACCTACTGCCAGTGGGACCTTCATACCCTTTTCAGATTGCGGTGATAATGTTTACATCTGTACTTCAGAGCATCCACTGCAACTCCTACCGGGAATGAGAAATTGGTTGTTAGACCCAAAAATTGACAAGAATCTTCAAGCAGTTTTTGAGGAGATAGCAGGACAAGGTAAGTCAATAGAACGATCATTAAGCATCAAGGCTTGAAATAACTGGCCGTCACTCACCGGATACCTTTTCCCGTCAAAAGTATTTTTGTTCAACAGACATGACCGGTATTTGGCCGGTTAGATATTGTAAAGTAATAGCTTATTAGTACAAACGTTGTTTACGAATGGACAGGAATGGTTGTTTAAGGAGAAGACTAAAATGATATTGACAAACGAGCCTATGAAAAACGGTACCTTACCAGTACGTCTTAGATACGAGCGTGGACTATGAATTTATGAAGAAGTCCTGAGGAGATAGGACTAATAAGGTACAAAGAAATTAAAATAGAAACAAGGTAGAGTAAGGGTTCTTTTAAGATGGCTGAACGTAGTTTGGTAGATGGTGAATAGTTATGAAATTCATTTTTCAGTATTTTTCTTTGGGTCATGTGAGACTTGTTACTTCAAACAAATTTCGTCAGGGCAAATTCTTAGCACCCAAACTTTCTCAGAGAAACTGTGTTCCGTCACCTAAAGCTAAATTTCAGGTGGTCACTTTGTTCACAGGGTGTACTCAACTACGACGCCTTTGCAAAGAAGAAATACCTGCTCTGCTTAAGAAGTCGTTACCTTCTGAATGGTTTGGTAAACACATGGTTCAGTGGTTCCCCGGTAAGGACTTAAATCATCCCCCGAAGCGCTGGCTCGAATCTTTATGGATATATTTACGAGATGACTTTAAAGAAGACCTGACTACTTTTGAAAACCTTCCTTTGATCCCACTGGACTTGTCACAAGTCCCCGTAACGTTAACAGAGTTAACAAACCCATCAAGAGTTGTTGCCAAGAGACTGAAAAATGACCGCCTAGATGGAAAGTTGAGCGAAGTCTTGAAGGAACTCGGGGTAATACTCATTAAAGAGTGTCCTACTTTTTTGCTGAGTCATCCAGTCGTTCTGGAAACATTTGTTCATCCACCGCGTGTACATAGCGTTTTAAAAGCTATGGAAGCTTCTTCTTCGTTCTTGGGGGACGGCCCCGGCATGCATTCAGCCATCATGCTAGATAAGGTGAAAGACGAGAGCAAACGCTTCTTGAGAAAATTTATTTCTAAAACACCATCCCTTTCCCCGGAAGAAAAGTCTTACGTTTCTTGCCTTCCCATTTTTGAGACACTGACAAAGGTTTTCGTGTCAAAGAAACATGGCTTGGGAGCAGCACCAGAAGATCCAATTCCAGTAGCTCTAAATGGAGATTTCATTGACGTCAGTGATAAAGATTCCAAGGACATGGCCGGCCTGCTAGAGATCGGAATTCCAACGCTAACTGAATTTGTGTGCGATAAGATTTTTCCTGATGTGGGAAGAAGGTGCTATTCAGAAGAAGACATTGATAAACTTATGTCCTTCGTAATAGAAAGGTATCATGTTCATCTAGAGGCCGATGATAAATTTGAGAAGACCATGAAAGTCCTCCCATTTGTTCCAACCAACAGTGGACGAGTCGTAGCAGAAGGCATCTTTGATCCCAGGGAAGCCCTATTGCAGGACATTTTCGCTGATGAAGACGTGTTTCCTGTTAGAGAACCTTATTTAAACCCTGAATTCCTGGTGATTCTAGAGAAACTTGGCATGAAGAGCGAGAAAGAAATCTCTGTCCATGACCTCCTAAAAAGTGCAAAGAAAGTGACTGATGTGCCGAACTCTGTTAAAGCGAGGCAAAAATCAGAAGCCATAATGGCTTACTTGGAGAAAAATCCTAGGAAACTCAAGGAAACTTTTTCTGGAAAAGACTTGGGATCACTGCTTTGTGATATAAAATGGGTATCTGCTCTGAGAAAAAAGCCTCATGGCTTTCCAAAGACCCTACATCTCTACGGAGAAACGGCCAAAAAAGCCCTTTTCTACAGGCCAACAGATGTCACAAGTGAAGACAAAGTGAACCTTATTGGAACGGTGATGCCCATTGTTAAAGTACACAGTCAATTGGCCAAACATTTCAGCTGGAACGAGAAGCCCCGTGCCTCGGACGTCGTGAAGCATTTAAAAACGGTATCGTGCCATTACACCGCGAATGAGAAGGCCCAGTATATCGAAATGGTAAAGGAAATATACTCCTTTCTTGACCAGCCTAAAGACGCTGATGTAGAAGCGGCCATGCAGGAAGTTGAGCGTTCAAGTTGGATATGGAATGGAGACGGCTTTTCCTCTTCTAAGACCATACTTACTCATAAACCTCCAATTGACCTATTGCCATATATTTTCTCCCTTCCTTCAGAAGTGAAACAGTTCTCAAGGCTTTTCACAACGTTTGGCATGCAAGAGCGTTGTGAACCTTTGTCCCTTCTTCATGTCCTTCACCAGATAAAAGAGAAGTATCTTGATGATGGCCGTCGCTTTCCTCACTCAGAAGTAAAGAAAGATTTGCAGATATCTGTTGACATTCTAAATGAGATCAAGCCAGATGTTGGCAAACAGCTGCCTTGGCACCTTCAGGAGAAAGTTCTCATACCTACACATGTAGAGGGAGATTCCTGTGTCAGGCTAGTCAAAGTTGAAGATTGCATGTACTGTGAACACGAATGGCTTGAAAGAGGCAACCTTGACGAAGAAGTGGATTATTTGTATGTGCATCCAAATGTCCCAAATAGTACTGCAGAACTTCTACAAGTTCCCACTTTAACTAATCGAATGCTCAAACCCGATGAGATGCAAATAGGAGATGAATTTGGACAAGAAGAGAAATTGACAGACAGACTTCGCCGACTTTTGGAAGAATACACAGATGGATTTTCCGTACTTAAAGAGCTCATTCAAAACGCGGACGATGCCGGTGCTACTGAAGTTAAATTTCTCTACGATAAGAGAAACAATAAAGATGCACAAACCTGTTTGATTGACGAAGGGATGAGAGAATGCCAAGGTCCTGCTTTGTGGGTTTACAACGACGCGGAGTTTCGTGATGAGGATTTTATTAACATTACTAAACTGAATGGTCGTACCAAAGAAACCAAAACTGAGAAAATTGGCAAATTTGGACTAGGTTTCAACGCAGTGTATAACCTGACAGACGTTCCAATGTTCCTTAGCAAAAACTTTTTTGTCATCTTTGATCCCAGCACCCTCCATCTGGGCAAAGCGATAAGGAACAAAAGCAAACCGGGAATGAAGATCGACGTCAATAAAAACACGAAGAGGCTACGAAATTTCAAGAACCAGTTTAAGCCCTTCAATGGCATTTTCGGATGTGATTTGCTTCTCGAGAAAGAAGACAACTCGTTTAATGGAACACTTTTTCGATTTCCGTTGAGGACGAGACAACAAGCCGCAAAAAGTGAGATAAAAAATCTTCATTATAACGATGAGGAAATGCGTCAGCTGTTGAAAACCTTTTACGAAAGGAGAGACCTTTTGCTTCTGTTCACACAGAACGTAATCCGTGTTGGCCTTTACAGCTTGCATAGTTCGTCACGTCAAAATCCACAACCAAAAATGTTGTTTCAGGTCACCAAATCCCTAACAGAAGGTGGAATACTGAGGGAATTGTCCCTTCCTGTCATGTTACCTCATACTGCAAGAAAACTGGACGCAGAGCATCAGAAGTTATTGGAACAAACTAGTTTTCTTCAAGCGGCGTCCATGGTTAAAAGAAAGGCAAAGGGTTGCAAAGTTTCTCCAAAGGAATCTTGTGTGTCTTCAATTGCTGTGGACGTTGAATGCCACCTCACCAATTGTGGAGCAAGTTTTTTCAAAACTAAGGAGGCCTCACAAGAGTCTTGCACTTGGCTGGTGGTATCCTCAATTGGGAAAGGCGAGGCAATGGAGTTTGCACGAAAAGATCCTAGTCTTGTTCCATCAGCGGGAATAGCTGTTCAGCTGCTAAGGAAAACAGAAAACTTTTTTCTGCCATCTCCTGTCACGAAGAAAGACAGTGGACTTAATCTAAACGGTACGATTTTCTGTTACCTTCCACTTCCAATGCACAGCGGTCTCCCCGTACACATAAATGGAGCATTTGCAGTGACTTCTAACAGACGTCATTTACAAGAGAAACTTGAAGACGACAAAGATTGCTATGGAGTGAAATGGAACACAAAGCTTATGGAAGATTCTATAACGTCTGCTTACTTTACTTTACTAGAGGATGTAAAGTCAATTGTACCTGATGACGGTTCATATGCTTTCCATTCATTATGGCCGAAAGAGTGCGAAGTACAGAAACATTGCTCGCCTGTTCTGACATCATTCTACAAACAACTTGCAACTGGTTCTCATGCATTCTTCTCTGATGGCAATGAATGGTTTTCGGTTAATCAAGTCGTTTTCCTCCATCCCAATCTCCGCTTGGATCCTAAAATTGGAGACATTTCATTTGCTGTTTTTCAACAATGTACCAATGTTATGGACAACGTAGTTGACTTGCCAGCGGAAGTCTTCCATTCGCTTGTTCATTGTAAACAGTGGGGTGTAATAGAGAGCAAGACCTACGACATCGATCGGTTCTTTTGTGAAATTTTCTTCCCTAATATTTCAGCTGTTTCTTCAAAATTGAGAGATGTATTGGTTTTATATGCTTTGGATCAAAACAAAAGTGATTTGGACGAACTGTTGAAGAGTAATAAATGCATTCCCGTTTCACCGAGTGGGAAAATCCTCAAATTCCCAAAACAGTTAATTAATCCAACCAAACGTGCTTCTACTCTGTTTTGCCAGGAAGATGGAAGGTTTCCATGTAGCAACGATGAATTTCGAAAACCTGGTAGACTGGAAAAGTTAGAAGATCTAGGAATGCTTTCTGATGAACTTCCCTGGGAAGACATCGCAGAAAGAGCAGAAAGTATTCCGGGGTTAAATGCAGTTGACAATAAGGCAGCGGTCAAACGTGTGAGGGCGTGGCTGAAACTCGTAGAAAAGAAGCTAAAGGAAAAGGACAGGGAGAGACCAACGCATTCTGTTTTAAGTCGTCTTCTGGTGGCTCGATTTCTGCCAGTTCTTGAAAAACCGACGTCATTTCCATTGCATTGGAAGGGAAACGAATTTCACGGCAGTCGAAAGCTTCTGGCAGCGCCTAAGGACATCTTTTTGGAGGAGAAAAAGTACCAGGTATGTTGCACGGAGCCAATTGTTGGCTTAGCCATTCCAGAAAAAGTTAAAGAGCTGCTCGATTTAGAGGAAAAGGAAATAACTATACATCACGCGATGAAACAACTTGAAGTTGCCTTTTCTACGGAAATCAGCACACTGAATCGTAAAAGTTATGACGAAGTAAGCCGCGTTTGCTCTGAGGCTTATTTCTTTCTACAGGAGAAAATGGTCAGCGGTGCAACTTCTGTTGAGAAATTCTTCACTGAAAAAAGATTCATTCTTGTGGGGAAAACGTTTCTTTCTGTAAACCAAGTGGCTTTCGAAGTTAAGAATGATTGCTCCCCGTACCTACAGCGACTTCCAGATCATTTTCGCGATGAATTTGCTGATTTAATGAAGGTTGCTGGCGTGAGGGAGCATTTCGAACAAAAAGATTACATTTTTGGTCTCCAAAAAGTGAAAAGAGATTTTGGAGAGATGAAACTGGATGAAAGGGCTCTACAGGTGGCAATCAACATGGCGATTCAACTTTCCGAGACGTTACAAGGATCGAATGACGATGATTCAGAGCCACAGGAAAAGTGGGGCGCTCTTTATCTTCCTGATTTTAGAGGCATAATGCGTGATGTGCATGACCTTTGCTACAAGGACTGCCCTTGGATGCCTGATGATCCAGACGAACTGTCCGTTCATGAGAAGATTCCCTGGTCAACCTGTAAACAACTGGGTGTTAAAACACGCAGGGAGGGGGCTCTGCAACATCACGATGCTGGGTTTCCTTTTGGGCAAAAGGAAGAGCTCACAAATCGATTGAAACGAATTTTGATGGGCTACCCAGGCGAGAAAGAAATTTTGAAAGAGCTTCTTCAAAACGCTGATGATGCACAGGCAACTGAGATCTGCTTTATTAAAGACCCCAGGCACCACCCTGATGAAAAAGTGTTCAGAGAAAGTTGGAAACTGGTGCAGGGTCCTGCCTTGTGTGTGTACAACAACAAACCATTTACTACGGCGGATATCGAAGGCATTTGCAAGCTTGGCGAAGGCAGCAAGGGAGAAGATCCGAACAAAACTGGTCAATACGGTGTTGGATTTAATGCTGTCTATCACTTAACTGATGTTCCATCATTTATTTCCAAGGGTGAGGAAATTGGTGATGTTTTGTGCGTGTTCGACCCGCACTGCAAATACATTCCCGGTGCAAGTAATGCAAAGCCTGGAAGAATGTTTAAAGGTATTGAAGAGTTAAAGTCAAAGTTTCCAGATGTTTTCTCATGTTACCTCGAGGAGCATTTTCCCTTAGAAAATGCAACCATGTTCAGATTTCCCCTTAAGTCTGAGAAAATGGCGAGAGACTCACTAATATCACAAACCCCGGTTAGTATGGAGAAACTGGAGTTTATGATGAAAGACTTGAAGAAAGAGCTTTTCGAAGTTCTTCTTTTTGCGAACAATGTCAAAAAGATAGGCGTTGCATCGATAGATGAAAGTGGAAACCTCCAAAAAACCTACTCCGTTCAAGTGAGTATGTCAAATGAAGATGAAAGAGAAAGGCAAGCATTCGCTGCCTACATAAATAAGATTGGAAGAGAGACGAGAGAAAAGGCCTTTCTTCCCACGAACATAACGGCCAAACAGTGTACCTATACACTAACACTGCAAGACAACTGCGGTAAGAAGGAGAAGTGGTTAATTGTCCAACAGGTTGGCTTAGAGAAGCGCGTAAAAGACAGTATCAACGTTGCCTTTAAGGAAGGTAAGCTCGGGATGCTTCCTCGGGGTGGTGTGGCTTGCCTTTTAGATTGCAACACGGCAGATGCGAGAGGAAAAAAGAAAGCTTACTGTTTTCTTCCACTTCCATTTGAAACTGACCTGCCGGTTCACATAAATGGTCACTTTGCGTTGGACCACGAGGCCAGACGAAGTTTGTGGAGGGATGAAGCTGGAGGTTATAGGAGCGACTGGAATAATGCTTTGTTGTGCGATGTCGTTGCTTCCTGTTATCTCACCCTGCTACACAAAGTGCGTGGATTCCTCCAACTGCCATTTGTTCAAAACCGTGCAACTCGCAATGGCACTTTCAACAGAGGTGATATCTTAAAGAGATTAACTTCTTACGAAAACCTGTTTCCAGTCTCTCCCATAGAAGAACCTTACTGGAGGACGCTGGTTAATTCAGTATTCCAAGAAATAAACACTAATGGAATGCGCTTGCTTCCGTTAGTGAGACCGGTAAAGACACGATCAAGTAGCCGTGCAAAAGTTTCTGATTCTGAAAAAGTTCAAGTCACTTGGTTGCCGCCCACGGGTGCTGGCAAGGAGCAAGCCTTCTTCAATGATCTCGACATGAATGGTTGTTTTGCACCATTGCCACCAAAACGTTCTGAAGGCGAGGAAGAACAGAAAAGAAGACAAGAGTACAGAATTAGATCAAAGACCAAATTTGAAGAAACTTTGCTGGAAACTGGTTTCAATCTGCTCGCCTTCTCCTTGAAGGTTTATGATGCATTTAGCAGAGCAGGAGTGCCGGTTCGTTGTATCTCTCCTTCAGCCGTTTTAGACTTCTACAAGTCAATTTGTGATCCAGATCCGCATGGTGATATCGGTGTAATTCCATGTGATGTAAGCAACACGCCATTCAAGGATCAAGGAGGGGTGATTCGTGTCCTAAAGTATTGCAGAGATGATGAGCATTTTTTGGAAAAACTTCATGATCTCCCATTACTTCTCACCCAAGACAACGTTTTAAGACGGTTCAGCGAAAGTGATCGCCGATGTTTGAGCCAGTATGCAGACATTTTGCCATTAACCCCATCTCTTTTTGTGAACACCGCGGTTCGTAGTGAAGTATTCGGTGCCATTGATTGTGGGGAAATTTCTGTGTTCCAGCCCTTTGATGTCAACTTTTTTGCTTCACAATTAGCAAAAAATTTGCCTGAAGGTATCTATAGGCGATACTATTCCGTAAGGTGGCGTCCTGATAGCCAGGGTAACACTTTGCCTAATCACCGCTGGATTTACAGAGTATGGGAGTTTTTACGTCAATTTACTAACGATGTTATGAAGAAAACAGACGTGGAAAAGGAGAAGAAAACTATATTCATTCGAAACCTCTTGTCGCCACTCTCTGATTGGAATATTCTCCCAGCAACAGAAATAATCCAGCCAGAAATCCTCCAAAGGCAGCATCCTGTGATGCGTAGCGAACAAAAACTTTCAGATCAGATTTTGGTGCCCTTGAAGAAAGCCGAAACTGTTTTAGATTTTACTTATTGCGGTGAATCTAGCACTAGGCTGGTAGAGGCTTTGCGGAATTTGGGCTTGCCAGAGCTTAACAAATCTGTAATGCTAGCGAGGAGTGCTGATTCAGTACCTTACATCAAACCGGAGTCATATGAATTCGCACATAGTCTCGTAGCCACCCTCGAGTCGCCCCATTCTCTTATCCTAGTTCTTAAGGAGAAGCTTGAGATGGATCTTTCTTCTTTTGACGAAAAATTAACGCTCTCAGATGCTATAGGTATTCTCGAATACTTTAGCCGTAACATCGAGAGCCTGGAGACGGTTGATCAGGGAACTTTGAGGAAACTGCCATTTTATCCAACAGCAACTGGCAATCTTGCAAAGATCAAAGATAGAAACGTTTTTCTTCTTCCTGGAATCCCCAAGGACGAGATGAATGTTGTTGAATCCAGACTTCATTGTCTGTTTTTGGACCCTCTTGCCAGCTTGTCAAAAATTTTTGAGTTTTTACAACTGCAGCCTTTACCTCCGGTAGAAGTCTACTTGAAGTTTGTCTTAAAATGTTTTAAGCACCTCTCTGTCAAGGGTAAGTTGGCACATCTCCGATATCTTCGTCAACTCATTTTATTTCCAGTAGAGACAGGAAGTAAGGGTGAGGAGCGTGATAACAGAAGATTGCTTGACTGTTTAACAACAGTGGAATTCATTCCGTCAATAGGCGGTATCATGAAAACCGCATCCAACTTCTACGACCCTGACAACGAAGTTTTCCGTGCAATGCTAACCAAAGACATGTTTCCTCCAGATCCATTTGGTTGGGAAGAATGGCTGCCCTTCTTGAAGAAGATAGGTCTGGTTGAAGAAGTCTCTGAAGACCAATTTTACAGATTTGCAATCCAAGTTGCACAAGAAGCTGAAACAGCACGAACTGAGGAGACGTACAGGAGGTCTGAAGTACTGGTGCGCCACCTCTTCTCTCGACATAATGTGGTAGGGGAATTTCTTTTGAACCGTGTCTGTGACGTTCCCTTTGTTGCAGGAGGTAAAGTCAAAGAATCTCTGCGGGCACTCTGCACACCGTTTGGAGGAAAAAAGGATAGCGAAATTCCATTTATTGCATTTAAAAGTGCAGTTGTTAGTGAACATCAAGAAATCGTTTGGTCAAAAGCCTCTTTGCTACCAAATTCAGCAGATCCAAGATTTCACCGCTATGAGCTTGCACTTGGCTGTCCTCATAGAAATGTTGACCAGTATCTGAATGATCTCCTCTCCAAACTGAAAATTCTGAAGAAGCCGCCTGTTGATCTTGTGGTTAGTCACTGTGAAACAATCTGCCTCCACCTTGAAAGCAGAAACGATAAAGAAAACGCATCAAGCGAACAGTTTTCTGCGATAACGCGGGTCATGGAAAGTATATACAAATTTCTACTGGAGAACGCGATTGACGATCTTGGAGCAAAGATCACGCTTCAAACTACTCGTTGTATTTTGATTGAAAAGGGCAAGAGATTCATTCTACCAAGTCAAGCAGTCCTTGATCTGTACGAAAAGGATGAGATAAGACCCTTCCTTTATGGAGTGCCGCCAGAATTTGGCAAGTTTCGAGAACTGTTTGAGTTCCTTGGATGTTCCAAGTATGCAAGACCCACCCACTACGCCATGGTCCTCGAGAGGTTGCAGAAGGGTTGTAAGGGTAGCAAACTTAACCCAAATGAAGTTCGCATATGCTCTAAGGCTGTAAAAGGGTTTTTCGATACGTTGCAGGAAGAAGAGGAGAACATCTCTTCACTTTCTAAATTGTACTTACCAGCCATGCCCCCGGGATGTGCTTCTCCAAATACGTTTCCTAGTATCATCCCTGTTACTCTCCACCAAGCAACAGATCTTATATTTGATGATTCTCCTACTTATAGCAATCGAATCCGTGGGCTTCAGAAATGTTTTGTGCTTGAACTAAGCCTGATGAATGTAAGCTGTAAATCAACGATGGTCAACTTTAAAGACCTGATGATGAAATTACCTTTGGATGTACAGCCTAAGATGCTTTCTTCTGTGGTCAACGAAAAACTAAGCTGTCCTGAGAAAGCCGTCATAGTGACAGATGGTACTGTGAACCAACTGAAACGTCAACTTTCGACTGTGCAGTTTGGTCGTGGAATTGCTAGGATAATTAGAGATGTGAATTCTCATAAAAAGAATTTTAACGAAAGTGTCATTGCAGGCATCGAAAAAGGTCTACGAAGCATTGATCTCTGTGCTGTAAAATTTCTGGAAACATCCCTTTTTTACAATGGAGGTCTGATTCCGGGAAGTACGGCTGAGGTTCCCTCTTTCGAGGAAAAACTGGTGTTGTCTGACCAAGAGATACGAAGAGTATACATTAACACCAAATCTGGAATCGATGACCCCTTGTCCACGGCATCTTTGGTTACTAACGTAATCGTCGAAATGTACGGGGAGTCTCTAGGAAAGAAGGCATTTGTCATTTCTGATATGTTGCGTTATCCTCCTTCAAAAATTTGGTCACTCCTAGACAGAATGGGGATTCGAAAAGATGACAGCTATGTGGCAGCGGAAATGGATATCTATCCCGAACCAGGAACCCTGATTCCAATCGAGGACCATCATTTGCTTAATGACGCATTCGAATTATTTGAGCCTGACGAATACATAGGCTGCCAGCTGGACGACCCTGGTCTGCTCCTCAATTCCACGTTCATCTACGCAATTATCATCGACGAGGTAAGTAATGAGGACGCAGATCTCCTGACGAAGAAGTACAAAATCAACACTGGACACGACAAAGAACCAGCAGTAGTTAAATCTAACAAACTGTATAAATTCCACTGCTTAAATGACATATTTGAACAGCAACTAAATTGTTGCCAAAACAGACAAGAGGTCCTAAATGAGGTCACTGATCTACTAAAGAAATCATGGGAACTGCCACAAGAGGAAAAGCTCCAAATTATCAAGCGTCTTTGTCTACGGTGGCATCCAGAGAAGAATTTAGGCAATGAGGAATTCTACAGAGCAGTTCTCCAGCACATTAAGAAGGAGGTTTCACGGCTTGGAGGTTCTTACGACGACTTGTTTGCTTTTTGTGAAGCACGTGCAAGGGAACATGGCTCACAGCGAAAAGGATACAGAGAACGGTTTTCTGAGAGGTTCGGTTCCTGGGGGTCCTCACCTAGTCACAGATCAAAGAAAAGTGTTCCTCCAAGCCTTTGCGAAAGGAATCCCCAACCTGAAGAAGCCAAGCGATGGTTTAGACAAGCTGAAGCTGACCTCGAGGCTGGTGCAAATGAACTTGCCTTTACCAGCCCTTCCTTTGAGTGGGCATGCTTTAAATGCCATCAGGTAAGAATGAGTCCGTGACCTATATTTCCAAGTTGATGTATACCTTCAGTTTGTAAGTAGCGAAAGAAACTGAAGGCACTGCGCTAGGAGTAATTATTATGGGCTAAGCATTTGAATCCGCACTTTGGCCTTTTCCTGCCTTTCGTATTCATTGTAACAATTGGATCCGCTAATTAAAATTCATGAATGATAAGACAGTTGGTTTTCCTTAATAAAGATAATAAGTACCTTTTCCGCACAAATGAAGGGATTTTTCTTTACCAATAGGCAGCTTCCTGCTGCATGTCCAATAGGTGTATACTCGTTTCTTTTCACGTGTTTATAACTGTCCTCGTCCCCCAACAGTGCTTAGTTACCTGTAGCAAACGAAACAATAGACCTGTCTATAGTAGCCCGTTTATAAGTACCGCAGGTTAAAAGCAAAAAAAAAAAGCTAGGGAAATGATTTTCTGTATGAGACCACAGTTTAGCTGGAAGAGAGGTAATGTGATCATTCGATAAGCTATATGATTCTAAAATTTTCCTTTCTTTGTACTCTTTTCTTGCATTTCTTTATGTAGGTGTACATGTCTTGGCTTAATGAAACAAAACACAAGATATAGTTTTGAAACGGAGTTTTATTGAAACCTGAGAAACACGAAATGGATAGCAGAAATTAGTATACCTCACATATTATAAGCATGCACCTAGGCTTCACATTGTAGAATGGTTTTTTCACAAACAAACGATTGGGCAAGGCTTTTCGCTTATTACTTATGGCTAGCTCTGTCGATTCTTGCCAATCAAATTGTTTAGGGAAGGTAGAATCACTCTTCATTGCTCGCTTTGACTTACGATACTCACATTTTTGGTTAGAACTGCACAAGGTTTGACAGTAAAGTAAACAACAGTAAGTGGTGTGCTTGTTTTAAAAATATATATTGAGAGAGGCGGGGTAACCAAGCATCCACGTCTGAAAATAATTATCGACCTCGAATCGGCCTGTCATTGGCCATACATCGTCACTACATCGACCCCACATCGCATAACGATTTATGATATTTGCGCGACATCAATTTTGAATGTCGAAGCTACACAAGCAGGAACATAACCCATTTTTCAGCCTGTTGAAGGTTTTAATGTGGTAAAGATACCGTACAGATTATTTGCGTCAAGTACATAGATTAAAAAGCCTGGAAGGAAAACAGCTCCTTAAAGCCGCAGTATTTTGTAGTTTCGGGTTGAAAGAGATGTTTTGTTGTAACTCATTGAATCCATATGACAAGTTATTTAGTTGTTCGAGAAGTGAGAGGACATTTCAGTAAATTTATTAGCCGGTGATCAAATTGGCCTGGAAAACTGCGCCGTTGCTTAAATTTACAATCAATAAGTTGAATTTTAAGAGTAAATTTATGTTCCTCTAGGCAGCAGAGAAGGCCCTAAAGGCAGCTCAGTATGGTGTAGACGCAGACAAAATTTATGTCCACAATCTGGTTAGAAACTGCCACAATTTGGGAGACCCTCAGTTGACTGAGTTAGCGGACAAGCTGGAGAGCCTTGTGGGTAACTCAACACGCATGCGCTACCCAGACAGAATGGCCTATCCCAAGATACCGAAGGACGTGTACAATGAAGAGAAAGCAACGAAAGCTTATGAAATAGCTAATAAAATCGTTAGGAAGGTGGGAAACAGACTCACCTCAGGTATGAAACTTTCCTGAGTAACCCTTAAAACTATAAATGTGACTTAAACGTTGTGTTAAAATTTTCATTTCTGCAAGAAGCAACAGAACTGTAGTTGTATAGACATATGTTGTGTTCACAAAATGCTGAGAATGTTATTCCCTTTGCCTACATTACACACGGCTTTGTTGCATACCTTAAAAGTAAAACTAAAGGGTCCTCATTTAACGGGTCCTTATCTGTTGACCAAACCCCGAAAACGACGGTGCGCTCACCTTGCTCAGTCCTCCGTTAAATGGGCATTTAAAACAGCTTTAAACTATTTGGAAAGGAAAGAAGTCGAATAAGGGACAGGAGGTCACCCATGGGAATCGGACTCAGAACCTTTCATTCAGATGGCCATGCCCTAACCAACGCTGCCAGCACTTGCTTGTTCGTCAATCGCTGGGTGTCCTAAGACGTAACTCCAGCTCTCGTTAGCTTTCAATACATTTACTATATCCCACGACATTTTCCACGGTCTCATAGAACATAAATTTCGACCAATGAGAACATGAGAAATCGTTTAGTTATTGCAAAAAAAAATATAAAAAGATGTCTAGGGAATGTTGTAAATGATTGAATCACAATCCTGGACAAGAGTGAATGGCAGAAAATGTTGTGGATACCTGGTTCAATTCAACGTTGTATGCGGGGTGGGTGTAGGAAATGGGAGCCGCAAATGTATGGACTTTTGTTCATAATGGTCTGAAATAAAGTCGAAAAGAAAAACGCCAAAACGCCCCTTTCTCAGAACTGTATAGAGGTGTTTTTCCTCGCTCCTGATGAAAGATCGTCATACGCAATTCAGGCAATCTTGTAGACAAAATTCCTTGGGACAGACATGCAATATTGGTAATTATATCTACGTTTTAGCATGCTCTCTTGAAGCAGCGTTCCTTTTTTCTACAAATGCCTGACAATTCTTCCTCCCCCGCCCTATACAATGCTGAAAGGCACTTTGTGGCACTTTGGTCCATGATTATAGGATGGTTAAAAAATATTACAACATACTATCAACACATACCGGCCTGGCTTATAAATGCTTCGTCACTTGGCAACGGTTACAAGTAGGTAAATGTGGAGAGATGTTGTCAGTCTTTTGCGGGTTGGGTTTGTGGACCTCTTAGTTACTTGTGTTAGTGGATCGGTAACCCCAGACAACTAGCTTTATATAATGACATTTTTGTAGGAAAATAACAACATCTAAATCTTGCTGCTTTATCCAAGACAAAATTAAACATTAATCACTAATAAGACAGCAACACAAGTCACTTTTGTCTTTACTGTCCTCTAATTACTGTTTTATATATAATTTACATGTAATGAAGCTAGTCAAAAGGGACTGCAACTGTTTCTTTCATTTCGTCTTCGACAACGCAACAGAGGCCAACACTGTAACATTCCTTCTGCCCATTTCAGATTTTTTACTTATTGCACTTTTTCAAGAGGTTACTACCAAAAAATTACAATAAATTACAAAAGTAAGAGAAATTAAAACAACATTAAATTACTAAAATCATCAAAGGTGAAATGGAGCTTAGGCTTTCGAGTTGGTCGCTACCACGTGCAACTAATTGGTGTAGACATTTAAATAACGTATAACAGAGACAGTAAAAATATAAGTGCATATATACTTACAATTTTATATAAAACAATAGAATAGAATAGTCTACAAATTGCACTTGTTTTAATTTAGGCTGAAATTTGTGTTTGTTACAACCTAACCTTTTAATTTTATCCCTTATTTCTTTAGACAAAGAAGAGAAAATTTAAAAGGACCGAGGCCATTTTTAGACATTTAGCTGATTCTGCCCCGTCGTCTCTCAGTCTCTTACCAACAAGAGAATTAATGGGAGCGCGAGGGATTGTGGGAAGAAAGAATGTTTTTGAGCTGATACGTACGGAAAAGTAACTTGATTAGGAATCATGTTTATACTTTGTTAACTTAGTTCCCCATTATTACAAACAACATATTAAGCTTCTGATGCACTTTCCAATCGGCAAGCCTATAATCGAAAGGCAAAATTACGTTCAATAATCTTGAAACTATTGTTTCATATATTTGCTTTTATCTGGGATTTCCATTTTAAAATGGGAGAAAGTATCAGTTATCAAACGCGCGACATTGCTTGGTTGCAAAAATGTAAATGAGACATACAGTCTCTGTGAAATTTCGAGGAATTTGAAAACAAATTCTCCGAAACCATTCAGATCTCAGGATAACTTTTTAGAGATTACTAACCTAACAATAACCAGGGATTGTGTTTTACAGTGCGACCGGGAAAGCTTGAAATATTTCAGGAATGTTTATTGTGTTATGACCAATCACAGCAAAGATCAGGATATGTGAACTGGCCACAAAACTACAAACTAATTAACGGTCATGCTTACGGTTTAGCTTTCTCGTGATTGATTGGCTTTTCTATTGCATGACAATAACATTCCAGAATATTTCTTATGTTCACGGTTTTCCCGGTTTGACAGTAATTTCTTGATAAGAAAATGCACATTTTACAGTGCGACTACTTTAAACGGCGCCACCTAGACAAAGTTAACCAGTCGGATTACGGGATAGTAACAATATATTCCGAGAAGTCAATCATAATTACCACGAAATGAAATAAACTAAATGGATCGAAATCAACCAATTACAACGTACAGGCATGACCTTTTAAGCCCGCAAAAGAAAGCAGGTGTTTTCCGAGAGGTCCGCTAGATCGAGTGACTGAAGCAAAAGACTTCAGCGATAGTTATATTTTTGACTTGCGGCAGCATGTTATCGCAAAGTGCGGCAATAGTAGCGAAAGGAATAGCTGGTACAATGTAAATGACAAAATAACAGCTCGTGTCAAAGAAATATGTCTCCTGGGTGTTGTATGCAAAGTTTCGAGTAGAAAAACATTGTCTGGTGAAACATTTTGCTTTCATGAAAAACGTTTGCTATCAATATTGCCTTTTTTTTCACGAGCTGCTGATGACTGACTGAGAACTAACTTTCTTGGAATGTATTCTTATTTTCCTATTATCCGATTGGTCAACATTCTCTAAGTGGCCTATGTTATAGTAGTCGCATCGTAATAATGCGAAAGTTAAACGAAGATTCGTCTACAGATTCAGTCGACATCCCTTTTTTATCTTTGGGTTCATTTTCTTGCTTCTCGGTACATCGGTTTTATCGCATGTACGAAACGTCATTTTGACGAGGAAAGTTAGAATATCCACGATCATTTAAAAGGGACAAACCGTATTGTAATCGTTTTAATAGATTTTCCTGATTGAACATTACAAGCAGAGTAGTAGACCGTGATCGCTACCAAAGGTTAAACTAAGTTGTGAGAGAAGGACCTTTCTTTTTAGTGGCGCGAAAATTTTAATGAAGACATAACTTAACATAGCAAATGCTAAAGGGCATACAGGTTTTATGCCGTCGAACAAGACAGTTTTTTCTTATCGTAATTGTTAATAACGTTTTTCATGAAATTTGATACTTTTTAAGTTTCTTTTTTTGTATTTTATTGGTTTTTAGGGTTTCTTATACATTGTATGTTGTTTTAAATTATGTCATAGTACTTAATTTCATGCTTCAAAAATATTATTTTAAAATCTTAATGTAAAGTAGTTTTTAAGATGCGGGCCCTGGGCCCTGTTGAAATAAAGTTTTAGTTTATTACAATGCATTTTGAGTATGTTTGATTTCGGACAGTTGGAGCCTTTTAAAAAGTGATCTCTTAGAAGAAGAGCCATAGGTTGAATCTTCAGCAATTTTGATTTTTCTCAGGCGGAATGTAAATCAACTTAAAATGTTATCAAAATGTTTTGAATTGGGGTACAATCCTTTTCTTGTCTTCCCTCTTTGATTTATAGTAAGGAGTTACGTTAATTTTTAGCATCGACGAAGACGACGGCAGCGAAAATGTCACTTTGCTTCAGTTCTACTTCTCTTTTAGACAGGTGGAATGGAGGAAAAAGAACTAATTCGTACTTCGCACTATCTATTACCCATAAACTTGTAGAAAACAAAGCTAATAATATAAAGCATAAGGCAAATTTTAAAAACAAAAATGGTCTTTTGAAACGGTTTATCGCAACACAGACTAAGACTGTAAAGCTTAGCTTTTCTAAACTTATCGAACTGACCTAGATAAAGGCTTCCCTAATTTGAAGCTCGGGATTCGGGGTTTTTAAGCAAAATCCGGCAAGCTTCGGAATTGAAAGTATACGTGCGAGTTAGAACGCCCGAAATAACCCTCGGGATTACGGGATGGCACAAACTTTTGAGTCGGAAATACGGGATTGAAGAACCCTATTGGGACCCTCGGCTTATACTGCAGCAGGCTGAGCTGTTTTAGGAGGAAACTGTTTGAGATGTGATAATTGTGTTAACTTTAATCCCTTGTTTTCATGGCAAGTTTAATTCAGTTCCACTTTCCTTTCAGTGAGTTGTAATAATTTCCAAAGAACTAATTCTTAATTCGCTATAACGCTTAAAGGTGTTTGCGAGCATATCCGCCTATACGCTTCAATTGCGCGGTCAGTGGGTGTTCTCGAAAACTCAGACCTCAAAGATTGAGAGGTCAATTAGTTTTAAAAAAGACAGTTTATCTTCATTGCAATTTGACTTTTTTTTTTGAACCACTGATCAACTGTAGATCTTTTCCTCGGATGAGATTGGAATTTTTCTGAGAAATCGTTGCATGCTTGAAACAGTTCGAAGTCTACTTCATGAAACTGAGATCCTTCAGAGGAAAATTGAATTTCGGGAAATGATCTTTTTTAGGACATGCTCTAAAACGAGCCGAAGTTTTATATGCAAGGGGTGTATGAGAAACTATTGTTTTATCTCTTAAATTTTTAAACAACCTGGGAGAAGAGGTTTTGAAATACAACACATTATTTTGTTTCCTCATCTGGAAACTATCCTTGCTATAGTTCTTTTAAAGAACTCTCCCAATGTTTTGAAAGCTACTTTGCCAATTCACTTTGGAATTTTTATATTACAGACGGTCGTGTTTCCAGGAAAACACGCACACAACTTCCGAGAAACGTGAAGAGGAAAATCCTAGAGTCGGATTCCTAGTGCTGTGTTCCTTATTCCAAGGCCCTGGATTCCGGATTCCACATGAAACAATTTCCCGGATTCCGGAATCCGGATTCCCTTACATCGGGCGATTCTTAAGAATTCTCCAAGTGCTTTGAAAGCAAATTTCAGTGCCACTTTACCAATCCACTTTGGTAATTTTATAATATTACAGACCGTAGTGTCTCCAGGAAAGCACCCAAACAATTTCCGAGAAAAGTGAAGGGGAAAATCATAAAAAGAGTTATATTGAAAAATGTACATTGAAAGGGGTCCCGTCTTTAAATTTAAACATATCATCTTACTGAAAGTGCAACCCTTCCATACATATATGCCGTCCTGACTGGAACAATATTGTACCTGAGAAACCAGTTAAGATAATTATATTAATCTCGCCCCGTTCGAGTGCTTTTCGGATACATCACCGAAAATACATTGGCCGAGAAGGCCTGGGAAGTTCCAGTGCTGCTTCAACAGATCGATTCCGAGAAATCTGCTCACGTGGCGTCTGCCATTATCCAAGAGCATATTCTGGGAAAGATTCATTTCCAATAGATTGTGGACAGGGAATGGTTTACTTCTCTGTTTCCGTGAACCAGCGAAAGCGGAGTTAATCAAAAAAGGTATGTCACACATATTCTAAAGCTGAAAACAGGCAAAATTTAGTCTTGGTTGGTGGAATTCAAAGCCCTGAATCCAAGTGTTTCAGCGCCTCCCGTAACTGATTAATATTCACCTTTTTCCGAGAAACCTGTTCGCGGAACGACTGTAAGGGACTTTAAGATCCAACGACGTGGACGACAACGAGAACGTCAAAAAAGAAGCAACAACTACGTACACCACACTTTTTGTACATTTCTCTGCCCGTTTAAGCACGACTACGACGTGAAAATGCCTAATTTTGCGTTTCGTGGAGGACGTAAACAAGTAACGACGAAATTTTACTTCTGTTTTCTGAGCTTTGACAGTGAACGGGATGTTTTTAGGAGCGGATGGTAGGTTTTTCCGCGAATAGGTACAAATGATATGTTTTTAAAAGGTTTTGGCTATACTTGACAGCAGTGCACTGTGAAAAATAAAAAGGAAAGGAAACTTTGTTTGCACTTGAGGGGTTGGCGTTGTTGTTTGGCCGACTTCCGTCTTGCGGAAATTGACATCTGCTCGCATAAAAGTTACTACAGTGTACGAGTTCAATGCATGGCTCCATGTCAAGGAAATAGTTCGTATTCTAACAAAAATCGTCGAAATATTTATTCAGAAATTATTTTCACAAGTGGTGGTGAGGTTTCTAGATAATTCCGTAGATTAAAGTGTTTATTTCATTCCCGATTCGCTTGGGTTCTTTTCCAAAACTAAAGCATCTTAAACACAGTATTTCGTGCAAAAGTTTATATTCAGTGTAACCTTAAGCCTTTGCCTTTTACTATCCTTTAATCCTCATTATCGAGTTTCTGAATTTCGAAAATTTTAGTGAACATAACGACCAGCGTTTATCGAAGCGCTCTACAGGCAAACTCTGGCTCAGGCGCCGAGGTATTCAAGCCAGACAAAACAAAGTGAAATGCAAACTATAAGTTAGAAAAATTCAGAGGAAATAACCTTTAAAAAAGAGCCACGAGAATTGCTATCTACTAATTATATCCTATTTTTATTGGTTTGCTTTATACTGAGTCTTTGTGCAATGATTAATATCTAGTTGGTGTTTAGCAGCACTTCTTGACTACAGGGAATTTACTTAATTTTATTCACTCCTAGTTAGTTTTCTCGCATTAATTATAATGGTCGGTTACTTAAACCAAGTCTAATTTACACCGCTGTTTAAGACATTTTTGAACCTTCAGATCTCCCCCTCAGTGTGTCAATTTAACAGGATAAACGGCTTTTCTACTCTATACGCCTTAATGAAACTGTTCAGCAAAAACGGCTTTTAGATAAAACCCTTGCATATTTGTGCAAGCTGAAAATGACTTAGAACGCGGTTTTGTTAAACACTGGTTAAACTCCGTTTAAATAACCGGTCCAATGAGTTTCTTTGCAATTAGCGCCCAGCATATTTGATTAAATCTCAAATTTTGTCCTGTAGTTTTCTTCATTCTCGCCATAATTTTCATTTTGGTTTCAAATGCTGAGAAACTGGGATTAGAGTTCCCACCTGCCAGAAAATATAAAGATTTGAAAAAGTATCGTCCTTAATTCTCTTTCCTTCCTTCTCAGTCTTTGTCCTTGCCTGCCTCCTACTTTTCTTTCTTCTTTGCTTCCTTGTTTCCATCCTACTTCCCACTCCCCTCCTACTCCCTCTCTTTCTTATTTCCTTCCTGCTCGTTCCCTTCTCTGGCTGCCTCTCATTTTATCGTTCCCACCTTCCTGGCCCAATTCCTCCTTACCTTCCTCCCTTCATCTCCTCCTTCGTTTCTCCTTCTTCTCTTCTTTCCTATCTTCTTACTTTCCTACCTTTCTTCCTCCCACCCTCTCTCCCCTCTTTCCCTCCTTTATTCCATCCTCTCCTCCTTCCTTTTAAACGTCCTTCCATTCCTTCCTCCCTTCCCTTTTTTTTAATCTTTCTTTTCTTGGAATCGTTGACTTGTAACTAATTGCTTTTTTTTTGCAGACCAGGGATATCGATATGTTCATGTGACGTGAGCATGATGAGTGAACAGCGTAAGTAAGATTGCTTCTACAAGATAAGTTGTCTTATGTTTTGACTCTGATATAACTTGAAACGCCGCCACTGATTCTCGAACGTTTTTTGCTTGTTTGGTGGTTGTAGAGGATGATGATGATTTTAACGTGATTCAGCCAACCCTCCTGCAACAGTTAAAAACCATACTAGATCAATATCCTGATGATGGGCAGATACTGAAGGTAATCTTTATGTAGTTAAAAGTCTTGAAACAGATCTGTCTCAACAAATCTATTCCTTTTGCCACGTATTTGTCTACTCAGTCGTTCTGATCTCATGCCATGCGCACATTTCAGTTTTTTGTCACTCCCCGTTTTTAAGGAAGGGGGGGAAATCCGGTACCCACCTCCCCTCCCACCCCATTTATGTTTGCCGTTCAGGCCACGCAAACACACGGCCGGAAAATATGAACTCCAATCCGGTATTTTTGCTTTCCTAGTTAAGTAGTTTTTAGCATCATCCCATTTGACACTGTTTAGGGTCTGCTTATAGTTGTCTATATTTGTTTTTGTTTTTTTTTTTGTTTCTTTTTTTGGAAGGAACTCATCCAAAATGCAGAGGATGCGGGTGCAAGTCAAGTGAAATTTCTGCATGACAAACACAGTTATGGAAAGGAAAAGCTACACAGTCAAAAACTTGCCACCTTTCAGGTGAATTATGTCAAAGAGGTAGCTAGGAATGAACAATGCAGGGTTACCAATTCTCTGTATAGAGATAAGCATCTTGGGTATTTACGTTTTCTCGGGAATGGCTCGTCACGAACCAAGTCGATCGGGAGATATTCATAAACAGGAGAAAGTTTAAAAGTTGCAACACACATTATTAGACCTTTCCACGGTTTTCACAAGTTTTTATACATACTAGTTAGCGAATGACGACTGACACTTCTGAAAACAGCGCCTCAAAATAATGAAACTTGCCAATTTTCAAGCAGCTACGTTAAAAGCAAGCGAAGGTATTTCTCCAAAACGTCAAGAAATTATACAGACGTTTGTATCATCATCCATCTTCCTACCCATCCATCCATCAATCCATCCATCCGATGGGCAATACAAAAAAAAGGCAAAATAAAACAGAATAGAAATTTAGGTGCATTCTTAGCCGGACAAATCAAGATGTTGCGCGCAAATTCTTTTATACATACTTTAGAGTGTCGTTACAAGACTGGATACTGGTCAGCCCAGAGTTCTATTCTCTTAATGGACAACATTGAGGGTCTTAAAATGACTGTAGGGTCTTAAGGTCTGACATCTGAAAATTGTTTGCCTTTCTTTTCTTCTGGGATGACGACAAAAAAACGAAAGGATCCGTTTCACAACACAGCTCAACGCGTTCAGTCTGTCCGAGTCCAACCCTAGCCCTAAAGACATCCGACCCGACAGTGTTCGTTAACGGGTTGGGTACGGAAGCACCTCGTGTGGGCAGTTAACGTTAACGCCTATCCCAACTGGGCAGGTCTGTGTCCAGTTAAGGTACCTTTGTAGAAATCTTGTTAGTATCTTTAGTTCAAACTTGTAACTGCTTCGTAACAGGGTCCAGCGCTTTATGCGTACAATAACGCCGAGTTTACCAAAAGCGACTGGAGGGGCATCAGGATGCTCTGTGACAGTAACAAAGTGAAAGATCCCATGAAAGTTGGTCGGTTTGGCCTTGGTTTCAAGTCAGTATTTCACATGACAGGTAGGTATATCGCATATATAGGACATACAATTAGCACCATTTATATCTGTGATCGTCTGTATCAAGTGTTATATTCCGCGTTTATTTGTTCAGCTTTTTATTTTTAGAATTATTGGCCATGCAAAGAATTAGAAATATCATTTATTTTTTTATTACCCGAAAACAGGCTAATTTTGATAATCGCCCACAACAAGAATAGAAACATAATAAAAATCCAAAACAGCTGAAACATTTCAACGACTTAAGGCAAACTAATTGGCTATCTGTTACAAAGGATACCTTAACTCATTATATGTGATTATATGACCTTGCATGGCTGTTTCCAAACGCGTGAAAGATTAAGTAAATCCTGTGTTGTTATTTTCATAGCGCTTCTTTTGCCCGTTAGGGGTTTTCCGCTTAGGACCTGCCAAAAATAGTTCTCTTGAGAAGATAATAAATCCATCACTCCATCACTCGCCAGGTATGTTCGGTCAAGATGGCTTGACGTAGCCTCGTGCTTATTTCTTGCCTTTTTATTGGCCTTAACTTCACGAAAAGTTATCTGCCAATATTCAGCAGTCATGTGGACGTCACGTTTGGTCAATAACGCATATATCTGAAGCATGTTTCCTTGGCTTTTAGATTTACCGAGTATCCTCAGCAACACACGGATAGGTTTCATTGATCCGCTGGAGCACTTGAGTGATGACGAATATCGAATAACTGGGTTCAGCTGGCTTTTAAAGGAGCAGGAAAAGATTGAACATATACAAGATCAGTTTCGTCCTTACAAAGAAATATTTGATTGTAACGATAAAGTCTTTTCTGATGGAAAGTACGGTGGGACATTGTTCCGTTTCCCTTTACGACAAACTCCATCCAAATTATCAGAGACATTGTACTCGGAGGAAAAAATGGAGAGGTTGTTTGACAGTTTCTTTGCCGATGCTCACCTTGTGCTTTTGTTTCTTCGAAATCTGGAATCCATTGAGCTTTACACACGAGAGATTTCAGAATTCATGCCAAAAAGAATCTTTCAAGCGAAAATCACTGAAGATAGCCTTGAGTTAGTTAGGAAGAAGAGGAAGGAGTTCTTTGACAAAATCGAACTAGGTAAACACATGCTTGAGCCTGTCACAGTGACGTATCCAGTCACAATTGAGAAGGTGATTATGGGCATTGAAAACAACATTCAACAGTTTTCCTTCCTTGTCACCAGCTACTGCTGCGGTGGCGACGTCTCATCCGAATTTGAGAGGCTCCTGACAGATGAAGAACTTAGCTATTTACCCTCCGTTGGCGTTGCTATGGGGGTTCCCTCGACAGAAAACCTGCCAACGCCTGATGTTGCTGGTCACGTGTTTTGCGCTTTGCCCTTGCCTGTGCAAAAGAAGAGTACGACAGGTTTGCCTGTTCATGTAAATGGATTTTTCGCCCTCACTCAGAACAGACGCCACATCAAAACCCCAAACAAAGATCAAGATGACCGAAGCAAACTTACCGACAAGTCCTTATTGTGGAATTGTTGTTTGATGGAAGAAGCTCTTCCAAAAGCTTATGTCACGATGATTAAGGAAGCCATAATCAACTTCAACATGAATCCAGATGCAGTGTACAAGTAAGGTTATATTTTTTACACTTTTAGTGGAAAGTTTCGTTCCAAACGCACCATCTCACCAAGGTCTTTCTTATCGTTCTTCTTTTTTTCACATTATCAGTCGCCGTGTTTATTAGCGTGGCCTGTGTATTAATTAACGCTAGGACCTCATTTATTTCGGGGTAATTAATTGTTATAGGAATTCTTTAACTTGCTCTTTTGTGCCTGGTATTAGGTAGAACGGTTGGTTTCTAATAAACCAAATAACACAAAAATTTTGTTTTATTAGGCTAGTTGACAAAGTTAATGGCTGGCTTTTCCAGCGCTGGCACTTCGTCAGAGTCAAATTAAGGGATTGAGGTTTGAATGTGTCTATATATCGAATGGTAAAGCTACTCTCTCAACTGGAAAACGATAAAAAAAAACGGTGATTGGAATTTAAGGCGTTTTGATTGATTATACGTAGACGTCATAAAGAAATCTCGTCACCGCTTAAATTAGTGGTCGTAAAGGTTTTACCCTCTTACAAACGACACTTTTATATCATTTGTCTTTTAGAGCATGGCCAGATAAGGAAGTTATTGATCCGGCTTGGGAAAGGCTTCAGAAACCGTTTTTACAGCTGTTGCGTGGTGAAAGCTTCGTATACTCTCCAGTAAGTGGAGGTCAGTGGCTTAAGGCGGAGGAGGCCATTTTTGACACCCTCGACAAAAATGACAGCGAACTTAAGCAGCTGCTCGTTACAGTTTTACTTCAAGCCAATCAAAATGTCGCGTGCCTGCCCGATCATGTACTGGAGACTGTAAATGTCACGCGGGAGATCACTCCCTCGCTGGTGCAAAATGTGCTGAAAGAATTCCCAACTTGCTATAGGAGCCTTGATCGAACGCAAAAGTTGTTGCTCTTGAAATTTGTGCTGAATGGCCAATTTGAAGAACTCCTTGGTTTGGAGTTACTGCCTAATGCCAAAAGAGGTTTTTCGTCATTTTCAAAGAAGGGAGAAGCTATTTTCATTTGCTCACGTAAGCCTCCTCAGGAAATTAAACTTCTACCAGGCCTAGAACATCGATTTTTAGACCACGACATTGATGAGCACCTCTTTAAAAGCCTAGAAGCAGTTGAAAAGCAAGGTATGTTTATAACTAAGTTGCCTGTATTAGCGTAGGCAATTGAGAGGATTAATGTCTGTAGAAAGCTAATACAAATTGGGAATAAGGTGCTCCAAGGATATGAATAAATATTACACCCTAGTACATAAAATGTTCAATATTTCACTTCATTTTACACTAAAACTAACCTTTCACCGTGGTTATTGGAGAAAAATTTGCAAACGCTAAGCCAAATAAATCGAAGTTATAAGGCTTTTAACTTAATTTACATTTTGATTTCTTCTCTATTGTAAGTTAAAAACGGAAACTGTTGTTATTTTGGGCTCTAAATGCCAAAATAATTTTACTTGAGCGCGAAGTTCATTATTTGGAGAATGATGAAAAGATGCCTACATTAACGTATTATTTTGTACATCATTCCCCGAGCAATCACAAAAACAAGTGCACACGTCTCACACATGTGACCTCATTGGAAACTAGCTCTAGTTTGAGAGATCTAAATTTCGAAAACTAATAATAAACAAAAGCAGAGAGCCCTTTTATCAAGGCGATACAAGATTGTTTTAGATTTTAAGCTGTTTCCTTGGCGTACAGCCTCCATTGGGAGAAGTTCCAAATGCAAGGAAAGATTCCTGTATTGAGGGTTAGACCCCTTATTTACACTATATGTTAACAGCAAAATGTGAGTCTGTCGTGTTTAATTCTTATGTAGGGTGTACGCAGTTACAACGTTTTTGTAAAGATCATATTCCGGCCCTACTGCGCGAGACCCTGCCATCTAAGTGGGTAAATAGCGACGTTGTCGAATGGTACCCAGATGATGAGAACTACAATCATCCCACGGAAAACTGGCTCAAGAGCGTGTGGGACTACCTACGGGAATATTTTGAAAGGGATCTCTACAAACTTACAAACCTTCCCTTAATTCCGCTTGACCTCTCGCAACGCCCTATAAAATTAACAAAGATGGCAACCCCGTCTAAAGTTGTTACAAGTAAGCTAAGTGAAAGTGAAGATCTCCTGGACAGTTCCTTGTGTGATGTACTCAAAGCTTTGGGTGTGATGGTCATGAATGAATCCCCGCATTTTCTAAAAGGCCATCCCGGAATAGAGAAATTTGTCCACCCACCATCTGTCAAAGGTGTTTTGCAAGCTATGCTGTCTTCTTCCAGCGTAATGGGGATAGGCATGCACTCCGCTATTCTAAGCAAGGTTCAAGATGATGGCAGACGTTCCCTAAGAAAATTGATCGCTAAAGTGTCTTCCCTTTCCTCAAAGGAAAAAGAATATCTTTCCTGTCTTCCAGTTTTCGAGACACTATCTCAAGAGTTCTTGTCGAAAAAGCAGGTTCTAGGTGCAGCACCAAGAGAACCTCTTCCAGTGACACCTCGCGGTGACTTTATTGACGTTAAAGAAGACGACTCTCTTGCTGTGGTCCGCTTGCTAGGCGTCCGAATACCGACACTTATCGAATTTTTATGCAATAGAATACTTCCAGATGTCAACAGAGGACACTATTCAGCGGAAGAGATTGATAAGCTAATGTTTTCTGTGTTGGGCCATATTGACACGGACACCAGATTAGAAGAGGAGATGAAAGCTTTAAAATTTGTCCCAACCAACAGTGGACGTCGGTTTCAGGCTAGAGAACTCTTCCATCCAAGAAAGGACCAATTGATGGACATTTTTGCGAACGAAGATGTTTTTCCCGTGTTGCAGTATGCTAACCCTGAAGTCCTCAGACATCTGGAGAAACTTGGCCTGAAAGGTGAGGAAGGTATCACAGCTCAAGACCTCTACAGAAGTGCTATGAACATCGCTGACACAGCAGCACTGGAAAAGGCGGAGAAAAAGTCGACAGCAATTCTGAGTTATTTGCACATGAATCCGAATAAACTTCAGGACGACGTTTTTGGAATGTCGTTGGGATTACAGCTTCAAGATGCTCCTTGGATATCACCAGTGCGAGTAAAGCCCCATGATTTTCCTAGTAGCCTTCCTTTCTACGGAAAAAATGAAACAAAACCTTATTTCTTCAAGCCTACGGAGGTAGAGACAGAAGATAGAGCGTCCATAATTGGAGCAATAAGGCCTATTGTTCCAATTCATTCATCAAGTGATTTAGCGAAACATTTTGGTTGGGACAAGAGTCCTTGTGCACTGGACGTTGTGAAGCATTTTGAAATTGTGGTCGATAGTTACTGCAAAGATGATAAGCCACATTACATGTTAATGGTGGAAGAAATCTACTCTTTCTTACTTGGGACAGATGACACTGGCGTGGAACAAGCCTTGGAGAGAATTAAAAGCTCGAAATGGATTTGGAATGGAGACGGCTTTTCCTTTCCCAATGCTGTACTTGCGGGAAAGCCTTCTATTGACCTCTCGCCTTACATTGCATCCCTTCCTACAGAGATGAATGGCTACTCTGAATTGTTTTCCAAGTGTGGCATGCAAGAGGAGTGTGATGTTTCATGCTTGCTGTTTGTCCTTCAATTAATTAAACAGAAGTATGATGATTGTGAAGAGCAACAGTTTGATTCTGAAGACGTGGAAAGAGATCTACAGTTGTCTATCAACATTTTGAATAAGGTGGAATCTGAAGTCGGTGGCGCGTTATCTCCAGAACTTCTCCAGGAGGTTTTGCTTCCAACTTTCGTAAAAAACGATGCTTATGTGAAGCTAGCGCAAGTGGAAGATTGCGTTTATTTAAAGCACGGGTCGCGATCATTGAATGATGATGATGATGATGAAAGCATGGATCATTTACTATTACACAGAAAAGTCCCTTATAGCACTGCAGAATATTTCAACGTTCGAACTTTACAGAACAGCATGCTAGATCCTGATGAGCTTGGATTTGGGGAAGAGTGTGGACAGGAGGAAAAACTTACCAGTCGACTCAGCACGCTACTGGAGGACTACACCGATGGATTTGCAGTACCGAAAGAACTTATTCAAAATGCAGACGACGCGGGTGCAACTGAAGTTAAGTTCCTGTACGATGAAAGAACCAACGAGGATGCAATGGACCTCTTGTTTGACGACGGAATGAAAGACTGCCAAGGTCCTGCTTTGTGGGTGTACAATGATGCTGTCTTTCAGAACGAAGATTTTGAAAATCTGACTAAGTTAAATGGAGCGACAAAAGAAGAAGACACACAAAAGATTGGAAAATTTGGACTTGGTTTTAATGCAGTTTACAATCTGACAGACGTTCCTATGTTAGTGAGCCGGAACTACTTTGTTATCTTTGATCCTAACACTTTTCATCTCGGAAGAGCCATTAGAAACAAAAACAAACCGGGCATAAAAATTGACACCAACAAAAACGTCAGGAAGCTGCGGAGTTTTCGCCATCAGTTTAAGCCGTTTAATGGTATCTTTGGCTGTGATCTCTGTCTGGAAAAAGAAGACAACTCATTCCACGGAACACTGTTTCGCTTTCCTTTACGAACCAAAACTCAGGCCATAAAGAGCGAAATAAAACAACTTGTTTATGACTGCAAGCAAATGAAAGAACTTTTACAGCTTTTTATCAAAGGGGCTGGATCATTACTTCTCTTTACGCAGAATATCCGTCGAGTCAGAATTTTTCACCTATCTAAAGAGGCGACAGATGCGACACAACCTAAACTAATGTTTGAAGTAACGAAGTCGTTAATGCAAGAAGGGATCATACGAAAATTGTCTATGGTAGTGGACCTCCCTTCTGCTGCCAGCAGTCTCAGCAAAGAAGATAAACTCTGTCTGGAGCAATGTAACTTTCTTAAGGCATCAACAAAGACTGCTAGATTTGTCGAAGAAACAGAAAATCCCAGCGCCGTTTTGCTGAGATCAGGGCTAATCCTTGACATTCAAAGCATCGTGACGGAGGATGGACGCCTTTTCTTTCAAGACACTACTACTCTACCAACAGGTGTCGAGACTTGGCTTGTCGCCTCTTCCATGGGCAATGGCGAAGCACTGAAGTTTTCCCGGAGTGAAAAAAGTCTCATTCCTTCAGCAGGAGTTGCTGTTCAACTGTCGATTGACAATGGCTCTGTTTCAGGACCTCTATGTCCCTCAGATTTTAAAGGAACCTTGTTCTGTTATCTTCCACTTCCAATTTACAGTGGTCTTCCTTTACACGTTAATGGCGCTTTTGCAGTGGCCTCAAACAGACGTGCTTTGAGGCAGAAAACAAATGACGACAAAGCCTGTGTTGGAGCAGACTGGAACAATATTCTATTCCAAGATTCAGTATGCGCAGCGTACCTAGATCTTCTTGAAGACGTTAAGTCATCTAGTACTCAAATTTCTGGGAGCAAATACATGTTTCATTGGCTGTGGCCCTTGTCTTGTAAAGTGGAAAAGGCCTGTGAACCGCTGGCGAGATCACTTTACGACCACCTTGCTTCTGGTAAAAGTTCCCTTTTCTCAGATGGAGAAAAATGGGTCAGCATCCACGAGGTTGTCTTTCTCGATCCACATTTTCGCCAAGATTCTGAAATCGGTGACGTTTCATTTAAAGTATTTCAGATGTTGGTTTCTAGAGATGTAGCTGTGATCGATCTTCCTTATGATGTGTACAAATCGTTTGCAAACTATGGGTACGAAGAACTGATCCATTCCAAAAGATATGACGTGAACAGGTTCTTTGTCGAGCTATTTTTCCCCAACATTGGTTCTGTCCCGACTCAATTGAGAGACAGGCTGGTCATGTACGCACTGGATGAGAAAAATGAGAGGCTTGACGAGATGATTAAGGGCCATAAATGCATTCCAACAACACCGCAAGGTGAAACGCTCAAGTGTCCTAGCCAGCTTATAAGTCCAAGCGGAACAAGTGCTTTGTTGTTTTCTCCGTTAGATGAAAGGTTTCCTCACGGCAATGGACAAACATTTCTTCATCCCTCACGTCTTTTTAAACTCCAGCAGCTTGGAATGTTAACCGACGACCTCCCCTGGACAGAGATTGCAGAGAGAGCAGAAAGCATCAGTATCTTAAATCAAATGTCTACGGACGCAGCTTCTAAAAGAGCCAAGAACCTGATCGCCTTCTTAGAAAATAAGCTGATTCGTGACGGCATACCCTCTTCGCTGAGTGAGGATCATTCCAGAATTTTAAAAGCAAAATTTCTGCCAGTTCTCAAGAAACCAAAGTCATTTCCCCTTATTTGGAAGGGGAGTGAAAGTGATGGTGTAAAAAATCAAGTGTTCGTATCGTCGATGGAGGGATTTTTATCCGAGCACACGTATTTAGTATGCTGCAGCCAGCCAATTATAGAAGAGCCTATAGCAGAAAAAGCCAAAAAGTTTCTGAGATTAGACGGAAAACGACCTACGGTGATGCAGGTAATTGAACAAATTAACGAGGCAATTTCTACAGGCGCAGGAGCCGGTGATGCCGAAACTGAGGAAATAAGAAAAGTTTGCATCCAGTCATACGGATTCCTTCAGGAAGCTCTTGATAGTCATGAAACGCAAATATCAGATTTTCTTCAACGTTCACAATTCATTCTCGTGGAAGATAGATTTGTGTCTTCAAATCAAGTTGCTTTAAAGTTAGCCGTTGATTGTCCTCCATATTTGTACAAGCTTCCAATTGATTTAGCCAGGCGATACTTAACGTTAATGAAGGTGGCTGGCGTGAGAGAGGTTTTTCAGGTGGAAGACCTTATTTCGGCTTTGAAGCGCATCAAGCAAGATTTTCAAGACGAAAAGCTAGACGATAAGACACTTCGTGTTGCAATAAACCTAGCGGCTCAATTGAAACAATCACTGGAGAAGTCCGAAGTGCCGATTACAGCTGATATTAAGAGGACATCAGTTAACCTTCCAAATTCGAGGGGAGTAATGCAACTCGTAAGTGAACTTTGTATTAACGACTGTCCTTGGATTTCAAACAACGAAGGCGTCCAGTATGTCCATCCTGGAATCCCCCTATTAGACTGTTACTACTTAGGAGTTAAAACGCGTCGAGCAGAAGCCTTGCGGCACTATGCTTATGGACTCTCATTTGGTCAGAGAGAAGAACTGGTGAATCGTTTAAGGCGGATTTTGGAAGCCTTTCCATGCGAGAAGGAGCTGTTGAAAGAACTTCTCCAAAATGCTGATGACGCTCAAGCAACCGAAATTTGCTTTGTTCATGATCCCCGACACCATCCCAAGAAAAAAGTGTTCGAAGAATGCTGGGAACCTTTGCAGGGTCCGGCATTATGTGTGTATAACAACAAGCCTTTCACGCAGGCTGACATTGAAGGAATACAAAACCTTGGACAAGGAAGTAAGGGGAGTGACCCAAACAAGACTGGGCAGTATGGCGTTGGTTTCAATGCCGTCTACCACTTGACAGATGTTCCTTCCTTCATGTCCAGTGGCGAAGAAATTGGCGACGTCTTATGTGTATTCGATCCACATTGCCGGTATGTCCCTGGAGCAAGCTCTCAAGAACCTGGAAGAATGTACACAGATACCAAACAACTTAAGACAGTTTTTCCAGACGTTTTTTCCTGCTATCTAGAAGAACATTTTCCCATCGAGAACTCCACTGTGTTCCGATTTCCTCTTCGAACACAAGAGATGGCAAAAGTTTCCAGATTAACAAAAACCCCAATCACCTCCCAGACACTGAATGAAATGATGCAGTCCCTGAAGAACGAGCTCTTTGAAGTCCTCCTTTTCGTTAATAATGTCAAAAAAATTACTGTATGCGATATCGATGGAAACAGCGGCAAGATGGCAGACACGTTCTCAGTTGAGGCGGCGATGTCGGATAAAGATGAGGTGAAACGACGGGAATTCGCTAATCATATAAAGCAGATCGGAAAGTTAGCAAAAGAAAAGGGAAGTGTCATCTTAAATACCGAAGTTAAAAAGTGCTCCTATGTCATGACTCTGACGGACTCTGACGGCAACGAAGAGAAGTGGCTAATTGTTCAACAATTTGGCTTTGAAAAACCGGTGTCAGAAAGCATAGCGTTTGCTTACCGAAATCAAGAGCTGGGGATGATTCCTCGAGGTGGCGTAGCTTGTCTTTTGGAAAAGAAATCAAAGAAACATGGAGAAGCGATTAGAAAAAAGAAGGCTTACTGTTTTCTTCCGCTTCCCATAGAAACTAACCTTCCAGTTCACATCAATGGACACTTTGCTTTGGATCACGAGGCCAGAAGAAATTTGTGGTGGGACGAAAAAAGCGGCTACCGAAGTGAGTGGAACAATGCAATACTTGGGGATGTGGTGGCATCATGCTATCTTACACTTTTAGACGAAGTGAGGGGATTCTACCAGTTACCATTCATGGCAAACGAATCTGAAACTCTAAGATGTCCTGAAGATGATCTCCTGGAGAGGGTTAGACGTTTTGAGAATTTATTTCCACAGTTTGATGGTCCTGGTTCCCACTGGAACACACTTGTTAGATCAGTGTATAGGGGCATGGATGAAAAACGACTGCGGCTTTTGCCTGTAGTGCGCTGCTCTTCACAAAGTACAGCCCCTGGACGTTTAATCCAACTCAGGTGGTTTCCGCCAACAGGCAAAGGAAAAGACCAAGCATTCTTTAACAACATTGACAACGTTGGAAGCGCCAGCAAGCAGAGTAAACATGGAGAACGTGATCTTGGAGAAATCCTAATTCAAACAGGGTTTAATCTGCTAAGTTTTTCCTTACTTGTATTTGAGGCATTCAAGAAATCTGATGTCAACACCACTTGTGTTTCACCTTCCTCGGTATTAGATTTCTTCAAGACGTACAGCTCTCAAGATTCCCTTGGCACTGTTGGAATCGATATCAGTGAGACGCCGTTCGAAAACGTCCAAAGTCTTACACTTCTGCTCAGGTACTGCAAGAGAGATTTTCATTTTCTGAAAAGATTACATGGTCTTCCGTTGCTCCTAACGCAGGACAACATACTTCGGGCATTTGATGTTTGCAATCCCAAGTTTTTGTCTCGCTACCACGACATTTTGCCGAATTCGAAAGACATGTTTGTCCATGAGCATGTAAGATACAACCTCTTCGATGACACTACAAGTCTCGAGTCACATGTATTCCAACGTTTTGATGTCCAGGCTTTTTCTTTCCTTTTACCGGATTCTTTGCCGGCGTGTTCGTTTTGTCGGTCAGATGAATACGTTACGTGGAAACCAGATAGCACGCTTCAGCCAAATAGTTGGTGGATCTCTAGAGTCTGGAGCTTCCTTGGGGAAGAGGTAGCACGCTTTCAGCGAGGTTGGCCAGGAAGTGGAAGCATACTGTCAGTACTGAATCCTCTGACTAACTGGAACATCCTCCCTGCAACTGAAGTGCAGGTTGAAATTGACTCAAATGATCCAAGTGTGGTCAACGAACAAGTGTTGGTTCCCTTGACACTAGCCGAATCTGTTCTTGACTTTAGGGAGCAATCTAGAAGTAGTCCACTGGATTCAGCTTTGAGAGACCTGGGTCTTCCTGAGCTGAATTGTGCTATTTTTTCTGCCTCGTCTGCAAACAAAACGTTTTTGGCTTCTCAGCCCATTGCAAGGCAAATTGTAGCATCGCCTGAAAAACCGAGTTCTATCCTTGCAGCACTCCTCCAAAAGATGAAGCGAAACCCACAGTCCTTGCAAGGAAAATTGGATCCTTCAAGTTGTAAAGTCATCCTTCAGTATTTTGGCCACAACGTTGAACTCCTCGAGAAAACGCTTTCCACAAACGATTTAGAGTCTTGCAAAACTACTCTGAGAAAGTTGCCCTTTTATTCAACTATAGACGGTCGTCTTGTCAGTCTAAATGAACAAAAAGTTTGCGTAATACCAAGTGTTATGCCTCGAGAAGAGATGGCCCTGTTACAAGAAGAAGTGAAAATGTTGTTTCTGGAATCCATGGAAGATCTTTCCAAGCTATTTAAATTTTTGCGATTTGATTCCATCTCGACTGTGGATGTGTATTGTCAGTCCGTCTTACCACATTTCCAGGTCTTCAGTACCGAGGCACGGCAGAAGCACCTCAAGTATATCCGCGACTCCTTGCTTAATGATGCGAGCGATGAGTACAGACTGTTGCAATGCTTGAATAACACAGAAGTCATATCCAGCAAAGAGGGAACGTTGAAAAAAGCGTCTAGTTTCTATGACCCAAGGAATGAAGTTTTCAAAGCCATGCTTCCCGAAGAAATCTTCCCACCTGTACCCTACAACTGTCTAGAGTGGTTGCCGTTTATGAGGAAAATAGGAATGATACATGAAATTTCCCGTGATCATTTCATCAAGTTTGCCAGGGAAGTTGCACAGGAGGCATCACAGCGCCGTGCTTCGAAGACAGACGAGAAGTCAAAGCTTCTTGTTTCCAACCTTTTGAAACGATCGAAACCATCAGATGGACTGCTGCAAGCGGTTTGTAATGTTCGTTTTGTAGTCTCAGATCCAGTCGCGGATGACCTTAAAAAGTTACATTCACAGTATGGTTCAAAGGACGATGGCCCCAGTCCATACATTTCATTTCAAGACTCTGTTGTTTCTGATCATACTGAAACCGTGTGGACAGCAGCGCACATACTTCCACGATGGGCTGATCCGAGATTTTGTTTTGAAATGAAAGTACCTCACTACTTAAAGAGGGACGATTTTACCAGCTCCATCCTTTCGGATCTGAACGTTCTATCTGAACCCACTGTGCAGATGGTTATTTCACACTGCCTTAACATTACTCATCAAGTTTCCAAACAAAATGATAAGAAATTTGCTGACGATCAGGGTACCACGAGGATGTCAGTCATGCGAAATATTTACAAGTTTTTCCAAAGAAAGGTTTCAACAGGAAATTCTATCGTGGAGGACCTTAAGAACAAGCCTTGCATTTTGGTTGAAGAGGGGACAAGATTTGTGCATAGCAAACAAGTGGTTCTTGAGCTGTACGAAAGCCTGGAGATATCACCATTCCTTTATCGGTTGCCTCCTGTGTTAGGGGAGTTTCAGAGTTTGTTTCGTCGATTGGGCTGCACTGATTCTGTTACAGCTTTACACTACTCCATGGTCTTGGAAATGTTACACGAGCACTGTCAGTCAATGAAGTTGAATCCAAATCATATTAAGAGTTCTTTAAAAGCGGTCCGAGGACTTTTCGAAACGCTGGAGCCAAATCCCCAGGAGAAATCTGAGTTCCAAACCTTGTACCTACCTGCAGTGTATCAGGTTAGCAGATGCTCCTTTGACAACCTGCACAAGTCGACTGATTTAATATTCGATGACGCTCCGGAATATCAGAGTAGGCTTGAAAAGTTTGACCAACTATTAGTAGTGGACCTTAAGATGGCGGAGCTGCAGTGTTCTTCCTCTATGAACTATAAGGACTACATCTTACGCCTTCCAGAAATAGTACGACCGCAATTTCTATCTGATGTCATACAAGAAAGATTAACTTCTTCCATAGAAAATGTTGATTCTAGTTCCACTGTCATCGTTGCTGATTCCTTAAAAAAGCAATTATGTTCAAGACATTTCTTTCAAGGAATTTTGAGGTTAATTCGTCACGCAAACCATGCAAGTAAATGTTTAGATGAAACTACAACTGTTCGTCTAGAAAGCAGACTTCGAAGTATTGAGTTTCTTGGACTGAACCAAATTGTGACCCACCTGGTGTATAAAGAAAATATCATTCCTGGCAGTGAAGCAGAAGTACCACACTTTTTGGAAAAATTTTCAGAAAGTGGCAGAGATGTTTGGAAGGTGTATGTCAATGGGAAGACAGAGGAGGGCGATTCTCAGATATCACTGACCTTAACGCAAGTGATCGCAGAAGCGTGTGAGGGATTGTTGCGAGAAACTGTTATGTTTATACCAGAGATGTTGCGCACGAAACCCAACAAAATTTGGTCAATCCTGGACCACATGAAAATTCGGCAGGATGACTCTTATGATCCATCGCTAAGTGATCTTTTACCTGACCCAGGTGACTTCATCCCGATTCAGGATCATCATCTTCTGGACGAAGCATTCCAAGAATTCTCTCCCGGAGAATATGTTGGTTTCGAATTGGAGGATCCAAGTCTAGAAAATCAGAAAGGAGATGCCACGTTTATCTATGCCATTATAGTTGAAGACGTCATTGGCGATGAAGATACAAGTATCTACACAAAACGTTATAAAGTAAATGTCGGACACGACAAAGAACTGTTGGTTGCCGAGTCAGCAGATTTGTACAAATTTCATCAATTTCACCCTCCTGCTGCTAATCAAAAAGGAAGCTCCACTCAAGATGCAGACAGAGAAGAAATTTTTCGAAAAATCACAGAGGTGCTTAAAATGGTATGGCGTCTTCCTACGAGAAGAAAAAGAAAGATTATAAAGCGATTGTTTCTTCAGTGGCATCCCGAAAGAAACATTGGAGATGCCGATCTCTGCAAGAAAGTCTTTCAGTACCTTCAGAATGAAATTGAAAAGTTAGAGAGGGATGATGAAGAGAGCGATCAAGGGAGCTACAAGAGTTTTTACCATGTCTGGACAACACGAGCCAAGCTGTATCGTACACAACGCCAAGAATACAGAGCAAAGTTTGTTAAAACATATGGCTCCTGGGAAGCCTCGACGAGCCACAGTAGAAGTGGATGGGTTCCACCAAGTTTCTGCAAGAAAAATCCCCAACCAGGTGAGGCAAGACGCTGGTTCAGACAGGCCGAGGAGGATCTAAAGGCTGCTCAAGAAGATTTGCGTTTTGGCACCACATTTTACGAGTGGGTGTGTTTCAAGTGTCACCAGGTGGGCTGGTTATTTTATTTAATCGTTCAACCTAATGTTTTTATTAGATAGGAAAGTTAAAAGTATGTCTGGCAGAATTCTACTAGCAAACGTCTGCCAAACAGAGAGGCACCCACTCCAAATAGCTTTATCTTACTACTTACCAGGAAAACCAGACAATATACTTTCCCCTACCGAAATTATATGAATAGGTTAGCAAAGCAAAAGATTATGTCTATGAAAATAAAATTTAACGTTCCTGGAATAAAGTTTTACCCTTTTCTTTAGCCTGTCTAATGATTTTCAATAATGATGTAATTGCCAGCTTTTGACCGAAATATTTCCCAAATTCTGGTATTTTCAGGTCAAAATGATGTTAGATATAACAAAGTAACTTTGTTGCCTTTTATTTATATATTTTAAGATCGCGTGTGCATCTCTAAAAACTGATGTTAGAGGGGTTGAGAGAGGCGTTTTGTGCTTTCTGTTTTTATTGTTGTTTAGAGTGGGGGTGCAAATGTGTGGGTATTCGTGAAAAGCCTTTTTTTTCATGATTTATTCATTTAATTTCTTCGTGTTCATTATTATTGGTAGGCTGCAGAGAAAGCATTGAAGGCTGCCCAGTATGCAGAAGATGCCTCCAAGACGCGTGTTCATAATCTTTCATTGAATGCCAGCTATTTGGGTGACTCAGATTTAGCACGCATCGCCAGCGATCTGGAATGTTGTGTGGTGGATTCAACACGCATGCGGTACCCTGATAGGGTTAATTATCCCGCAATTCCACATGATGTCTACACGGATGGCATGGCCAGAAAAGCGTTGGGTCTAGCTAGAGAAATTCTCGAAAGAGTCCGCCAAAATTGGCAGGTTTGTAAGCAAAAATAGAGATCATCACCAGTCTTAGGGCCTGTGTCTAATGTGGAAACGACGTATTTTCTTGCAATCCGTAGGGAGCTAGTACTAAAAAAGGACCTTCTCCTATGACGAATTTAAATTAGTTGGCTGATAAAAAAAACTCTGAACTCAATGATTCACGTGTAATAAAGCAAAACCTAACGTCATAGAATAGATAAACATTAATTTATCAGCCTCGTAAGAATCCATTCAGAGGTGCTGTCTCTCATTCAGAATTTAACGAAAGAAAAGACAACCGCCTTTTTTGCGTTTCTTTTGTACCTTAGAACATTGGAATCGAAGTAGAAATAGTGGGTGCTTACCATTTGACAGAAACTTTCGGAAATTACGGATGGAAGGTAAATGATAAAGTCACTTTTCCGAGAATCCAAGCGAAAATTGAAGAGTACGTTTTGAGGTAGTCCGTTCATCCCGGTTGGTACGAACGAACCAAACGAAATGTTGCTTACCATTTACCAATTTCTCCGTTCCTTGTCGGTTCCAGACTCACGCTACACAAATTCGCCCATGTTTTGGATTCAAACCGTAACGGATGTGGTAATTTTGCTGTGTACTGGTAAATCGGTTATCACTATGCTTTCGACACCCCAAGCGGATTTTCCTGTCAAATGGTAAGCACCTAGTGAACCTTGGGCGCTTCTTACAAAGATTACCGGTTGTGGCTAATGAAGCATCAGAGATTTGTTTGCAGTGTAATCATCTTTGACGCGTGTTTTGTGCTCTTAGTCTTAACATTCTTTTCCAGAGTGGTTTAGTGAATCTATGTTAAAAAACAGTACAGCGTTAATTTTTTGTGTGCTATTTTGTTTTGACCACCCACCCCGTTATTGTTAGGGCAGAGCTCAGAGAGAGCCAAGCAATCTTGATCAGGAAACTAAATCAATTATTTGAATTTACCAATGAACTATTAGGTTCTTTTCTCTGGCGTTTTCATTATATACCTAATAATAAAAGATTAAAAGGTGAAACATTAACATTTGCTTGTAGAAAAATGCCTTTTTTTCAAAAACGTTACGGCTTTTGTGCGAACTGTCTTTTGCAAGATACAGTAGACGCCATGTTAACGAAAGGCAATCGTCCTTCTTTCACGCTTTCGATTTTTTTTTACATGCAGAGAACATGTCCTAGACTAGAAAATGCCTCTGATTTAAGATAATTAAGGAAGGCCGTGAATTCGGAAGTGATTTGCTTTGGACTATCGTAAAACGCAAGTGCATATCCTTCTTAACACTATAAACTGTAGTCAAAATCTTAACAAGTTTTAGATAGCGATCAAACAATAAAATCAATTTCAATTGTCACCGTGCAACGTGTTATCCCGAAATATTATGGACTTCTTTGATCGATAAACTCCTTTTGTTTCCACTGTACTCGGCGTTCATTGTTTACCCTCGATCTTCTACATAAAGGCAACAGAGATTGCTAAAACATCCTCGCGCTTGGTGTTTATTATATTCGGGGCATAGTCCTGGACCAATCAGAGCGCGTCAGTTTATATAACATCTTAAGTAATCGTGTTAAAAAATGCATATTGGTTTCGGCAGAGGGAAATCTTAAGCCTGGTTTTCACTAGCGCATAAGCTTAAGCAAAAGTAAAACAGACGGGTTAATTCGTTGTTCTTGAGCATGTGCCTATGCTTAAGTCGTAGGTTTGACTAGTGAAAAAGGGGGTGGACATAAGAATATGCATAAGTACAAGGCCGTGGACCAATCATAGGTCAATTTGACCCAAATCTCATGCGAACATATCAAAAACAATATGGCGGACTCTTCCTCCGCCATCTTGTTTATCATAGAGTTAAGGAGAGCAGGTAACGAGAATTGAGTCAAATATGCCATTCTGCGCGTGCATATGTCCTTGTGCTTATGCTTATACGCTAGTGAAAAACAGCCTTTAGAATGTTCGCTGTCATATTTAAAAAAATTGAAAAGGCTAAGCCACTTTTTTATCGCAATAGGGACGGCGTTAGGGAGCGCACTAGAGTTGTATAGATTTAAACATGGATCCGAATGGCGAGCGTTTTCTACGTTTACTGTAGTTTTGTTCAATGAGGCTCCGTAAACCTGATTCTCAACCCTAGATTGGCAGAAAAACGCGGAAACAATGGAAAATCAAGAACGTACTAAAAGTGGCCTGGAGGTGATAATGATGATTATAAACTAAGACACTGAGGATGTTATTTAAGTTATTTTATTACCAAATCAATCAAGTAACCAATCTTTGTAAATAAAACACCTCACATTTTAATGTTTCTGGTAAGAGTACGCATTTATCACGATTTTGTGGCCTTTTCAGTGAGGAGATAATTTTCTATTTACCAGTTAACAACAAGCCAAATTTTCGTCGCTTTCTTACATTACATTTTTTGATACAACTGGCGACAAATATAAAAGTTAAAAAAGAAAACAGGTCAGCAAAACAACAACTCTGCACGTGCATCACACTTTTTTGTGCATCGTCGCAACATGACTACTACGTGAAAATGACTAGTTTCCCTTAATGGGAGGACGTAAACGGCATATGGCGAAATTGTCTCTGAACTTTGATAGTTCTTATGAATTCCACTCCAGGAAAGTTCGCATCAAAGTGACGTTAGGTGAGTAGGAATAATCGCGATGAAGATTGAGTGAATGTGAATTCGCTTTTAAAGGGAAGTTTTCGTGGAATTTAACAATGGACTTTACGATCCGACGATGCGACGGCAACGAGAACGTCGAAAATTACAATAGGTCTAGTAGACAAAACAACAGCTACGCACGTGCATCTTACTTTTTTGTACATTTCTTTGCCGTTTTTGCACGACTACCACGTGAAATTGCCTGATTATAATTTTCAGGGAGGACGTAAACGAGCGACGACGAAATTTTATTCTCTCTCCAAACTTGAATACAGTTCTTAGAAATTCATCTCCGGGAGGGTTTGCCTACATTTGACGAAGTAAGTGAGTTGGAATAATCGCGATGAGGACCGAAAGAACGCAAGTTCATTTTTGAAGCGACGTTTTCGCTGCCGTCGCGTCTTCCGATCGACAAGTTCCTACCAAAACGAGGAACGGGGAGCAGGAGCGGGAAACGAGCATGGGGAACAGGAAATTGAAAAATGTGAGCAAAACTTTTCTTGAACCCTAGCTCTATAGCTCTCTTTAAGGATCTTCTTGTCCATATCTCTGGTTTGTTCCTATCTAGTCCAATCAATCTAGGCATTTTCGAGGCTCAACATCAAACTAATTGCAACAGAATTGTTTTCAACATCATTTAAGTAAGGGTGGCCTATCTGGTAACATACTAAAAATCCGCCAAAACCCGTTCGGCGGAACATGTCAAAATTAAGCGTTAAACATTTTGAGCTTTTAACACAGGGTACCCACGTTAGTTGAAATTATACGGTTAAACAAAAAAATGCACAAAATGTGCGTGAAAGAAGAAAGAATAACTTCTACCTAGTTTTCGCTGATAAAAACGGAGTGTTTCTTTTTTTTGCACAGGAAGCCCATGTTCCACTCAAGGAACCCCAAAACAACAGGAGGCTTTCAGAGTAATAGAGTGAACTGTTGGCTGTAAAACTACAACAAATTTAGTCGTAAGGCTTTAAATCTGAAAAATGAAAGCCGTTACTTAATCATTAGCTTTTAAAAGATATCAATTTTTATCAGATTTCTGTTGGCCGCAAGGGTAAGAAAAATATATATCAGAGCTGGATTTTTGAATAAGGTTACAGCCAAAATAGAGCTCTCTTCTCAAACAGTTTTTTCTTTCAACAACTATCTCCAAAGAAGTCAACAAAAAAAGTAAGAGTGCAGCCATTGTTCTTCTTTCTTCTCCTGGTTTCTTTCTACTCGCTCTTTCTATATTTCCTTTACTTGTTCTTTTCTAGGAGGATTTTTGGGCTCATTTTCCATTCGGCTTTTGCTCTTTTCCTCAGTGAAAAGAATGCAATTTACGTTCGGTACGTTTCCAAAAATCCAGCAAGATAATGCTTTAGCTTTTACGGTTACCTATACATTATTTTTTGTTAACGTAACAGCATTCTCAAATATACAAGTTTCACTTTTTCAAAGCTTTTCATTTTCTTCTTGTTAAAAGTGAATTGGAGAGGAGGGGACGATAGTTTTACTAATTCTTTACGACGTTTCAGACGTGCCGAAAACTTTATAACAAAGACTTAACAACATAGCCAAAATTCGGAATTGAGGAGTTCTTCTAAAACGAAAGTTGAACGATAAACTGAGAAAGAGAAAAGGAAAACGTTCGAGGTCGCTTGATCTTGGCTCTTGCACGTACGTGTAATTGCATCCTGCGATCAGACGTTTCTTGTGGAGGGAGAGGGAGTGGGGTGCAACGCAGGGAGCGCAAAAGTCCTACACTGAGGAAAGGGGCTGGAAAAAAAAAGAAAGACGTCAGGTCAAAAAGATCTGAATGCCTGATTGTATGAAAGTGAAGGAAAACTATAATCCGGAAGTCAGAAATGATTAATGTGTTTCGCTCGGCTGAAAAGTGATAGCGTACTGAAAATATCAAATGGCCACAAACTGATTGGAATAACATTTAATATTTTCAGAGCCAATTTCCATGACCGATTCCAATAATTCTATGTTTTCTTACCAAACAAACGACAATTATGTGGCGCGCCACAGCAGCTTAAGCCGAATACGAAAGTCAAGAATTCCTTGATGAGCCAACATTTAAAGGAAGATGGCCAGAAGCAAAGAAGACAAGTATGAGAGTGGGTGACCCAACTCACCCTAGAATTATATCAATCATGTGGACGGAATGTTCTTTTTTAAATTCAATGAATTTATATTTGGTCGTAGTAGGAATGACTGGGTTATTTCTGAACATTTTCCCGTGGATTGTTTGCTATTCCAAGCTTCGTGCTCAGAGCCACCGAAGTAGTAGAGACGCGCTGTTAATGTCACTTGTTTTGGTTGACTTTTTGACTGTCTGTGTTCCTCTACCAGTTTATCTATCAAAACACTACAACTGTCCAAGAAATCAGAGGACAAGCTTCGTCGGAAGGCCAACGATTTGCGAGATTTTTCATCTGATGTTCGTGTGGCTCAAACTTGCTGCACTGTTTATCATAACAACGTTGAACTACACTTCATACCTCGCTATAACCGCGAGGGGAATTTATTGCAGCATCGGAGACAGGATTTCTTCGTCTTTAGCGTGCTCTAAATACGAGTTGAGACATCAAGAAAAGACGCACCCGACAATGATCATAGCCAATTTAGTGATTGGAATAGCTATCGTAGCCTTTTTGATCGCTTCTTTACCATACATTGGCCTTGGTCCAGAGAACCTTTCACGACAATCTACCCTATTATATCAACAAAACTCTACGACAACTTTGTTTCAGTGTTCGTTGGATCAAATAAGCTACCCGCAAAAGAACAAAGAATACACGTTCCTGTTTGCGGTTCTCATGAGCAGTGCCGCTTGCTTCTTGCTTCAGGTTGTTCACAATGTCCTGAGCTGCTTTAGTTGTCCGAAATATTCACTGGCAAAAACGGGCGCATCGAGAACTTTTGCCATTTACAACCGAAGGCTCGGAGCGGAAAGAGACTTTGCCAAACTTATCTGCGTGTTGGGCCTGACCTTTCATTTAACGTGGATTCCGGTTATGGTAAGTGGATCAATCTTGCTTGTGCATTTGAGGCGTATTTTGGTCTAAATTCTGTAAACAATGAAATTTAAGAAAGAAGATTTTAATTCACTTAAGGTAATAATCAAAAGCTTCGAAAGGCCAGAAATTCCACGAAATCGTTTAAAAGATCATTTACTTAAACTTAGCCAGCTGACATAGAGGTTATATACTAAAGACATTTACAAGCTTATAATAACCAAATGTAAGGCATAGTTAGTTAGGCTATCTTTCATTATTTTGTATGGTTGCTGTCAGTGGTATTTTGAACTCGTCATTCGACTCAACACAAGATTTGACTAAAGCTCTATTCTATTCTTCAATTCAAGTACATTTCTTATCAATATAACAGGAGCTATTAACAATATAGGCATATGATGTTTTATGTACTAATCATCCGGCTCCGAAAACAGCAAGGATTTTGCAGCGCTTAAGTGATTCGTTCATCTTTCAGTAGCTCATGTTATTCCAGGGACCATTTAAAGCTACCTTTAAATTAATTTATTAGGCTTGATCAGTTGAACATCAAACGTTTTATCAGCATCGAAGTCAAGAGAAAGAGGCTGAGACATAAAAACGGTATTAAATCAGTAATTTTTTGAAAAAAATCTTCTTCTTGCAAAATATACATCAAGAAGCGCCCCTCGAGTCAGTACGTTTCTGCCAAAGACCACAAACTGGGAGTTATCAAAGAGCAGACACCTCTTATATATGTAATCCGCTTCTCTATGGGTATTTCTGAACGCCTTCACTGTTAACAGTGGCCAGGGGGAAATATTTCCCCAAAATTCCAAATTTCTTTTTGTAAACTTATCCCAAGGAATGAAAATCACCACGCAAAGGTCTACTAAAGAGGTTTCATTTGAAAGATCCTGAACACCATCGTATTTCGTCCACAGACTCTTGAAAAAGTTAGAATTAAATATTAATTAAATATAGTACCATGTGAAAGTACTACTGAAGAGGTTTCATTTGAATGGTCACACCATAGGATTTCATCCACAGACTCAAAAGTTAGACCCTCATACTAAATAAATACTGACCATATGAAAGTACTGCTGAAGAGGTTTCATTTGAATAGACACGTAATACACGCTTTTCCATAGATTTTTAAAAGTTAGAATGACAAATTCTTTCTCCTACTCAAGAAATTAAAGGGTTTTTAACGTTTTTTAAAGGCCAGAAATATTGTAAATGAGGGACAAGCTTTGCCACCTTATGGGATTGGATATTGTATCCCAGCCTGTGATTGGGTCCTTAGACTCTTTGGTACTACTCCTACTAAATTTATTTTCCATTTGAGATTATTCAAAACGAATATAAAGAGCAAAAAGCATTTAATCGTCATAAAAATAATTCTGAAAAAAGTGTTATTTATATCTTGAGGAATTCGAAAGGTAGCATTCAGCTGCTAAAAAGCCCTTTAATCCTATTAATTAAATCTCCAGCGTTAAGTTGTAAATAGTCACTGCGGATCATTGAGTCATTGTTAGTTTTCACCGAGTGAACGTACCCGGGTGGGGGGAGTGTGCGGGGTGTTAATCAAGGAATTTTTTGGCGGGTCCGGTAAAACGCGCAACATGTGCAGATTTTTAGCAACAAGTAGAACTGCTCTCTACTTTCTGCAACAACTTTTTTAGGCAATTTAAAGGATCTGTGTCACGAAATTTATCAAATTGATTCAATACTTGGGAACTGCCACTAAACTGAGTGAAACATGAAAATAACTGCTCAGAACGATAAAAGGTATAAATAACACAGCGTATAAAAGAACCATGGATGGACAAATGTGAAGATGATGGAGGAGGATTGCAATTATGGTTTTTGAAAACCTGTTAGCGCAACAGTGTTTCATAGTTCATTTTTGTTGAAATATTGCCTGGGAGACACATTTGTTTACACGAAACTGTTATCTTGACATTCACAAGAGGTGTAATTGGCATTATTAGCAAAATGAACTGGACATAAGTGACCCTTACAGACCCTTCTACATCCCAGACAAACTATGAACCATAAACTCCATTTCTTCACACTACGAATGAAATTCCTATAAAAGATACCCGATCTTGACCAAAATGTAAGACTAGGGCCCGCGCATCAGAAGTGAATTTCGGCTTTCTTTTTCTCGGTTTCCTAACCTGTTTGAAATCCTTTCCTTGACTACAACACAATATTTATACATTGCGCACCCCCCCCCCCCCCCCTCCGGGAGAGGGGGTGTGCCGTGAATTGGTACGAGTTGATGTCCAGACTAAAGTCAGTCAAAGGTGCCTTCAGTCTTTCCGTGGAGTAGTGGGTCCCGGCTTTGCACAAAAGCTTTATTACTCAAAAACTCTAGGTTAAAGTTATTGTGACCATGCCTTGGTTCTTTTTGTTTTAGGTGGCTATTAGTTGCATCATGTCTGGGTACAATATCAGTACGGAATTCTCCCAATATGTCATCGCAGCGGCGTTTTTACCACCGACTATAAACCCAATGCTCTTCTGTACGTTTCTGTCGGATTTCAGAGACGGTTACAAGGCTTTGTTAAAGCTCATACCAGACAAGGTCACTAAGATTTTTAAAGGTTTGTTTTCAGTTTATCAAAACCATTTTAGACCATTACATCACACTCGCATTCTGTTACTAGGTTGGCTTCCACGACTTCTATATTTATTTGGCCTGACTTTTTTGACCAGGCGCAAAGAAAGGCCAACCAGTGGCATTTAGCTGCAGAACTCCCTCTGTAGAGCAATGCCCTGCCCAACTGGGCCACTTATGTTCTTTTCTAAATTTGGCAAATAAGAGATTATTTTAACACTCTTGAACAAAAGTAGCCTGAGAAAATAGTCGTGATTTCGCATCGCCACTACTGGTTTCCCCGCAACATAACTTCTAAGCCGGAAATGAGTGCAGAAATTCCATACTGATGACGCACCACTACCTACATCTGGTTAGTACTTTTGCTCAGTTGCAGAAAATTTTCAATCACTCAGAAGCACTACCAAGATCTGGGTACTGTGCGTCATCAGTATGGAATTTCTACGCTCGTTTCTCAGACGTCATTTCGCGGAGAAACCACGCAGTGGTGGCGTTGCAAAATGTCAACTGTTTTTTCAGGCGGCTATAACAAAAGTGCCTTTATTTTCTTTTTGGCTGCAAGAAAGGTTTATAGGACGTTTAACACCATATTATAGATCATCATAATAGTTAAAGCTTGACGCCCTTATGATCTTCTGTTTAGTCTTCAGTCTCTGTAAACCTGTAGGAAATTCTTTGAGAACTGCCTTTTGGGGGGAGGGGGGGAGGGTGGAGGCAGACTCCGCATATGAAAGTGGTGGGGATGCTCGTCATCTCACTTAGGGGTGTAAATATCGGATTTTGGTCTCACTTAGGATGTTCTGGGCAAAACGCCATCATATTTAGCCCTGGAGGTCTCGTTTAAGATTGCACGCCAAAAAATATAAAAAAATATATATTGTCTGAGTTTTAACATGGTCGCTTTTAGCTTGGGCCACGCCCAGATCGGTCTCCTTTAGGGGTTTAATTCAAAATTTCCGACGAGCATCCCCACCCCTTTCATATGTGGACTCCCTCCCCCCCCCCCCCCCCCCACAGGCTTTTGCCTTACTTTTGAATGAAGTCAATATCACCAATTCAAAAGCTAAGTGCTGTACATCACTTTGTTGAAATGAAATTCTGCAGAGTCTAAAAAGTTAAAGGTAATTTGCTAATTGCTTTCTCCCCTTAGATTGTGCGACGTTGATGTATAAGCCGAAGGAGATGATAACAAATTCAGCGATCGTTACAATACCCTCAGAGATTGGACACAAAGTATGAAGAGATTATAGTTCACACTGTAAATAAACGATTCAGTGCTTGTGAACTGAAAACCGTCGTGCAAATTTCAACACGCTAACGTCCGTTGTTACTACTGCGGGAATGACGAGAGTTTTGTATTTAGCACGCCTTTAAAATTAGTCTCGGAATTTGTTATTAATGACGTTTCTATGGGTCAGTACACACAGTCACGATCAATAAGACACTGATATCAACGTTTGATTCATTGCGTTAGTCTGCATTGCTGTAGCCTGCGTCACAAACGAAACTAACTCTGGTTAACCGAGGTTTAATTACCCCTGCGTTCGCAGGCTAGCATTGCTAGGGCATAAGAAATTAAGGATAAAGATTACAGAAGCGGCGTTGGTCTCTCTCCTTATGCCGGCGTGTCTCGGATGGTCTCATAAACACACTGCTGTGGACATGTCCTAATAAAAAGTAGCCGAGAGTGGCGTGAATCTTTCTTAATTAAAAGATGATAGAACTGCTTACACAAGTAGACATCTCATGGTTTTCAGGAGGAAAAACGCCCGGCGGAGTTAATCGTGCCACTTTAACAAGATAATTATAGAACGGGGAATTGAATTAGGTTACGACCTGTAATGGTTAGCTAGAGAGGAACGGAACAGGAATCAGTGATATCATGCAACAATTGAGCAAGAAGTTGTAGTTAAATTAATCAATCTATCAGTGGATCTCGTCGGTGCCACTAGAACCTAAAGCTACGTGCAAACGGACGCAACAACGCCGAACATTGTTGGGCCAACAATGTTGGGAGTTGTCACATCCGTGTTGGCATTGATGTGCAAACGGATGTAACAACTCCCAATAATGATGGTACCTACAGTGATCGTGGGAAGGATACAACCCTCAAGACTTTGGAAACCATGTGCAATGCGCGTGCCTGGCTTAAAAACATGTTGGAAAGAGTTTTGCAAAAGGACGCAACATGCAACATCCAACAATATTGGCAGTCGTGGGCCAACGATGTTGGGTCCGTTTGCACGGCGCTAATGTTGCTGTTAATGCTAGGTATATGTTGTAGTTAATTTTTCATCGCAGGTAATTTTTATTTTTCATTTGTTTCAACTTCATTAGCATATATTACCATATCAAAAAACAAAAGACAAACAAAAATTACCTGAGATAAAAAATTGACTACAACATATACGTTATCTGGCCCAACTGATTGTTATTAACTTACCCTACCATTGAGAATAAAACAAAAATAGCCGTTTCTTTTCCCACTTTTGGTACTTAATTTCGTTACAAATGGCGGTTGTAGTGCTCTGTGATCAATGACAGTAAATAAAATTGGGCAGTTGTGGAGACAGTAAATGTATTCACAAATGTGAGGCTATCTATGAAATTCTGACTTTAACTATTACAGTCCGTAGGTACGTATTGAAACTGGCAGCTGTCCATTGCTGCCAAACAACCCTCGGTTTCCACTTTGGGTGCCAACTTGAAAGAGAGTACCCTGGCTCCAGAGGTCCGCTCTCAAAATACCTCAGATGAAATGAACAGTGCTCACGGGTGATAGGGATCGCGCCTCATCGACGCGGCTTCGTCGCGAACCGTCAGTCGGATCGATGAGAAAAAAATATCCTCTGGAACCCTGGGTAAAAAGACAGCTAATACTGGCGATCAATTTTTGGGTTTCTGGTTTTTTTTAATGTTTATGCCGTAATGCGCATTTTAAAAGATGTTCAGGCTGGTTAGCTATAAGCACAGAGAGTAGGATTTTACAGTTGGAATCTGGAATTTTTTGTTTTCTAGTGAGAACTAAATTGAGCGTGACTTTGTTATCGTAAAACATGTAGTTAATTAATCGCGCCAGTGCCGTCGATGTTTCAGAACCAAACCGTTGATAAAATTCATAACTTCTGTCCATGGTCTTCGCTTAGTTTCTTGTTTACGAGTAATAACAAACATAAAGGAAAGTTATTAATTTCTGGGCGCTATTAAGGGGGTATCTTTTCCTCAGATGGTCGTCACTTTGGTGATACATGATAGATTTGCATCAACATTTAACATTTCCCTAGGGATTTTTGCAGTAATTGTATTTTTTGAATTAGATTAGTATTACATTAGGTACATGTGCGGAGTAGATGAAAAATCACCTAATTTGTCTTTTGAAGTGAAAGTTAGTGCAAATAAAAGTAGACGTTACAGTTTGTTCCAGCAAAACGGTTCACGTGACTGATTTCAGGGTGAAATATGGAATATATCCCTAAGAAACTAGAGATTAAAAGAGTAATGAAAAGGGAGGTCTACCAAATTTAACGTTGTAACTGCTATTTTATAGTTATATCAAGAACGGAGAAAATGTAATATGCATAATTTGAAATAAAAGTCAGAATTTTTTCCGACATACAAACCCTGAAAATCTTTCCGACAGTCGACACCCATGTTAGGTTCAGGGCATCATAACTGGTTTCAAGCTACTTTTCTGATGCTCTTCTCATCTCTGATGGTGTTTACTTTTTGCTTCCCGCAATTTTTGCATTAACCAGGTCATGTACGTCCCATGTGCCAAAAACTAATTCGATACTAGCGCTACTAATGTATTATTTTGTCTAAATAGGTAACATTTTGTAGTCCCTAAATAAGAAAGCCTTAAAACCTGCTAATTTGTAAAGAAGCAGGGTGTGTTCCATTGGTACTTTTAAAAAAGAATAAAGTTAAAAGTAAAAGTTTCGACGAGAAAAGTTCTTCTAGTACTGAAGAACTTGTTATTTCGCAAGAGTCAAAGTCTTTTGTAAAAGCTGGCTTTTATGTTTCTTGTGATTGCCAATCGAACTAACTTAAAGTTTTTTTTTGCGTTTAAAGAAATAAAAATATCAAAATAAAATATCACAATAGCGTTAAGATTAAGCTTTTACAGTTACCTTCTACCAAAAAAACATCAATTGTGTTTCTATATGTTACACAAGATCGAATGTTACAAAGCTACGAACACAAACACGCAGTAAAATGCTTCAAAGTCAATAAAACAATCAACAATGCGTTTGACTAGATACTTTAAAAATATCTTAGAAAAATTATTGAGTAAGTAATTAAAAGGCTAGTCAAAAATTGTGTCGAATAATCTTCGATCGCGAGAGGCAACACAATCTTCTGATACACAAGTTTATACTGGACCTCTTCTTAATTCGAGACCTGTTTAATATTCAGTTGACTTCCTTATAGCATCCACTTCTGGTAAGCGACCACCTCCCGAAAGCGACTACTTAAGAAATAACTGCTTTGTTCCTCAATCAAATACTCTTTCAAAAACTCTCTCGTATAAGCGACTACTCCTAAATTTCTAAATTTCCAAGCAGGAATACGCCCGCGACCACTTTTTGACCTACTCTTTTGTTTTCTGTTTCCCGTAAGCAACCACCCTGTATTTTCAGATATGATTGTTAGAAAACCAATCCTCCAGTGAGAAAATGGTCAGTTTTTGGTAGCGCTCGCCAAGCCTACTAACAGTTGTATCAGTTGACTTACAAAAAAGATAGCTATAATATGATCTGCAGGTAAAAAGGTGAATTACAACATTGATAAAAAATAATTGGTGTAAGTACGAAGTTTAAACGGTTCCAAGCGCTATTCGATGTGAAACATTATTGCCAGTTGACGGTTTGCCTAAGTTTTAGCTTAAAAGGTAATAACTTAATGTAATTACAATAATCAGGGCAGTTTTCTTGAAGATTCCGGAAAGACTACCACCTCCCGAAAGCGACCACTTTGTCGAGCACCGAGGATGGTCACTTAGGAGAGAGTTGACTGTACTTTATAATAGAGCTAAAATTAATCTGGCAGTAGGAGTCACTCTTTCGCCACTTATCATACATTTGCACGCCATCATATTAACAAACCAAGTAAAACCTCATGACCGTACTCACTTGGTATACCATCCAATGCAGTAAATATTTTGTACAAAAATAACAGTCTTTTTTTTGTTGTTGAAGCCTCCAAACTTTCTCTCACAGTTTTCGTTCTTGAAAACAAAACTCCCTTGCAACGACAGCTTATACAGACAATGTTTTTTTTTTGCCAATGGCCATTCAAAACGTCTCATTTGCGTTCGGTTTGTCTTTTTCCATTTTTTCTACATCCGCTGTGTCTTGTCTTTGTCTTTTTTGGGGAGTGGGGTCATCTCAATTAATTTGGGATACAAAGGGGGGCCACCCAAGCAAATTTCTAATGAAGAGGCAGGGTGGTCATCAAATTATAGAGAAGCTACCCGTCAAATCCCACCAGCCCCCTCCCCGCCTCCCCCATAAAAAAAAAATGAACGGTCCCTAACTGTAAGAAACGAGAAGACTTACTTTGGTCGATGACTCGCACCAAAAGTAGCAAAAAAGAGCGATCTAAGAGCAGCAAATGTATTATGATAGCAACTCCAATGATAGCAATAGTAGTAGTTTTACCTTTGCTGTGTGTCGTCTTTTATAACTTACAGATGCTACGTGCATTATGCTTAGGGCATTAACTAAGTAAATTTGTTCTTACAGTTCGCGTTTATTTATAGAAAAAACATTAATTGATGGAGATCATGCATTGAAATAATACAAAAATGTATTAATTATACTAAAAAGAGTCCAATATTTTTATTTACTTATTTGTTATTTAAATCAATATTTATCCAGATACATCCAATTTAGCAGAGCTAATTTAAATGAAGCCCTGACACAACACAAAAAAATTCATTAAAACATTAATACTAGATAAATAATTAAGTAGGCCACATGTACCGCAGGCGTTACTGTTTAAAATGGCGCTTAAGCTTGATTTTAAATTCGCTGAGCGTCTCTACTTGTCTAATGATTCTCGGAAGGGTGATATAGGTCCGACCACCGTTTATTCTTCTTTTTGCGAAGGGAGGGCGCAGCAAATCCCGGCTCAGTCTGGTATTATAGCCATGTGTAGCCAGGAAGTTTAGTGCAAAGATCACTGAATGTAATCATAATCAGTGCATGACACCATAAAAGGAGAAAAAGAAAGAAAGGAAAAAAAACTTCTGTAATATCGGGGCACAATTGGCTCAACTAGTGTTCCAATCACTTCAATCCTGAATTTCTAAAATCCATACAGAGGATGATCACTAACAAGCTACGACAACAAAGGTACTCGTTAAAAAACAATTAGGCCCTATCAGATTATGAATTATACTATGACTGTAGGTGAAATCCGTACAGCCGTGATAGAACTAAAGAGCTGAAGGTCAAATCTCCTGTTACGGACAAAATCAAAAATTGAAATGAGTAAAGCTAGTCTCAGTTCAGATAAAATTTCCTGGTGCAAGGGTCTCGACTTCGACTTCAGAAGGAGTTGTCGTGTCCATTTAGGACGTTTAGGCCTCTGTACAGTCTTTACCAGAAGGAAGTGTTACTCCTCATAGCTGTGTTTCGCGTTCACCGAGGAGCTTGAAGTCTAGATTACTTAAGGTCAAACCCTCTTCACTGAAGATTTTCTCGTCTTCTTTCTGTTTCTTTGGCATATTATTTTCTACATCTCCATGACAACTTTCGTAGACCTCAATACAATCATCTTGGGAAGAGTTTTGCTGGTTTCCAGTATCACTCCGTTGAGGTATTACTTCCTCATACACTGTTACATCCTCATACGGTTCTTCAAAGAATTTGCC
>NC_133203.1:30302568-30327568 GCF_958299795.1 Porites lutea | reverse complement strand
AAATGATTATCGTGCTTAAATAGTGCCTCAAGGACAAAGGCACGATGCACGAAACGAGAATTAGAACGGTAATCGAGCCTTTATGCACCGTAATGTATCATGCATTGGCAATTTGGTGCATTAAAAGTTACGTTCCAACGCTAGAAATATGTTTTTAGTTATTGATCATGACAATGCTTCGATAGACTTACTTTTTATTAACAACGAAGTAAGATCAAAGCTGTATACAGAAAATATTTACTATCTTTAATGAACATTGATTACACAGCAACCGTGCAGAAAATCAAGTTTTTATAAACGAATTTAATGTTAAATGTAACAGTAAATGTAGCGTTAGACCATTTTTTCTTCTTTTTTTTTTTCTTACGAAACTGTAGTCACCAACATCGTATGCGCGGCCAAAACGATAAAATTAACAAAACAACAATCGAGAAAAGCGGGGATTTTTTTTCAGGGAGGATTTTCCTCAACTTCCATATGTTTTAGAGGATTCTAACAAAATAATAACAAGTCAGCGCCTTCAATACTCCTACTTTGGACTGTTTGGAGAGAGCGTGTGAGGGTGGCAAGGAGTCACACACACCCTCTCACAATGAGGCTTTATGAGACAGATCCTTCCGCAATAGCATTAAGAAGCTGATCAGCAAAACAAAGAAAATATTTATAACAAGTGCACTCTTGTCTAAGCGACGCAAGGAAGTTTGGAAGATGATCCATCGCATACTCCATTCTAGTCATCAACCACTAACTTTTCGTTCTGGCTGAACTGAACATGCACTTTGCTTCTAAAGCTGAACGCGAGGAATTGTAGGGCTCCATAGGCTTATTAATACGCCTGTGGAGGACCCTAATACTTCTTTGTATCTGAAGGGTGTCACCTAGATGAAAGTTCTGTGGTCTGACTGTATGCTCTTCTTGTCCAGATATCATTCCAACCAATTTCTTCAAGCTAGTTTCGGGTAATCTAGCATTTCTCTTTAATTAGCACACATCTTAAATATGTGCATTTCGAAGCTGAAATTTTCAATTCTCTGGAAGGTTGCATGCACCAATCACATTCTGAAGGTGGCTAAATCGCAAGCAAATGACGATTTTTGTTCCTTCTCCATTTTTTTCTGTGTTAAAAGTAGTTTATGAAACACTGTCTCTACGAGAAATGGTGGATTTTCTCACGGCAGCTGCTGCACTTCAGCCAAATTTAAAAGCATAACGGAATGGCCATTTCACCCGAAATACTTTGCTTGGAATAAACACTGAATCATCCGGGCTGCGAACAGAGGAGAGGTCACCATTGCGGTTTTGGCGGAAGTTTCTAAAGCTTTTGATACAATAGCGTATGAGTTAGCTCTGCGTAAGTTGCATAACCTAGAGTTTTCCAAGTCCTCTTTACATTGGATTGTTATATTTGACTGATCGAACGCATTACGTCCAAATCAACGATCGATCGCTTATCTGAACGCATAGATGTTCCTTTTGGGGTACATCAGGGATACAATCTGGGTCCTGTCATGTTAAACCTGTATAGCAAGGACTTGACTGAAGTACTCCCAGCTGAACTTAGGTTTCATCAATATGCAAAAGATACCACGATTTATGGTCACTGTAAACTTTTTGAACTTCAGAGTTGTCCGGCGGAGATGCAACTTGTGTTCGATATTAAGTTGTTTATCTGGTTATCGCAATGTAACTTGGCGCTCAACCCAAAGAAGACTAAAGTTATGCTCCTTTCTACCGTTCGGTTTTCAAAAACGCATTGACTAGACGAACGCTGAATCAATCTCTCCTCAAAAGGAAAGGATCCAGCGGAAGTTTTAAACTTTTGGCTTACTTCGTACGAAAGTGCACGAAAACCTCAACTGGACAACCGAGATAGACTCCATGATTTTAAGTTGTTACAGAACATTGCCTGCACTGAAAAGGTGAATTATGTAGCCCCGTATAACACGCCAATCCTTACCATTATTTTTCCTTTCAGAGGTGTTTTTTTTTTCCGACCAATGTTTTAGCTATGGTGATTAGTGTGTTTTCCTGTCTTTTTCTCATTTTTTGGTGTGGTATCTAATTCATTTTTTTAAATCGCTTTTCACTATTTTCTTTTTATTTACTGTTTTTTAGCAAATTTTATTAATGCACACTCAGTATCCGTTACTTGCCCTTCAAGTATGCCGATATTCACGCCCTCCTTTGTTCTTTACACCTTCGACTAGTTTGTTTTTAGCTATGCAGTCCCACCAATTTGCATGTAGTGACATTAGTTGTTTTGTGCGTTCAAACCAATATTGCTTAGTGTGAAGAGCTCAAGTGATTTCCACAAAATGAGGAATACCTTTCTCTGGTCTCTTAAACGTAAAGCCGAGGTTGTATTTTTACAAGAGACGGACTCGATCACCGCGACAGGTAACCAATGGAGACATGAATAGGGTGCGGAGATGATAAATTATCACGAGGTGTTGCAATTTTGTTTAAAAATGGGTAGTGATTGTATGTGCCATTGATGAAAAGACCCCAGGGGCGATACATTACGCTTGCATCCTAGGAAGAAAACAACAACAACAACAACTATGTGCAGATTAATGCTTATGCGCCGAACAAAGAGTATGACGTGTGAATTTTTTCAGTCTATTTTCAATTTTGCAAAATGAAAATCTGGCCTCTGTTGGCAACATCATACTAGAAAAGGATATATAATATATAGATTTAGCCAGGACTGAGAGCGTAGCTCCAGTTAATAAATGTATGAATCAAACAACAGAAACTTGTAAATTATCCACAAATCAGTTAACTGGGGAGATCCATATGACTTTAAAGGGTGGGGCTGGGTGATTTTAGAGAACAAAATAATTTGGAAACAGCGCAAGTATGAAACAAGACCTAAAATCGTTCTTCGAGTTAATAGTCTTATATGTACACCGAAACCAAAGCAGTCACCTTTGATCACAGTAGATTAGGCGTGGAAAACAATCCCTTCCAAGCAAAATAACATATTTGCCCACCTACACCACCTTTATCTTATAAGAGTAATTGAACAGTCCCGAAATATAATTTTATGCCATAAAGGCTGTTAATAAGGCACGATACTCCTTGGTGGTGGCGAATTTATACGTTCTAACTTATCGGTTTTATCTCTCTGTCTAATGGAAAGGCCAGAATGAAATATCAGGCCGGATTTTTTTTGTGTGGCTCGCTACGAGTTTATGCACTTATCAGCGAAAATGCCGAAACGGACGGCGGATGCGGACGGCAGATGGCAGACGGCAGAAAATAATAACAAATAAATAAATGCATAAGATAAATAATATATAGATTTAGCCAGGGCTAAAAGCGAAGCTCTTGTTAATAAAACTTGTAAACAAAAAAAATTAAATCGTCTAATGCTAAACGGGGAGGCCAATAGAAATGGCATCAATAGATCTAATTAGCAAAAAAACAAATTGCACGTGCAGCACACTTTTTTTTCTAATTAGCAAAAAAACAAAATTTGCACGTGCAGCACGCTTTTCGTCCTTCTTTGCCGTTGTTTTGCACAACTACAACGCTGTTTTGTAGGACTAAACGTCAAACTTCCTAGTTGCACATTATTTTTATGGAGGAATTCTTACCCAATATTTTGTCTCCTGTGTTGATGTTCGCTTTTATTTTTCACTGCCGCTCAGTTTCACCTTCCTGGCCACGAGCATTTCTCATTGTCTCACAGCCGCTTTGAATTTTCATGTTTTTCTTCCTACAAAATTCTTCTCTTTTGTTCTCCGAAACTAGCTCTAGCTCAGTTTCTCTGTTATCCACGTGAGTGTAAACATCAAAAATAACGTTGAAAAAGACACGACTTTGTTGTTGTTTTTTCTTTCTAAAAGTCCGGGCGGCCATGCGATTTCTTTCCAAATAAAACCTTGTGTTGCATTTGGGTTGCCAATTATTTTACATTGGTATGTCTGTGGTGCGGACGGACGGTCGGGCGGGCGGTCGGTGTACGGTCACGTGATGACCAAATTTTCTCGGATGGGTAGTTTACTACATTTTTTTACCCATGGTGCTCCGCTGCGCGCTTCGCGCGCGAGAGCTCCGCTATAAAATAAATGAAATAAAAAAATGAAATAAAATAAATTCTGGTTTCAAGCAGTCCATCGTCCCTAACAAAATGACATGGACTCGTAGTGATTCTACTTTTTCCATGAAGAATCCCGGCGATATTGCTAACTTGCTCAAAGACTACTTCTACTCGGTCGCCAAACCTCCGTGTACCAGCTCCAACTGCGTCGCTAACCTGCAACCCCCGACTTGCTGTGATTTCAAGAACAATACTCTTAGGACAATAAGTGTTATCTCTCTGTCGCCGTCTGAAGTCCACGATGTACCACTATCGCTGGATCCTAACAAAGCAACAGGCCCTGACAAGATTCCTGCCAAGCTGCTGAAGGTTTGCGCGCCGCAAATTTTCCTCTCCTTGTGTGCCCTCTTCAACAAGTGGTTGCAATTGGGAAAAATGTCATCCTCTTGGAAAGAATCTAACATCGTCCCAATATTAAAAGGCGGTACTGCTAAGGAGGTATCGAACTATATACCCATCTCTCTTTTGCCTCTTGTCTCAAAAGTTCTCAAACGTTGCGTGTACAACAGAGTTATCGTCCGCATCTCTCCTCAGCTTCAAAAGTTGCATTTCGGGTTTTTAAAGGGCAAATCCACCACGGCCCAGTTACTTCAAGTCCTTTACAACAGAAGCGAAAAGCTTGATAAGCGAGTAAAGGTTGATGCTATCTATCTTGACTTCGCTAAAGCCTTCGACAGGGTTAACCACGAACTGCTGCTCAAAATGATCCAGCGATTCGGCATCTGCGGTACCATCCTGTCTTGATTCGAAGACTATCTCACTGACCGTGTCCAAAGGGTCACCGTTCTTGGGGTCACTTCTAAATCTCTCCCTGTGTTGTCAGGCTTGCCTCAAGGATCAATACTTGGACCACGCATGTTCCTCATATGTGTAGATGTTCTTTCTGACGTGGCGACCTCAACATCTGTTGCTCCCTTCGCCGACGACACGAAGTGCCACCAGTCAATCAAAAGGATGGAGGATGGTGCCTGCCTACAGCGCGACCTCGACCAGATTAACCAATGGTGTGATCTCTGGCAAATGGATCTTAATCAATCCAAGCGCGGGCTACTTTTTATTACCTTATCAATTATCCGATGTCCAAGTTAAGACAATGGAAGCTCAGGAGGACCTTGTGGTTTTAGTTACAAGACATATGAAATGGAACTCCCAAGTGCAGGCAGCTTGTTCGAAGGCCAATAGGATGCTTGGCTTTATCCGGAGGTCAGCTTTCGACACTCATGAGCAGCGAGTTTGCAAGTTACTTTATACGTCACTAGTTCGCAGCAAGCTCGCATACTGCTCGCAGGTGTTGGCTCCTCAAGCTGTCAATCTTATCCTTGACATCGAAAGAATTCAAAGGCGTGCTACAAAATTCACTTTGTCTTTGCCGTATCGGTCTGAAGTTAGGTATAAGCAGAGGCTTTTGAAAACTATGCTGCTACCACTAAGTTACTGGCACGAAATTTTAGATATGGTGTACGTTTTTAAATGTTTAGTTAGTCTATCGGATCCTTTTATTTCAGTAATGAATTCTACTAGACTCAGGCGCACTGTCTCCTCTAAAGATACGCTGCTGAATACTGTTAGATCCAACACCGGCACCTTACTGTAGAGCCCCAAGAATCTGGAATACTTTACCAGCCCACCTCTAGAACATTGACTGTTCAGTAGCGCACTTTAAGAAAGAACTAAGTATGTTTATGATGTCGACACCCCCCAGACCTATAAGAGTGTGTGTATTAAGTGCCACACTAGTCGGCCATTGAACAGCTTCCTCGATCGTATGTGTTATTTATTTTTTTATCGATGTTTACCCCAATTCTGTTTTCCATTGCCGGTTTTTGTTGTTTCTACTGTATTGTCATTTTTGTTAGTATTAAAATTACTATCTGGTCCTCGTAGTGGAGCTTGCTCTGTGAGTGATCCAGGAGTCTTGGCGACGTTCATAAATCAATCAATCAATCAATCAATCAATCAATCAATTGAAATTAACAATTAAAATATTAAAATATTAAAAATATAAATATCAGAGAGGGCAGTTATGTGGCTCGCTCGGATGTCAGTTCCAACTCTTGGCCGGGGAGGAAGATTTGCAGTTTCTGTCCTCTCTTTTGCGTAAGGTCCTTGGCATATTTGTCTTATACATTTACTTATTTATTTATTTATTTACTTATTTATCATTTTTCGCCGTCCCCCGTCCGTTTCCTCATTTTACAGAGTCCCTTTTGTTTCCTGCAGCTTTCATTGTCAAACAATTGCTGAAGTTCCGGTTACTTGTAGGATTTAAGGGTGGTGGACGGGTGTAGCCTTTTTTTATGATGTTTTTGTAAGATGGCGCCCTGTTTTAAATCAGGTGTTACGTTAAAGGGGTTAAGGGGAGTGGAGAATACTGCCTCTGCTGTCGCAGATTTGTGTGTGTGTGTGTGATGTTAAGTCAGGAACAGTGCTGTTTATCTCTTCCGGTCGTGTTCTGTATTTTATTGTTCTTTGAAAGCAAGGTATCTGATTTGTAACTGGAAGTATCGTTTAGCTTCTTGATCACGGCGACTTGCACTTCTGTGTATGCAGGTTGCCATGCATGGTGAAAAACACCAGACGGTCCTCTCTGGGGGAAGGTAACTGGCCTTGAACCCAGGATGTATTTCCAGACCTAGTAATTCAAGCAACCATGCACGCGAAAGGATGCTCCAAGCGAAACAGCTGACACTTTTGTAAAGTCACTGGAACTGTTTGAAATGGAGTGAGACCACGTGCCTTTGCATATTATCTTTTCTACTGGATTTGTCGAAAAAGGAACAGGACTAACTTATGTCAACTCGTCAGAAATATAATGTAGACTGCGAAAAAGGTCGAATGTTGCCCATTTACATAGGTTTGGCAAGCCATAAAATGTAATAGACCTTTTTTGACATATAAAAATTCATACTTGGGGGATTAAAACAAAAGAAATGTATTATTCATTATTGAGCCTCAAGATGATTTCTTTTGTTTTATTCCCTCAAGCATCGCAGCCAAGTACAAATTTTTATAATATCGGAATTGGTCTATTTATTCCTTCCTCCTTCTCAATTATATTGTCCCTCCTTCTCCTCGTCATTTTTGTTGTTTTCCCTTCCCCTCTTCCACCTCAGTTTTATTGTTTTCCTTCTCCTTCTCCTCCTCCTCCTCCTCATTTCTATTTTGTCCCTCCAAGTTACTACCAATTAGTTCATTTTGTAGCATTGTCTCATGTAGTGAAGAACAATCCTGGTTTTCTTCAACAATTAGCTGTCTGTCCAGCTCAAGATCCAACGATACAAATGGCAGCGAGAACGTCAAAAAAAAAACCAACAACAACAACAACAGGTTTAATGAGGAAAACAACAAATTTGCACGTGCAGCACACTTTTTTTGTACATTTCTTTGCCGTCTTTGCACGACCAAAACGTCAAAATGCCTAATTTCGTGTTTTAAGGACAACGTAAACAAGCAGCGACAAAATTTTATTTCTTTTTCTAAACTTAGATATGGTCCCTTGGGATTTAACTTCAGGAGGGTTCATCTATATTTGAGAAAGTAAATGGGTAGGAATAATCGCGATAAAAACTGCAAAAAACGCAAATTCACTTTTTAGGCGACGTTCTCGTTGCCGTCGCTTCGTTGGATCTTAAAGTCCCTAGTCTCTCTTTCGGTTCTCTTACGGACCGCCACTCCACAACATGCATTACTGCAAGTCTTATACAATGTACGTTAGGACGACATTCTCATCCCCGAATAAAATAAGCAGAAATTGTTGTCATGTGAAGATGCTCTACTAAAGCTAGCAGAAACAGTTGTTCATTAAAAACCAAAGAACCGAACCTTGTAGAAGAAGATGATGGTTTTATTCAATACCTATTCGTCAGGATACAAAGCTATATGTTACTAATTCGAGGTCCGCTTTCCATCGGTACAGATCGAGATTTGGTTGATGAGAGTGAAAATGAAGAGAGCGGAAGTTCTCATGATGAAAGGGAAGATGAAGAACCAAGGATTAAAGATGATTTGAGTAACGTGTCCCAAGCGGTGCCTAAAGAGCGTGTTTCTGGTTTGTTGCATAGCATTGTCATTTCCAGAGATATTCTATTCTGGACTCTCCGAGGACAGCTACTTCGAAATAAAAGCATAATTCTCGTGACAAACATCGCCGAGCTAGTTGGGTATGTACTACTACCACATAACGATGACGTGAGCAAACTTGGTTCGTTAAATACATTCCTAGATGGACGTGCGGAGTTAGGAGTCGATAAGGGCTTAATCAAAAGCAACAAGGTGCTAAGTGATTTGGTAAAGAAAAAGACCACCAAAATGGAGAGAATACTTCCGTGAACGAAAGAAGAATAGACAGTTCATAGAGATAGCTTATGCGAATGGCAGTGAAGCAGAAGGCATCCAAGAGAGCGACAACGGCACTGAAAACGACAGTTAGGAAACAGAAAGCAATAACCCTGAAAAGTCGATCCCTTCCACTCTGAAATTCTCTGTGAATATTGTGAGCATTCTAATGTGTATGGGACATTTATCATGAAATGTGTTAAATGCTTTTGGCACGATTCACACAAGGTTTGTCCTACATGTGATCACCAGATCCACGAGGAGAGAAATTACATGAAAGACGGCTGTCTTCGGTGTCACGATCGGGGAGCAATAACACACAAATACGCGAAGACATTGGAAACCACTTTTTATTCCCGTTCTGAAGAGGGGAGCGAAAAGGAGGATTGTTTTTTTTTTTATTGTTGTAATGTAGTGAAGATTAGAATAAAGAATTTTCATGTCGGACTAATTTTTGTGTGAGTTGAGTTTCATAGAATTAATTTGGTTGTACCCTCATGACTATGCTCAATTTGCGCGCCAAGAATCAGTGAGCCGGAACTTTAACAATTGTTAGATAATGAAAAGAGCAGGAAGTAAAACGTTTAAAATTACGTTACGACTCAGTGATTTTAGGTGGCTTCATACCCATATAACGGCTGAACACCACCTGATGTTCGAGAAACAACATTTTCCCGCATTTTAAGAAGGTTATTAATTATGTATTTCAACCTACTGAAAACATTCTTTTTAACAAGTACTTGTGTAAACATGATTTTTTTTGTTTTATTTTGTCTCCGCCCACTTACGGTGTCTTTTCAATAGGCCATTTGCATGATGACATCATCTTACTACTACGACCAGAATCCTTCAGGGGTTTGCTTTCTTGTGCAAATTAGACCTTTTGTTATTTAAACCTCGCTGGGATTACCAAATTTGAATATGAAAGGAAAAACGAAAAGGAATCTGGTCGTAGTAGTAAAATGACGCCATCGTGCAAATGGCCTATTTAATCCAACAACAGTTTGCGGCGTATTTTATTCATGAGCCATTTATTATTTTTTTGCTGCCCATTTTTGCTTTCCTCGAAAACTGCTAATTCTGACCATATACTACTTCTACATCTAATGATTTGACCGATTTTGTTGAGTTGTTAATCCCTGCTTTTCGAAGAGATCATGATGCTATCACTTTTGAACTTGGACAGTTAGAGAACGAACTGAAAGGCCAGGGAATTGGAAAATGAACTGATCACTGTTGGATAGAATAAACCAGGATGATTCTCTTTTGGAAAGCGAAAAGTCAGAAAAAATTAACTAATTATTGAATGATATGGGATTGGATTAAATATAACATAAGAGCTCGTGCTATTCAATAATCTAAAAGAGAGGCAAAAGAAAGGAAAAAGAAAAAAAAGAACTTGAATCCCTAAAGAATTAACCCTCAGATGTACAAGCAAATTCATACCCCCACCGTGGTACAAGGGGGAGAAGAGGTGGGGGGGGGGGGGGGTGAATGGAACCCCACCCCGGATTTTTGATATGTTGCAGTATTTTGAAACGATTTTACCTTTAGTGGAAAGCCTTTGATCTTCTTACCAAGATGAGGTATATTTTATGGGTGGTGGCGCTGCTGGAGGCCCGTGACGTCACCAAGAATGGTCGCCATCTTGGCAGCCATCTTGGATTTTACCAAGAATTGGAAATCAGGTTAAAACCGTGAAAAATGGTAATTTTTTGTGCTTTACATGAAAAATAACACATAAATAAACACTTTGCATGATTTTAGCCACAAGATTTACTTTTCTTTTTGAAAGAAGTTGAAAAAACACTTATTTTCACTCCAAATTGGCTTGACCACCTGCTACTTATAACGTCATATCTCGTAACCATAACAACTGACCACCACTAAACTCATCTCAAAATCCGTGCAAGTGATGAACGAATAGCTACTGAAAAAGTCAGGTGCTGATGTTTTATCCTCTGGGTAAAAACTCAGAAAAACCTTATGGGGGGTTGGCATCTACCCCTCCCTTGTACGTCCGAAGGTTAGCAAAACAAAGACTAAACAAACCGCCGCCCGATTAACTAAGTTGGATAAGCTCTGGTTTGTCGAGCGGGACGCTGTTTGTTCAAGCCCCGGCCGGACCAACACTCAGGGTCTCTAACGAACTGAGGAGAACGTGCTGCCTTTATAAAGACATCTGCAAACGGTCAGACTTTCTAGTCTTCTCGGATAAGGACTATATATACATATATACATTCTGTGGGATGTTAACTCCATTCACACCGGGCCTTATTTTTTATTTTTTCCTTTTTTGTTTGTTTGTTTGTTTGTTTTTTTGCTTCCTGCCACCAGGGAGGCCTCGGAGGCCTCCCCTCTAGAATTTCAAAACCGCTCATTCTACGGCCACTAAAACTACACACAATAATATATTATTTCCAACTTGGCATAACTTGATTGACGCAATGACGTAATCTGACGTCATTGTGACATCATATTGCAAAATACATTGGTAGAATCCAAATTTCCATCAAGGGAAACAAAAAACGAAGAATTCTTAAATAGTAAGATCTCTGATAAAATCAAGGAAGTTTGCTAACACATAAATTATCTCTAACAATAGAACTGATGTCATAATGACGCCATTTATTACTAACGAAGGAACTGGAAGAATCCGCCATTTGAATTATTTAAATATATTCCATTTTTCCATTTTATTCGGATAAATCGAGGTATCTTTAAACACACTTTGTCACTTTCCATGGCGTATTGCGGACGATTAAGAATTTTCGTGGTCCACGAATTGACTTTATAATAATAACAATAGTAAAGTTTTCATGGGCGCATTCAAAAAATCTCAATGCGCTTACATGTCATTAATAACAAATAAAAATGATTATGATAATAACAGTCGATTATAAAATCGAAAAATAATTGCATAAACTGATATAAAATAAATTTAAATAAAAAAAAACCTATGTAATGTTTTTTATAACTCAAAACAAGATTTCCTAAATAGGAATGTTTTCAGAGCAGATTTAAAGGAGGAATGGGAATCTGCATTTTTATTTCAATAGCGATATCTGAATTGCCTATTGCTTGTAGAATCATTTCTTTCAAATCTTCAATTCATATTTAATGCATTGTATCTTGAATTTAATTTTGCAATGTTATGAATACACTTGCACGTTTTTTTTTTTTTTTCACTGCCCGGAAAGCCGTTGTTGTTACATTCAAAATCGAGGGAATGGATCGAGGTAGTTTCAGCAGTTTTGCAAATGATATAGGTGTGGTTCAGAAATTCGGTCTTTTGTGTACATGAAATATGTTTATTAAACCGCTTAAAAGTTGTCCTGTGTTTGACGAGTTACTTCAGAATCGTCGTTTTGTTGCTCGTTGACTGTGAGTCGAGATTCCTCATTGATACATGACCGATTGACCAGATCGCAGAACTGTTATTTTCTGCACGCTAAATGACAGACAGAGTGTAAAACATAGAACGCTCTTCTCTCGCTAAAAGCTTCGTTTGTCGCTGTAAAAAGAAAACAAAACTTAATATAATAAAACTTTCGGTAATGGTTAAAGACGGTTTTCTAAGTCTCTAGAGACTGATATTTTTTTGTTATTGTAGCACAGAAATTGACAGCAAGAGCGCCGATGCAAATTACCTTCAACCAACCGAAAATTCCTTGCAGTATTTATGTTCATCCCTTCCTCAAACCTTTGAAGAAAGCACAAAACTTTTCCCTGCATCTCCACGCTAATGGATTTTTGATTTTTTTTTTTTTCGAAGGGGAAGGAGAAAATGTCCTCGACTACAACACTGACTGCTACGCGAGATGCAGTTTGAGCGTCCCCAGACAAAGTAATTGGATTTTAAAATCCTTGAATATTCCAACAGGGTCGCTTTCCTGGGGCTAAAAAACGCTAACTAACGAAATTTCAAACACGGCGTCCATGTTTTCCTCAAAATGAGATGCTATAATTTCTCGTCCCAGTTCGTCCGTTGAAATCAAAATAAACAACGGTCTTTCACAGAAACCTTAGTCTGAGTATAAAAGGGAGCTTTGGAGGGAAAAAAATAAACAAAATATGAAATTCTATGAGAAGTGAACACTGCTGAAAATCTAACTGAGCTTCTGCCATTTGATCACATTAACTCACGTTTTTCCTCAAACTAGTCACTAAAAAAATTCATTAACAGTTACAATAACTTTGGTGAAATAACGTTAAATTGAGTGTAATATAATAATTCAATCAGCAAAACATGGCTAAGGTAAGATCAATGTGGACGAACACGTCACGACGAATTTAAAATGTTTCCAGCTAAATGTTGATACATGTCGCTAACTTTGGTGGTCCTAACTCTAACGGTTATGAAGTTATTCAACTTTCTAGCGTGGGTGGGAGGGGGGGAGGGCTTCAAATGTCCCTTCAGGTCTGAATAAGGTTAAGAACCCACACTGTTCGTCAAGCGGAGGGGATATAGCTCTCGGCTTGGTGGTCTATCTCTCGTGGGAGTTGGGACTGTTCCGGGGCCGCTGTAATTGACCTCAGGCTGTTGCGGTCACCCTAGACAGAATTCATTTTGGCGAATCTGATAAAATAAAACTTGAAAGTAATCCAGATTAATCCAGCCTTAAGCACCAAGAGGAAATGTACCAAACTGAAATGAGAATACTTTAAGCAGCACTTCTAGCCCATTTACTTCGGGAAAAAAAGCATTAACGACATTAACGCTGTAAAGCAACAACAAAATCAAAGCTCTGTCCCAGCCACAACTGCAGTACTCTCTCCAACAAACACAGCTGTTTGGCACAAATATGCAACTCTTTAACTCGTTTGGTGCGGATGTCGAGTATTCTAGACATGCGCTTTTGAGTTTCTCAGTACGAACGTCGAGTTTTTTAACGCTTACAACTTTGTGGCATTCATCGAGGGAGTCAACCTTTTTATGGCCAGACAGTCGCATTATCTGTTAACTTGGGACAACCGCTTCGCATGAATCCTTGAGCATGTTTTTTTCGAGCGCTGTGATTCCTTAAATATTTCTGTTTGTTTAGGCAACTGAAGCTTTTTCTTCTGTCGCCTTTAACAGCTTTCTAAGGCTGTTAACAGTCTGTGTTAATTCCAAGTCTTTGTTTTGTTTTGTTTGTTTCTTTTCTTTTTACCAAATTTCTCCATTGCGATTCACAGTGGCTTGATGGAGAAACGGTGCATTTTTTTCGAGCATAGGCTATGGTCGGTGCTGCCGGCAAATTCGGTAGGTTTTTCGTACCACAAGGAAATATGTTCCGCTTTAAATCCTGGCGTGAGTGCATGCCAGCTGCTGCTTTATCTCGTCCTTTCGATATTACTTCCTCCATTTTCATGTAGGCCTTGCCACTGAACGTTGTTTTGTAAGTCACGTCGCCCCATATCAGATTATAGTGTTCTTAGCAACTTAAGGCCGAATTGAAGTGTATTATTCAACCAAAACAATAGCTTGTAAACTCTGAGGGCTATGATACCGTTAAATTCCATCGCACCAGAAAAATAAATATTAATATCTCTTGGCAACCTCTTGGTTGACTTTCTGAATATGAATGTCGGTGAAAATCTAGTCTTGACTCTATGAAGAGAGGCATTTAAATTCAAATAATTATTGAAATAAGGGGGTACTGAACCATGAGGGCATTCTCTAGTTGACAAGAAAATGTGAATTTTCGCCTATTAATCAAGAGCACCAGACCCAATGTAGCATTTGGTTCTTTAGTATAGAAACCAGAATTTAATTTGGAAAAGACTAACTTCTTCGCATTATGCTGTAAACTCTCGAGGGCATCAGATTTATAGTTTCTACACCTGTGCCAGGCCACATCACAGTATAGTAAGAAACGGGTAAAATCATTGTTTTCAAGGCGTCCAGCTGCACCCATTGGGATAAAGATTCTAAAACGCCAAAAAACAACTAATTTCATCGAAAGCCTGTTAACAACGTGCTGAAAAAAAAAAACTCAAGTGCCAGGATCCATCAGATGTGTCTTGTGGCTTATTTACTAATATATGGCTGAGTTTTCGTTCGATCAACCACGTCGCCAGGATCCATGCGCTGTGTCTTGTGGCTTAGAGGCTGTTTACATGAGAAAACTGGCACCGGCGCGAGTTTCATACCGGGATGACTTTTTGATTTCGTATCGCGTTTACATGATGACTAGATAGGTACACTTCATGTTGATAAAATAGACGTGTGATTCCAAATCGCAAACATCCAGTCTACCGGCAGACCGCTTTCACACCGAAACGTGTGGTCGTTTCGCGTTGACATGATACCGTTGCGAGATCTCGTACCGGAGTGAAATTCTCGCTCCGGGACAACAATTGGGGTGAACACACGCCGGGGTGACTCTCGCCGGCATGACATTTGGTGGTGGTATCATGTAAACAAATACAGAGCCATGAGAGGGAACGGGAGTGAACTGGCTTCGCGGCGAAAATTGCCCCGGTGTTCCCCTTATTTATTAATATAGGGCTGAGTTTTCGACCTCAAACTTACTGCTGAGGGAAAGAAACTGTTTCTGACATGACTCAAACAACAATAAACTAAAAATGTCACCGCTTACAAAATTTCGGCGGGAATAAGATGGCAGCGCACGATGGGAAAATTGGGTGTAATACCATCGAAAATACAGCGGCCTACCTGTATCCTGATTGGCTGTATTTTCTATGGCATGGTATAAATCGGGCTATTCTTAAAGTCTAATCTCTTTTAATATTTTCGGCTTGTTTCCCTCGAAGAAGTGATCGGTACTTTAGTATGTGTATAAACTCGTAACGTGCGTTTGCCAAAAGCAATGACCTTGAAAATTACCTTCTTGTTTTCCAGCCAAAAGTAAGGCACTGAGATGGCTCGCCTTTGTTGACCAGTCTTGTATGATGCGTAAAGCTCCCAGGCTAAGATTCCAAATGCCCACACATCACTAGCATGGGTGTAATGTCCATCTGATATTACCTCTGGTGCACTCCTAGAAACATTAATTTTGGTATCAAGTGGCAGATCAAGAAAATAATGTGTTCTATAATAATGTTACCATAAATATTAACAGCTTAAAAAAAAAATCATTCATGCCGCATTCCTTTTTATTTTTTCTAATATCCTAAACCAATCAAGGAATTATTAATGATGAGGTAAAAAACTGTAGCGCTTTATGCACCAAAATTCCTGGCTCATACCCATGTTAATATTCGCTAATGTAGCTTCTTTTAGTTAACATAATTTTTCGGTTCTGTTAGTTAAAATGGAGTCTCATTCCACTACGCGAGAGGTGTGCGGCAAGGCTGTATCTTAAGTCCACTGCTTTTTAATCTTTATATTAACGACCTACCTTTCGCATTTGAAAATACATTATCTAATCCTTTTGTCTTGCCAAACGGTGCAAACTAAATTGTGTATTATATGCAGACGATTTAATTATTTTATGACGATCCAAAACAGGACTACAAAATTGCCTCGATAAACTATGTTCATTCTGTAGTTCATGGATGATGAAAATCAATCCCAAGAAAACAAAAATTATAGTTTTTCATAAACGTGAGAGAAAAAATGCTGATTTTCACTGAGTAATTATTTCATTTGATATTTGTTGTTGTTGTTGTTTTGTTTTGTTTTTCTAGTTTCATGAAGTCGAGTGTAGTTTATGCGACTATGCACGTTTGTAAGATTTAAGACATTGATCTGACCTAGTATCAGGTTGAAGCCTACAGAACTTTAAAAAGCCTTCAGACATTTTCTGACCGCAAATAGAAAGAAAACGTTCCGAAGGATATCTAGCTATAACTTTGGCTGTAAAAGAAAAAGCTTTGAACGATTTTCTTGCCTCAAGTTCATCTGGAAAAATAGCAAACACTGAAATGCCGGAAAGTCTCTGTAAATGTTTCACCGAACATTTTTTTTATTGATTGTTAGTAGCGTCTTTTGCAATTTTTTAAAATCACTCCGCCGGTTGTATAGACCGACTGGCTGTATAGGTGATTTCGGAAATTTTTCAAAGTTTTCGCTGAAAGCCTATTACTGCTCTGCACACCACATAGGAGCAAATTGTTCTGACTGAACAATCCTGACAAAATGAAATTCTTTTCATGAAAAGGTTTTATAGTGTGGTCAATTCTGTAGTTTGTTTTGCAAAGGAAGCAAGTACTTCGATCGTCCTATTTATTGAATGAGTGTAATTAGTCTTGCAAAATTGTGAAAAACTACATTCTGTCCCACAAAAACACCGTCTTATAGTACTGTTTACCTCAGAGTTTATGCTTAAAAAGCATAAAAGGGTGCTTAACACACCGCCAGATTTGTTGGCAAGGTTTTGTAAACTTATCGAACAAAAAAAATCGGCTTGATTTTTTATTTTGGCCTCCCTTTTTGACAAAGAAATGCAACCTACAGATTACAACGTGTAAATTGGCTGCCAGCGAGGACTATCCTGCCTTATAACCGGCTTTTATAGTATAAAATTAAATTTCGGAGATGTCCAATTAACCTTATGAATTAAAGTTGGTGTAGATGGGAGAATGGGTTATTTTGCTTGGGAAGAATTTGTTTGCCAGGCCCACTGCTGTGATCAAGAACCATTATGGCTCTTGACTCATCGAAGATGATCCCTATTTTTTGGGTGCTCATCTAAGGCCATTAACCCGATGTAAGATTTGTTTCACTCTTGGACCGTTTGCAAATTATTTTTATTGGAAATTACTTAGCCTTTCCCTCAAATGTCACATGAATCTGCCCTAATGTGATTGATTGAAACAAAAATTTGTTAATTGGAGCTTCGCTTTTAACCCTGGCTAAATGTGTATATCACTGAACATCACTAAACATCCATATTATGGTTCATTGACAGCTGTGAAAATAGGCCATCTGCTGACCAGTATCACATGACCGTATCGCGGGCTCAGGTGGACTACTCCTCGAGGTCATGTATATTTTTGAAGGTATACGCTGACCAGTTGATAATTCAGTTGGTCGCAGGCTCAAGTCTTACTTACGTCCGCATAGACTCTTTAGGAAGAAAGTCCCAATGTAGGACATCGATATCAAGGTCAATTGACAGCTTTCAGACAGTGAATCCGCTGACGAGTATCACGTTTCCATTTCGCGGGCTCAAGTATACAACCCCATCAAGAACTCGTGTTGTTTGAAGATGTCCACTGACCGTTTTACAGTTACGGTTGTGTTTTGTTTGTAGTAGAAGTCACTTCTTTATAATGAGTGAATCTTACTATTTATATGTCAAACGACAGTTTCAAAACCTAAACACTGAAAATGTTTTCGTCTCTTCAGGCAAAAATGTACGTTTTAAGACTTTTTTGGCGCTGTAACCTTGACCGTGGCTTGACCGTGATCACCTTATGGTGACGCTTCACTGCCATCCATCAGACTGGTCAAAATTTTGACAGGTGAATTAATGCGTGAAAATGCACTCTTTACAAGAACTACAAGTTGACCGACAACTGAAGCTAAAATTCATTGAACAAAGGAGTTGAACCAATTTAACTATATTTTCCTTCTATTGTAGCTATAAACGGAATACAGGTGCCGTCAAGATTTTGCTGTTTTCAAAGCTGTTTTTTGTTTGTTTGATGTTTGGTTTAGAAATGTAATTATATCATCCGGCTTTGAGATCATTCGATCTAAAAAACCTACTCTTTTCTTAATAACTTGGAGGTTCCCTGAAGAATCAAGATCCTAATAGCACAGAAAACGCCTGCAAAGATTCTAACACCGAGTGTATCTTAGGTGAGCTTGAATAGTTATACTTTTTGTTTGGTTTGAATTTGGTTTTAAGTCGGGCTAAAGGCCAATTAACTACGGTGAGCAATGCACGTTTGTTGTAGTCTTTGCGTTATCCGGTTGAAAAGTACGTAAGCTTATAGCCATTTTACGAAACATTTTCAGGAACATTTTTGGCTCTACTTTGTTTCTTGAATAAATGGTATTATCTTTAAAAATTTTTACTTCAATTTTAATTCATTTCTTGTTTGTTAGAATTTTGACGTGCGGACGGCTTTTACACTTTTACACTTTTTACGTTTGTGAACTGATTCAAAATACAAAGCAAATCTCGTTCCACCGTAAACTGAGTTATGATGAGATGGTTTGTCATTCTATAGGATTCTAACTACTTAACCTGTGGACGAAGTCCTTTGGTGTTACCATCTAGATAACACCTCCTTGGCAGAACTTTTGAATAATGCTATTTATTTCTTAGGAATTTTTACATAAAAAGGATTCGCATTTGTCAGTGATTGTTTTTTACCCTAGCCACTACTTAATCAATGAATTCTTTTACTCCTAGACCGAGTTATCATCAAGTGATTTGTCACTCTAACTTTTAAATCTCTGAACAGAATCGTTTGTTGTTACTATTCAAATGTAACCCCCGTGGCAGAACTTTTGCAAAGTACTGTATTATATTTCTTACGTGCATTTTTACTTTGGCCATACACTCTTAGGAGTGAAAGGGTTAAAGGATGAAGCAGTTCGCTTAAAAGTGTTCAAAAACATCAATTTGTCCATCATATTTTATTATTACTATTTTATTTCGGAAGCCAAAAGGTGTACCTAATTTCCATTTAATTCGCAGCGCACTTTATAGCAAAACTAAAGCTTAATGCGTCCACAATAATTTTGTAATTTTATATATGCATTAGTATAATTTGTTTTCATTATAGTAATCTAAATTTAACTTGTTTTCTAATGGTCAGCGCCGCCTTTAGTTTGCCTAAATCTATATTTTATAATACTTGTCACCGCCTGCCAGGAAACAATTAATAAACCCTTTCTCCTCGCAGTATCTAGTTTCACAAGCCGTCGGTGTCGGGGGTCAATCTAGGCGACGCAGGTTTTGCTAAAATCGCTCTCACTTTAACTCTGTTTGCATTTGCGGAAACTATGAGCAAAATGGCGAGATTACGAAATATTCCTGGCAAGTCCTATTTTATTTGAACGGGAAAATGTCGGCAAGAAGAATCCGATTTAACCTGCATCGCGTTCGACCACTAAACAAGTGTGGGAAATTGTTCATGCAGAAAATCCCAGCCGGGCTATGGTCCCCGGTAAGTTAAGCTTTATAAGCCGAGCAATTGCTAGCAAGTCTTCACAGTGTTATTTCAGTTAATTGTTGATGAAAATTATGGAGGGAAAATATCCACCGAAATATATATGTTCTTTTTTTTCGCACTTGTTTCCCTTATGATGTATTTGACAAAATAATAACGTGTATATTACTTAAAGATTCTGTTCCAATTGCTCGATATTTCATATATTTTACACTTACATATGCCGCCATCGTTTGCCAGCCTTGCTCATTCGACGCTTTTTCCTATTTTGCTTTTCTATTTTGATCACCGACTCATAAAATCGCTTTATTTCTGGCGAGAAATACGCGCCGCGGGTGTTTGTTTGGGGCCCTGATCAATGACATATCAGTAATCAAGAACAAAGGAAGAAACATCAGACAGGTAAGAATACTTAATTATGTCATTGGCATTTGATGTTAAACCTGAATTGTTGGTTTTCACATGACGTCACTAAAATTCAAACTACAAAACTGTCGATCCTACTGGGATTTTACTATAATGATGTATTAGAGCAGCTGAAAACTAATTTTCATACAAATTTTCGCTTCAAAAGGGTTCTTGGTTTTGTGATAGAGTACGCTTGAATTCTTAAGCTTCTGCGTGACGTGGCATTTACATGACGGCTGAGAGAGCTGTCATGTAGGTTAAAAAAGTGACTTTTTTGGGAAATTTTGCTATCTAAACAGTTCATGGATTAGAAGCAGTATTACTTTAATGTTTATGAGTTCCTCGAGGAATAAATTCACGCTTTTGTACCAAAATTCGGGGCCCAGCCAGGTGGGCACCAGCATGGCGTCTCCATACAAATCTCTATAAATCTGGGTAAAACATTTCTTCGGATATCTCGTATACGGAATACTCCTCTGACCTGAATCTTGGCGAGGAAATTGGTATATTTACAGTGTACCTCCTTTCATTTCCCAGATTCCGGACTATATCTATTGAACGGTTTTGATGTTTATTTTGATCTATTCTGAATGGCGTGACGCTGAAAGCCAGCAATTATTATTTTCTTAAATCGTTCTGAATATCTACTTCTCAAACTCATTAATAATTCATAAAGAAAATTCAAAGGAAATTAATGTTTAATGAGTGTTTGGATATCAGATGAAAAACTGCTCATTTTTGCATCCTTAATTTCTCCTTCAAAAATGATTTTGTTTGAGAAGAAATATCAAACATTCGACACAGTGTTTCATCACCAGATGAAACACCTCGAAGTTCGTCAAAAATACTCCGCTGCGCGTCGTATTTTCAACTCTCTTCTCGGTGTGTCATCTGGTGATGAAACACTGCATCTCATGTTTGATATATTACTTCAACACTCGTTAACTCATTTGCTTTACCAAGATAGTCAGCTCTCTTCTCCAAAAAATAAATAAATAAATAAATAATAGTAATTCGCAGAAGCTCGATGCATGATATTAACCTGTAGTATCCTGTATAGTGTATACCTGAAGATTACAGTTAACATTCAAAAATGCTCTAATTAATCCTGTGGCGTATCCTGGGTAGTGTAAACCTGAAAACTACAGTTAACATGCAAAAATGCTCTGATCAGTCCTGTAGCATATCATGGGTAGTGTATTGAGTGTTTTCACTGACGTGGCCAGCATCTATGTAAATTTATTGGAACAAAAGAGAGCGTTTGCATAAGAAAAGAGTTCAACTCCCAGCGGATTGGTTTGGGACACCAACATGGCCACCGTTTCGTTGTTTTGGGACACTAATATGGCCTCCGTGACGTCATGTGAAAACACGATATACATGAAAACTACAGTTAACACGCAAAAATACTCTAATCAGTCCTGTAGCGTATCATCGGTAGTGTAAACTTGAAAATTACAGTTTACGTGCAAAAATGCTCTAATCCGTCTTGTAGCGTATCACGGGTACTGTATACCCGAAAACTAGAGTTAACATGCAAAATACTCTAATCAGTCCTGTAGCGTATCATGGGTAGTGTATACCTGAAAACTACAGTTAACGTGCAAAAATACTCTAATCAATCCTGTAGAGTATCATGGGTAGAGTATACCTGAAAAGTACAGTTAACTTGCAAAAATACTCTAATCAATCCTGTTGCGTATCCTGGGTAGTTTATACCTGAAAAATACAGTTAACTAAATGCTGCATTTAACCTTTATCCCTATGACTTATGAAACCTCCTAACGGCTGAACTTGGAAGTGGCAAAATTTTTAAACAGATAATAATCTTATACTACTCTTACTCTTTTTTAACATTCATGGTGTTCACAGTTTTCTGATAGTTTCTTGGTATTCTACAGCACCTGGTCTACATCGATTTTAACACAAGCGTTGACACCCAAAAGCGAAGATTTAAAAGAGCTGTTTAAAAGAACAGCTATTGTACCATCGCCGCCCGAATTTGCCGAGACGGAGCTGGTAAACTTCGGTTTAAAGCAAAGTATACTCATTAGCTCTCCTGACCAAAACAGTATTTGTAGAATTTCAAAGTTAAAAAACATCGCAAATAAATGTTCTAAAAACGGCTTAAGGGTAGTTTAGTCCCACATTTTCTATTAAATTTTGTGTTAGTGATCCTGGAGCCTCTTGAATTTGGCGATTTTATTTGCGATGGTGACATATGGTCACGTATATATCTTTTGCTTGATAGCGGAGCTCCACACGCGCGAGGTGGAGTAGAAGTTATTCGCTGACAAGTTACTAGTTTTCAAATGATCGCAGGCTCAAGTTTATTTATTTTATTAATTCATATGAAATATCTTGACCCCGCAGTATTAAGATTTTGATTTCAAAATGACCTCAGACGCATAAACTCAGGCAGTTATTTAAAAATACAGGCGGGGAAGACCTTTTCTTGCGATGGTCACACGTTGGTCACGCTCTACGTCCAATTTTTATGCTCTGACTGGTCAAAATTTGACAAGTGAGTGCATGCGGAAAATATATGCAGCATCTTGAAACTTTTTTACTTTAACAGCTGAAGCTGACAGAGTTTTGTGTCTACTTGTGATGTTTTAAACTGTCTTTTCCCTCTGGATGTACAAAATGAAATACAGCTGCTATCTGTTACTGTATTCATTGCTGGTTTGTTTATTCGGTTATGGTTGCGAAATGCGTCGCTTGTCAAAGTCGGAAATCCGATTTCGGATGGCACCGTTTTCGTTTTTCGCCTTGCTTGATGCGTAAGAGGGTTTAAGCGATTCTGGCCTTACTTGATAGTCTTCAGGAACTACATCTCGAATGAAAAGCCTTAGCATTCTTTCTAAGCCTGATTAATTATTGTTTTTTTCTTATAATATATAATATAAATATATATAAATATATATATATATATATATATATATATATATATATATATATATATATATATATAATATATATATATTTATATATATATATATATATATATATATATATATATTTATATATATATATATATATTATATATTATAAGAAAAAAACAATAATTAATCAGGCTTAGAAAGAATGCTAAGGCTTTTCATTCGAGATATATATAGACCAGTAGGTGAACTACTCAAATCCTGAGTACATGGGTGTTTAATACAAGCCTGTTTCGTAGGCCACCGAAAAGGTGACCCACTCTTCAGTTAAACTCCATTATTATTCATTCAAAATATTTTCCCAATTCTGATTGGCTAAAAGCACACGTTTAATTCACCATAACCAGTTACGGATGACCAAATTTGGAAGAATTTTGTGTTTAACGAGGAAATGACGTCAAAAATGCAGCGTTTTCGCAGGTTAAGGCATCGTTAACCGAGAGGACCTGGGGACGAGGTTTAGTTGTTTTCGTTGTGAACTTGAAAAATGGCGGACATTTCACTCGTTTCAAGAGTAAGAACTAGGCGAAAAAAAAGCTAAAAACATGGCAAGAACAGCAAGAACACAACTCGAAGGGCGACATCTGCTATTTGCAGAATATTTGCGGAGCTGGACAAACCTAAACGTGCACTATCGAAGATGAACTTAACATCGATGGATCGATGGAGGTAAGCATGTTTTAGCCATGTTTTTAAACTAGGAATTATTTTGAATGAATAATAAAACAATTATTGAATTCGGCTTTCGTATCATATGAAGAATTATGGAGATCTCGGAGGGTGTTATCCGCCTCGGCCTACGGCCTCGACGGATAACACCCTCCTCGATCTCCATAATTCTTCATAAGATACTCAGCCTCATTCATTCATTGTTAATTATAACACTGAGGCGTCTACATCAAGAAAAGTGATCGCGTGATAAAAACGGTTACATATAACGTTTGAAATTTAAATTTTAGAATGAAAAGCGCGCGCTCGCTCTCAATCGCCTACAACTCTTATACGAAACCTAAGTCGCACGAAAGCTCGCGCTACAATCTCTGGCTTTCACATGTTCGATTGTACCTTAGAATGAACTTGCGTCGATGTTTGCATGTAGAGACAAGTTCGTTGCGCTTGTTCAGTGTTGCCATGTGAGGCCTACAGATTAAAAAGAACTTCTCTGTTGTACATAGATTGCAACGTTTTGTAAGGCTGGTGTAAGATTTTGCTTTGGCGAGTATTTTCCACGTGATATTGAATTCCTTATTTGCCTCCTTTAGCTGCCACAGGTGCTTGCTCAGCTCAGTCTCATTCCTTCTCTTTTCATGTCTAAATGACATCAGGTGGTTTCTGTATCTTGCCTTGAACTGAGTAGCTGTGAGACCGATGTATGTCTCCTTTTCGTCTCCGGTTGTGACTGTGGCTTGGTACACTACTTCGCTCACCAGGCATTCTCCGTTTAGCGGGCAGTCTTCTTTTTTCCTACAGCTACACGTGTTCTCGTTCTCGCGATTGAGAGTGAGCGCGCGCTTTTCATTCTAAAATTTAAATTTCAAACGTTATATGCAACCGTTTTTATCACGCGATCACTTTTCTTGATGTAGACCCTGACGCTTCAGTGTTATAATTAACAGTTAATGAATGAGGCTGAGTATCTTATGAAGAATTATGGAGATCGAGGAGGGTATTATCCGTCGAGGCCGTAGGCCGAGGCGGATAACACCCTCCGAGATCTCCATAATTTTTCATATGATACGAAAGCCGAATTCAATAACTGTTTTATTATTCATTCAAAATAATTCCTAGTTTAAAAACATAGCTAAAACATTCTTACCTCTATCGATCCATCGATGTTCAGTTCATCTTCGATAGTGTACGTTTAGGTGTGTCCAGCTCCACAAATATTCTCCAAATAGCAGATGTCGCCCTTCGAGTTGTGTTCTTGCTGTTCTTGCCATGTTTTTAGCTATTTTTTCGCCTAGTTATTACTCTTGAAACGAGTGAAATGTCCGCCATTTTTTCAAATTCAAAACCAAAACAACTCAGCCTCGTCCCCAGGTCTTCTCGGTTAACGGTGCCTTAACCTACGAAAACGCTGCATTTTTGACGTCATTTTCTCGTTAAAGTCAAATTTCTTCCAAATTTGGTCATC
>NC_133203.1:30207568-30297568 GCF_958299795.1 Porites lutea | reverse complement strand
CTTGCTGGCACGTACAGTTTTCGAAAATATTTGCTTTCCTTTTTTTCTCCATAAATTAACTTCTATTTCCAGGCAAAATTGGTCTTGCGAGGAAATCCCGAATTCACAAAACAGTGACAAAGCGGCCTCCTTTTCCTCTGTATAGGTCAATAAAATCATTGCTTCGAGCGTATGAAAGTCAACTGCAGTAAATCACTTAGCAATAAAATCACGCTGTTTAAACACCATAAAGTCTTTTCTTATCTTCAAAATCATCAACTCTGGGATATTCTTGTATCTTAAAAAAGTTCTTACCCTGAAACAAAACACCCAGTTCACGACCGCGATTTTGTTTTACTTTCTATTCACCGCCTTACACTGTGAATTATCAGTCACAAAACTGATTTCTTGCCGAATCTACCACTTCATACTCTATGACTTATCGAGATTGAAAAAGTCGCCAGGTAAAATGTTTATGCCGTTTTACTATAACTGAGATAGTAAATGCGCGGAAAACGATTTGAACCTTTCTTTAATCGGTAATTGCGGTCACTACTATTTCAGTTTACAGTAGCTTGAATTAGGACTTCAGTGAATCGCCCACAAAAGAGTAGGGCGTTCGGCTAACACCTCAAGAGCCGAGAGTTTTCAAACCATGGCACTAAGTTACTTATGCAAATTAGCTGCGAGGGGCATTCAATGTACCCTCAGCTAATTTGCATAATAGGTTCTGGGCGGCTCAAAGCTCTTCATGTGTTGAAAATTAAACTCAGTATCTGGTCATATTAAACTCGTGTTTTTTCGCATACTAGTGATTAAAAAGCGTGGATTTCATAGTAAAGTTATATGATGCTAAATAAAGCGTAGCATATTTCATTTGGTGAAAATAGAAATAAAACCTGTTTTTTAGAAAAAAATAATACAAATTTTGAAAACGTGACTGTCTAAACTCTGTTGAGATGGTAACGTTAATGCTGACGTGCACGTTGACGACGATTTTAAAATGTTCCCAGATAAATTTAGGAAAAGTCGCTAAGTTTGGTGGTAACAGCTTGAACAGTTTTAAAGTTATTCAACTTTTTAGCGATGGGATCCTCAAAAGCAGCCCCCACCCCCTGGTCTGAATAGGGTAAAATGACATTTGTTATTTGCTTAGTAATATTAATTCCACAAATTTGCACTTTCCTCGGAACGGTTATCCAGGAATGCGTGTGACAAAAACCGGTTTTATTGGTTCCTAGCTTTTTAAAGTTAGAGAAATCGATGACCAAATTTTGAAAGGAAGCAAAATTAATTCGAAATATCAGGAGTTTCGAAAAATTGAGTATTCGAAAAAATCCGTAACTCCATCATAAGGAGATTTGCAGCCAATGAGCTGTTTAAGGAGAAAGCGCGACGAGAAGCTGAGAAAAATGCCCAGGCCCGGGTTGTTCAAACGTTGGATAAAGTGCTATCCAGCGGATAAGTATTTTGTAAACCAATTGCACTGTTGAGTGGATAGCGTTAACCACGTTTTGAATAACTGGGGCCGGAAGTTCTCTCTAGAAATATAGTCTGTTTTCGTCGCCTTTGCCATATTGCGTGATTTCAGCGTGCGCACAAGTGTTAAGCATGTGTACGTAGGGGGCAATGAGAGAGCACTTGTTTTGATGACTTTGATTTTATAGCCAATACAAAGAAACCACAATTTCTTAAGATATACTCTTGTCGCAATTTGGCAGAATTCCATTTTACATCGCAATTCAGTCAATAATGATAGGATAATGATAAAAAAATAAATAAATAAAAAAAACGAACGTAGGGGTTTGTGACACAATCAAGTTTCTCATGACAGCCATTTTCTTTAAAATTTCAAAAACTGTTGCTACGATTTGGTTGAATTGCTTTTAGAAATAAGGGTTATTATTATATGACTGAGTCTGTTTTCGCCATGCGATTGGTCAATTTGAGGTCAGTAACTTGCTATACTGACCAGAATTTCAAAAGCAAATGCTCATTTCGGGCCTCTAAATCTCTTTACCTCGGAAAAAGGTTTAAATAAAGTTAAAAGACGTCTGTCAACCTTGCGGACTTGGATATTGACTTTCTCCTTCACCATTTTAAACTGTGTCTATTTGTGAACAAAAGTTGAGGAAGAAACTAACTCGTAACTTATCGCATAGGAATTTAAGTCAGTGTTTGAAAATTTTATCGCAGTATGCAGTTGAGAAAACGAAAATCGACAAGCAGAGATTCAAGATGCAGGTTTTGCCTAAGAGAAAATGAACAATTCCTTTGACAAGTATTATAACAAACATACCTCCAAAACACTCCAGCGTTACATAAGCGAGCTAAAATTTGAAGTACTCTTAGTTTTGACCGAATAAACTTTTTCAACATAGCGCATTTGTTTTCACTTTCTCGGAAAGCCTTAGTTTGTTATATGCTATTGTTTTCGTGAACCAATAAAAACTTTATTTTTGACGCCTATCAAATGACTGTGAAATCGTGCTTCCCGCTCTTGTTTCCGATCCCCCAAACAGGAAGAAGCCAAAAAAAACGAGGATCCATAATTTACAGTACGGACCGAAAAAACGAGGCTAATAAGAGGCACGTAGTTGCAAGCTATGCTCAAATTCATACGCAAATCTAATGACTAGATTTGGCGCCAACCTAATCGTTCAAAATTTAAGGTTTGTTTTAGAACATCCATGTTTTAATAGAAACGACGGAAGTTTTACGTTTAACCCATAAAAGCAATAATTTATAAATATAGTATCTCTGGGAAATTTGAAGTTTATACCTGCAACGAGTCTTCAAAGAATCTCGGTGACTTACAATCCTTCAAACTGTGTTCAACCATATTTTTAAAAAGTGTTGACGGACGTACGCAACCCTTGTACAGTACGTACGCAGTTTTTGGATAGCTTGAAAAAATAAAGAATGAAATTCAGCACAAGTATAACGCAAGACGAGGGTACGAGCACTGCATTCCAAGCATTTTCTTTAGATCCGTAGAACCTTTCGGCAAGTACGTACAGATGAGTGCTATATAAGGCCTACATCTTTGGTTCTCGGTGAGGTTTAAAGAATCCTCTTTGATAAGATCGCTTCAGGCGTGATGATAAAAAAGCTCCTTTGAGCCTGATTGAGCTTTAGGGTAAATAAGAGAACCTTGGTTATTCTTATTAAGGTTCTGGATTGCTCTTCTTCGTATAGCTCCCATATCACTCACCAACGAATCGAATCAGGGGGCACGTCAGCCTGTACAACACAAGAGGTACTGGTCACGTCACAATCAAGCCTCGAAAGGGACTTGGAGCGAGCCAGGCGAGAAACTTGCACCTGGAAAGGAAATTCATTGCACGCTATTGATTAGAATGTAAACATAACAGATTATTTTGAACAAGCAACAGCGTCAAAAGTAATTATGATTTAAAACCCGGGGTTCTCCACCAAAAAAAGTGACGTGATTGCTCGTCGAAAAGTTTCGAAACATCCCCAAAAGGTACCAGAATCTCGTGTTGTGAGAGTGTCTTAAATTCATTTTCATCTTAAGAGGTGCCAGTTCTAAAACAACAAAATAACTAGGCACCAAAAGTCTTCGATATCTAGCACCTACCACTGTTTAATTGATCAAAAACAGTTCCCATAATTTTTTATGGCTCAGTACTCCATTATGTATGCCGTAATCATATATTTCGACTTTTGCAATCTGCGTGGCACGATATGTACACATTTTAATGTCTAAAGGGTACGAATAAAACCCTCTTTTTGTCTATTTTTTTTTTTTGGTGGAGGGGGGAGGAGTATTCCCTACAATCCAGGAGTATCTTTCAGGATCATTCTTATTTTGTGTGAACCGAGGAAACAATTTTGATACAACCTGATTTGCTGCGATAGGAGTTTAAGGCGGACAAAGGTGAGAGAACCGGTATCAAATAAAGGTTTTTGTTCAACTCATTAAGAACACGCACCAAAAGGATTGAATCTTTAGTTGTTGAGAAATAAAATGGCTATTGGTGGGTACGCGTACCTTTTGTGGTGTTTCTACGTTCACATACTCAGCTTGAAGATCACCGTGCACGATATGGTTAATATGAAGGTAGTGAAGGGCTGACGCCACCTGGGAAAGAAATGAGATTATTTCTTCCCCCTTGCATTTTCTATCAAGTACGTACTCCTTAAGGTTGCCGCAAGGACTTCCTGATGAAATCTGTAAAAATGTAAGCACGGGTATAACAAATTAAAGTAATTTTTGCTGGTCGTGGACATATTTAGATTTCTACTCTATGTAAAATATCAGGAATCAATCATTACGTAACCCTATTCAGACATGGCTTTTTTTGCTTCCTTCGACAGTGGGGTGGGGGTCGACGAGGCCACCCTCTAGAACTTCAAAACCACCCATCCTACGGCCAACAAAATCACACACTATAATGTACTCATTATTTCCAACTACTGGGCATAGCTTGATTGACATAATGACGTAATCTGACGTCATTATGACGGCATTTTGTTGAATTTATTGATAGAATCCAAATTTCCCTCAAAGTAGATAAAAAGCGAAGAATGCTTAAAATTAATAGTAAGGTCTCTGATAAAATCAAGGAAGTTGGCTAACACAAAAATGATCTTTAAGGACAGCATGACGTCATGATGACGTTGTTAGTTAATAAAAAAAAGTGGAAGCATCCACCATCTTGGATCCGCCAATTCGAATTATTTATATGTATTCCATTTTACTTTAAGACTCTCAAGCTAGTCACTAAAAAGACTGGATTTCATTGAAAGTTACAATAACTTTGATAAAATAATGCTAAATTAAGAGTAATATAATAATTCAATCAGTAAAAATAGAAATAAAACCTACTCTCTATAGAAAATGCCAATTTTGAAAAACATGGCTCTCAAAACTCGGTTGCCAAGGTAACATGAATGTTAATGTACACGTCACGACGACATTAAAATGTTCCCAGATAAACTTTAGGCGAAGTCGCTAAGTTTGGTGGACATAGCTTGAACGTTTATGAAGTTATCAAAAGCCCCTCCCTCCTGGTCTGAATAGGGTTAATAGTGTGCGAGAAGTGCAAAATTCCAACCAACTCCTACTTTTCCGGAGGGGATCGGAATTGATTGCAGGAGATGACTTATTGAACCAAATGCACGACATGGATGTGAAAAAAATGAATTAGGGAAACGAAAAGTTAACTGAAAGGAAAAACAAGTGCTGTTCATAAACAATACATCATAGACCCAGCCACCTCGAGGCTAGGAGTTAGTGCAGTGAACAACAACCTTTCTCTATCCATCCATCCATTCATTCATCCATCCCGTATCTCGAAAAAAATCATTCGATATTTTTCTGATTTATTTTTTTGCCTTTTTTTACTTGCGTTTATCGTCTGAAGCTTTTGCGTAATATTATACAGTGGAAGGTTCTAATTTGGCAGGGGTACAACCAGGTAGCTTCTTAATGTATTTAAGATTTCCCCACAGTATTTACTTTGATTTCATCTAAAAAAAACGCATTGGGGACGTGTTGATATTCAGTGATAAAATTCTGAATAAATTATATAAATAGCAATTTATGTAATGATTTCTGTTGGACATTACTTTGCCGACGCAACCTACACGTTTCTAGCCTCATTGGCCTTCAGGAGCTGCCTCTTAGTTGAGCCGTAGCCATAATTGGCCTTTATTGGAGCGTAATTATTTGGTCACTTACAATAACGCATGTTTTTGAGATCTCAGACAAGGATGCATAGCCTTGATTTATTAGGTATAATAAAAAAAGGGAGCTTTAAGAATATATTTTTTTCTGCGGGTTGAAAATAGAAACAAGAAGTTCAAAAAAACAGCTACTGTTACTCACTACTTCCAAGCTAGTAATGACTGAAAAAACAAACAAACAAACAAACAATAAAAATGAAATGAAATAAACAAGAACCTGCAAAAAAAGCCACTCGATAAATATGAACCTTAGCTGCTTTTTAGGAATATACCTACAAAAAAGAAAACATCGGTTCATATTCTAAAACTTTAAAGGAACAAGAAAGTGTTAGATGAAATTCTGCGTGAATGAAAGTAATGATTAAATTTCGCTTTTCTCGGAAGGTGTAATTCACCGAGGCCGAAGGTCGAGCTCCGAAAGACACCTTCATATTACATATTAGCCCCATTCAGTCGTGCATTGTTAAATATTTGTAATTTTGACTACGTGCTCGTGGATACAAAGCCGGTTGTGAGTTTGCTTACCATTTCGCACTCGATGAAATGAGCATCAAAAAATTCCAGCTCTTTAATTCGCGCAACATTTAAATGGTTGAGACGAAGAAGTCTTTTGAGATGCTGGACGTTTCCTCGTAAGATGTTCTCGCACACCACTGGTGAACCCTGTACACAGATCAAATGGATAAAATAGATTAATTGAAAACCACAAACACGGCATAAATAAAAGAAAATAGACAAGCTGAAAAAGCAAGATGAGCTCAGAAATCATTTGCTCCAATAACTTATAATCCTCATGTTATAAGTGTTACATAGGCTGTTTACCGTTTATAGAAAATATCCGGAAATTTCGGCTGGGAATTTTCGGTCGGTAAGAACAGTACCTGTCGTTTACCATTTGCCTAAAATTTCCGAATCGTCGCGCCGCGCTAGACGGGATTTTAGTTACAACATGAATCTGGTACGAAACTCAAGAAACGAATTTCCACTCGGAACGTCCCAGTCGGGAAAATAGGACTACCTTTTCAGAATTTCCGTTCGTCCAGGGAATTTCCAGTGCGACGAACCAAAAATAACGTTTACCATTTACATCCCAACTGGAATTTCCGGGAATTCGTGGTAAAATGGTAAACAACCATAAACTAGTACTTTTTAAATGATGAATTTGAATTAAATAGATGATTGTAAAGTGCTAAAGACAAGTCGGATATGATACAACTGTCGCTCCGAAAAAGGAGCTTTATCAGTTCTCATAAAATGAATGTCATTTGTCCGCCATACGACAACGCAACAGCACTTTCTTCGCAACCTTCAAAGGACAAAGGGAGAAGGAGGAAAAGTTTGCTGAATCTAATAAATTGTTGGCAAACCAAAACTTTTTTTGTTCAAATGGCAAAGGGTGGGAGGTTGAGGAAAAATGTTGCACTGTATGGCAAAAAATCTGAATCACTTGACAAGTGTGAAAACTGATACCCTAGAATGTACCTCGTGCTCAAGGTCCATTCAGTGTAAGAGAACTTTATTTCTTCTTCTTTTGGAAGCTTAGACGGCAGGAAAAACACTTCAAACATACTAAATGGCATTTGTCTGCCCCTCGACAATGCAACAGCCCGAAAAAACTAGAGCCTAAGAATTTTTACTGAGGATAGAGAATATCCACACAAATGCAAGTCTACAGGGATCAGTTCGTAAACTAATTGCTGGGAATCTAATAACGTAGCTGTCCCTGCTTACATATGGAGAGCTCTAGAAACCTGGCGCTGGAGAAGACCTTGTTACTGCCGGAAGGAACATACGTATCCTTGCAAGCTGTAGGGGTAATCAAAGAGGTGAAGTCTACAACGCGACGACCACAGTTCCTTTCTTCATACCGAGCTTCATGTGTTTTAGTAGGTAAGGGGAGAGAAATCCAGTTGTTCTCTCCGGACCAGACGTGCCCGAAATCTCCTGACCGAAAGGTTGAAAAAAAGGTCAACTGTATGTGGTCCCCAGTAGAAATCCAAGGTCGCAGAAATATGTAGGTGAAGCGTGCATTCGTCCTGACAAGCCTGCCTGGAGCGGTAACCATCCTCCTAATGAATTATTTGTCTTTCTCCGTTCAGGCTTAAGATGAATGTGATACTTTCTACAGAGCGTGTGAATAGTAACGGCTTCTGAATGACGCTGACGCTTTGGACAAACCACCTTGAAAATGTGTTGTACGTTCATATTGACTGTTCCATGGCGTGACGTTTATCCAATCACCTTCTTTCCAACCGACAGAAGCTCAAGTCTCCGAATAGATGAGGACTTTTACCCAGAGGCTGACCTTACCGATAGGCTGCTCAACTTGAAAAATTTCGAAACTAGCTTTCTAGATTCGAACCTCCCTCAGTGCCTGCGAGGAAATGGATGTGTAAAGACTGTAATTAAATAAATTCGCCTGACAGAATATCTCTCTACAAATCCCTAGTCCACAACCTGCTGATAAGGCCAAGTGCTAATCCCTTAGAGAAAACTGTTTCCACCAGGTCGGTCAGCTGACAGGCTGTTACAGAAAATTTGTTACGAGTAAACAGGTCGATGCTTTCGTTCAGAAATTATTAACTTGGATTAATTCAGTTTGTCAGCGGCCATACAAGACCTGTTTCTGGCGGTGACCAGAAAGTGACCGGAAATGTCGTGACACTCAATTAAACCGGATGTGACTCTTTTAGAATCGCATTAGTGTTATCCTTTTTCTATTAACATTTAAAATCGGAGTAGCTGACAAAGAGAGTGGTGCAAAATTACGTTTTGTTGAGATCGGTCGGAGAGGAAAATGTACGTGCGGATGGTGATTTAAATAAAAGAAGGACTTACGACTTACGAGTACCTAACAAAGAGAGTAGTGCAAAATTACCTTTTGTTGAGGTCGGTCGGAGGGGAAAATATACGAGCGGCTGATGATTTAAATAAAAGAAGGATTTATGATTTAAGCGAGCTATTTTGTGTCCCACAAGTTCGGTACAACGGTTCTTCGATATTGTTTCCTCCTCATATCCAAACACTGTTATCTCCAAGGTATTCCCCAAAACCACCAATGATTAAAAGATTTCACAAGGGTAATTACGAGAACTTACGACGTCATTTGCATCAACATTTAAGTCATCTACTTTAAGAAACAACATTATTGTTGTCGATTGTTAGCAAAGTCCTTGAACACTGTTTTCTTTCGCCCTTATGACTAGCTTAAGTGCCTGATAACTGACTTTCAGCAACAGTTTTCGAAAAATCGATCGTGTGACCCAGTTGCTTCCCGTTCTCCATGACATCGGGCTTAACCTTGACAAGAACATTCAGACCGATGTGATTTATTTAGATTTTGTAAAAGCGTTCGACAGTGTGGATCACAAAATTCTCCTTGCTAAATTGAGCTCGTACGGGATCTCTGGCAAATTACTGTCGGGGCTTGCTAATTATCTTTGTGGCCGAGTTCAACGAGTAGTTCTCGAAGGTGCTTCGTCACAGTGGGCCCCTTTCACTTCAGGAGTGTGCTAAGGAAGTCCTCTAAGGCCGCTACTGTTCGTCATTTTCATAAACGATCCACCTGATGCTACAAAAAGGGCAATTAAATATTACGTTTTATCCTGACGATTCAAAGATTTTTAGTGCTGTTAAGTGTGCTCGCGATTTCGAAGCTGTACAACTAATCCTATCAAATACGGACGAATGAAAGCGCGTAACAACATCCAATTTATCACCTCTACATGCAAAGCCCTAACTGTGACGCGCAAGCAGCAACCCTTCAGTTATGATTATACCCTTAACAACGCGCAATTCAAGCATGTGGCTGAAGAAAAGGTCCTTGGAATCATCGTCACCAACACACTTTGACGGGACAAGCATATTAACGCTACTGTATCGAAAGCGAATAAGATGCTTGGTCTCCTAAAGCGCACTTACCCACAATTGACAAACGTGGCAGTTAGACAATCATTATATCTGTCCCTTGTTAAATCGAAACTCTGCTTTGAAACGCAAGTGTGGTCCCCAAGCCACAGCTACCTACAAAGCAGAATAGAGCACGTGCAAGGAAGAACCACACAATCGATACTGAGGTCTAGTATGGGAGAAATGTCTTACAAGGAAAGACTTATTAGACTGGACATGTTACCTTTAGTACATGACAGAGAGCTTCATGATATAACATTCTTCTACAAATGCTTGTATGGGCAAACAGACCTAAACGTACATAATTTATTTTATTTTGTAACCCACGGCTGTACTAGGCAAAGTAATTCCTTTAAGTTCCTATTTGCAAACTTCCACATTTCAGGCCTCTTACTTCAATAATAGGATTGTCAAATTATGGAACTCCGTTTGTAAAGTTACTCCTAAAAGCAGCTATTCTAGTATCGACGACTTTAAAAAATTTTCGAAGCAAACTCTGACAAGCCTTCTGCAAACTACATTTGACGTGGAACTGCCGTGTACTTGGTCATTTGCAATATCCTGGCCATGCCATTGCTTATAATAGCACACACAACATTTCCTTTTGATATTTATATATGTTAATACAAACTGTGTAATTTTTAGCTTTTTTGACTATTTTTTCGGGCGGTACCTTGCATGGGTCCCTATGGTCTCGTTCGTGCTTGCCCCTCTGGGTATAATACCTTTTTCTTATCTTTTACTCTCATTTTTCTTTTCTCTTGTAAAAAGTCTTCACGTGATTATGTATAAGGTATTGAAACCCAATAAAGCTGTTAAAAAAAGAAGAAGGAAACTGGCCCGTTGTCTCTTGTGAGCTACAATCCTTAATTGACCAGCAGATTAACCAATTAATTACTAAGCAAGCGCCCTCTACCTTGCATTGGCGACATTATTAAGCGTAGGATGAAGAAGAGAGATCTCTACTGCAAGAGGACAAAGCACACAAAGCAGCAGTAGCATAGGTCAGCCTATAAATATTTGCGCAATGAGATCCAGACGCAAATTAAGTACTCAAATAATACCAACTTGAATGATATCCTAGGTGGGATTGCACCAGATTTCGCAGCAAGTTAAGTTCCAACTAAGAAGGCCTGGTCCTAACTAAAGCCTCTTCGGTCCGAGGTAATTGGTACGTCCCCTTACTGCAGAACAATAGAATCTGTACATGTGATATTTTTTTTTAAGGCAGAGGCTCTTCATGAGCAATTTGACACTGCATTTACGGATGAGGACTTGTCATCCATACCCCCTCATGGAATCTCTCCCTTCGATAGTACGCCTAATATTCATGTTTCCGTGCAAGGTGTGAAGAAACAGCTTGAGCAAACACAAAAGTTGCCTAATGTGGTATCCAAGGTAACTTAAAGACTTCCTGAGCAATCGCCGGCAGCGTGTAGTCGTTAACGGTTAGTACTCCAGTTGGTTTCCCAGACAAATCTGGCATACCACAAGGAACTGTATTGGGCCCCCTGTTAGTCCTAATTTACATTAACGACCTACCTGATCAGGGCAGAGGCTAGCCTTTAGAAACTGGGGGGGCACATCGGTTTTAAGAAGTTCACTGTATTTGAAAAGCAGGGGGGCTTTAGGCCGGAAGGACCCATTGGACTGGTCTCTGTATCTTAAAACCAGAAAATGTTTCGCCTAGCTGCAGAGGCATCATAGTAATTTCGTGGTCATTAAAGTATGTTTGAGTTGCTTTAGAAGCAAACACAGACTTCATAGGAAGGTCGTATTTAGAAAACGTCTCGAAAAAAAGCCTGCGCCGGTGGTTGTCTCCCACAAACAAATTGGTAACCGCCACAACGTCTACGCTATCAGCAAATTCCTTGTGGACATGCTGAAGCCGCATGAGGTGGTTGAGCCTGGCTGGTTGAGCCTGGCTGGTTGGTGGTTGAACGCAGATAGGTCCCGAACGGCTTTAAGGCAGAGAAGGAGCGCTCACTGACAACGTTGGTGGCCGCATGACAAGAATAGGCTTACCAAGTGTGCAAATCTAACTAAGTAAAAGTTTGAGAGCATTTCCGAGTGACTGAAAGAAGCCCAGCAGATCAGTAATGTCGAATCGGGAAGTGTCGTACCCCATTGTCTGCACCACGTCTGGAATAAGGGACAGCTGGGGTCCTAGCTTGTACGGCGGCAGGTCAGTGTCCCCGTACACGGCCATTATTATCGCTTGTTCTTTTTTGTGGTCTTCGCCTGCTACTGCCTTTAGAAGAACTTCCTGTATGCTTCGGTAGACTTTGAAGTCCTTCCCATTAAATCTAGTGCGAATACACTCTCGTCGTTTTCTTGGCAGCTGCGGCTCGGCTGCTGCATCCACTTCGCTTTTTTTCTTTAACAACCTTGTCCAAAATAAATCGAAGATGGCTTCACTTCTATCCCTAGATAGAGCCTTCATACGTCGTCAGCTAATCGCTGGCCTTGGGCTGCTAACATGGAGGAATCTTGCAAGGCACGACTCATATTGTCAGTATGCTTCAAGACGAACTCTCCCAAAGTGCACCCAAAGTGCAATTGAAAAGTACTCAGCATTCCTTGAACTCCTCGGATTCGTGCCTTTATCTTGGCGTCTGCAGATCTCGAGAGACTATTTCCATAGCTCCATGAGCTCCGTGTGGTTATTCAAAACCGCTACTAACGACTCTCCGCGTACAGTCCACCTTGATGGGCAGAAATCATGGACTCCTCTCGATTTTATTTTTTTTGTTTCGGCCCTAAACTAGATTCGTTTTGTCGTACTTTTGTGCATCACCTCAGGGCGTAAAAATATTAACATGGTTTGGGAAATGGATATAAATTGTAGTTTATCAGGAATGACTTATTTCGGAATGATATAAACATTTTGTCTCAATGTTCAGGGAGATGAAATTTTATTTTCAACTTCTATGCGTCATGTTTTGACGCATATTCTTGCGTCATGTTTTGACGCATATTCTTGGGGCCAAAAAACTGGGGGCCCTGGCCCCTCCCCATACTACTTCCCTGATGATGCAAAATCATTATTCATCAAACTGTTTACTGACGACGCTGTCATCTATATAAAAATCGAAACATCTGTGGACCACCATACCCTTCAGAATGACCTCAAACTCCTCGAGACCTGGTCCTTTCGTCGGCAGATGAGATTCGCTCCGACAAAGTGCCACATGTTACGTATAACGTTAAAAAGAAATCAATCAGCCTTTACGTAAAATTTATGTAACACCTCTATCGAAAGTGTCACGTTTCACAAGCACTTTGGTGAACGTGTTGTGATTCAATTTTATCCCTTGTTTAAATTTTATTTTCCTTTTGTCTCAAACTCATTATCATACATTACCATACCCGAAAAACAAAGAAATAAATGAAAACATGGATAAAATTGAACCACAACATCGTGTTCTCTGAACTGGAACAAGCAGTGTCCCATAGCATTCAACCTTTTACCGCTTTTGTTGATGCCTACAAGAACCCTTTTTTGGGGGGCGACGCATGCCTGTGTGGAAAAGTCTTCCATCTACAGCTGTTATGGCTCCGTCTTTGTCCATGTTTAAGTCCACTGCCAAAACCTATCTGCGTTCACCTACTGCCTAGCTAGGGGACCACCCATTGCCACGATCTCTTCGGTGCGTCGATGTGGAACACCAAATGATGCTGTCTTTCGAATATAAGATAAACCGAGGCAATTCACCTACTTGAGATGGTTTCTAACAGCATTTGTCAGGGTGAGGGACAAAACCACTGGTTGCAATGTCCTAACTCTCTTTGATGCTGCTCTAATTGATTGTACTGAGGTCTTTTCATCTCCTGCCTCATCGTCCAAGTAGGTGAAAAAACAGATACCCTGTTCTCTCCAGTGTTTAAAGCTCAATGCAATTGTGACATCATCCTTCATATCGTGTTCTGAAATTCCTAGCTCATTATGCTTATAATTTATACCCTGCTACTGCGCGCCCAAATCAAAGTTCCAAACAAAGTTTTCACCAAGATCAAAATCAGAAGTTAAGCGTGGTTGAGTGGCTCTTTTAGTATGCTTTTCCCATTGGGACGGCAAACACTGGACGAAAAAATGGATTTGCCAAGTTATTAATAGTTTGCTACTTGTAAATAAGTCGCAGAAATTTAAAAATTGAGGAGCAAATATGGGGCAAAGATGGTAAAGGCTACATTTGCATACCTAAAAACAGGGGCTGTTAATAACTTGGCAAATGTGGCTTTTACCGTCATTGTCCAGGTTTACTCCGCAGATTTCACAATTCTGCGACATATTTGTCGGGAGCAAATTTATGCAAATCCAGACTCCCAGCCATGTTTCTCTGCTAGCATTATATGTTCATTCATTTCCTTGTGGATTTCTTACCATCCTCCATGACCTCGTTACGAGCTGCTCTATTGCTAGTAGAAACGATCACCTCTAATTTATCAAGTGCTTTCACGATAACTTCGTACTGCAGGATCGTGCTCCTTCTGTACTTGAACTCGGACTATGTCAATATTTTCCTGAGATTGCTCTATCGCGGGTCGTGACTTCAGTTCTCTCTTGAGGACGATTGAATGGAAACCAGGCTTAACTTTTATCGGAGTTGAAAGCCGCTGCACTTGATCAAAATATCTTCATTTAATTAGACAATAATATGGTTGTTGAATATAAATTCCGGTGTTACCTACTGGTTAAAACGTACTAATAAGCACCGTGGTCTAGATTACTGCTACTCGGATCGAGAAGCTGACACCCCATTTACACGCATTGGTACTGAAAGTTACTGATTTTTTGTTTTAGTTGTATACAATTCTATATGGAAAACACCAACCTCTATTGTTTTATGGAGTGGCTTATCCCGGACACCGACATCAACCGGAAAACGTTGTTCACAATCCTCGTAAAAATCTGAGTAAATGGAACAATAAAAGAACACACTACGTTTTAGCTTACCTAACCGTTGCCCATTGCTTTGAAGCGCCTTGTTACTTTTCTATTATTCTTTCAAAATATTTTACCCGTTCCGATTGGCTTAAAGCCCCCGTTCAACCAATGGGCGTTAACCAGTTTTGAAAGATGCGAGCAATATACCGTCGATTCGATGGTATATTGACTCGGAAACGAGGCTGGTATCGATGATAAAACGAAAGGATGTTACATGGGCAATAAAACATCGAGCAGTCTCGTTCCCATGCTGTCATTTTTTTCGCCTAAGCTGACATTTTAAGAACGAATGTCGGTAAGGACTGAGCAAAACTGGAGATGGTCATACAAAACCTTCCCTCGTACTTTTTGTGTAGTTAGTACTTCAGAGGAAACTATTCACTGTAGCATTTGTTTGACTTTTAAAAAAAACCTACACTGGGCATTGGGGAGGGAGGGGGGTGGGGTGGAGTTAAGGCTAAATATTGGATTTTTTGGGACAATTAACCTTTCGCAGTTTCGTTTGCAAAAGCTTAACACTACTCAACCGTAACTTTTGTATATGTTAAAGAGTGAGAAATTTTACATAACATAACAAAAAATTAGCTGGATATACTTGGATATAGTGGCGTTGTACTACAGTGTACCTCGCGTGCAACACACCATGGCGATTCGCGTAATGCGTCGCAAATTCGGCAACCGCATGTAAACAAAATTTGTTGAACGTTCACTGAAACACAACAAACTATACAGAAAAAGTATACAAAAACTGAGCCGAGGGCAACAAACTATGAAGTTCCAAAGAAACAAAAAGACATATGAGATGTTTTGTCAGAACAAACGACAGGCGTGATGGTGGTTGAAATTAGCACAATCACAAGTACGAGCTGCACACATTTATAACACAAGTCATCCAGTATAGTCATGAAACGCCATCTGCATTCTTAGTAGTCATGCTTCAGCATTTTGGGCCTCTTTGGTGTCTTCCCTTGTCTTCCCTTTGATTAATATGCATAAGTGCATAACATTATCCATGGCAAAAGTAAAAGAAAAGTAGTCATGCTTCAGCATTTTGGGCCTCTTTGGTGTCTTCCCTTTGATTAATATGCATAAGTGTCTTCCTCCATACTAATAATGGTCTTCGTGCATACTAATTAAGTGCCTTCCTCCATATATAATGACGTGAAAAGGTTTACTAATGAGCGTCTCTATTATTCAATAGGCACAATAGGCTTGATTTGGCTTGCCCGGGCTCTTTTAAACCTGATTGGCTCATGTAGAATCTATTATGTGTTCGAATTAAAAGCGGGTAGTTTTCGAAAGCGCTATGGCTCTTGCAATCGCTTTGCCAAGGAAACAATTTGTTCGATTTCGCTTGCCTAACTAAAAATTCGGTTATAAACAAAACTCAGACGCAAAATGGAGCTCAAATTCTTTATTTCAATCTATTACTAGCCTGCCTAGCAGGCGCTCGGAAGTAGTGGGTGAAAGACAGAACGGGCGCGCGCAAGGGAGACAAGCGAGGGGTGAGGGAGCGCCTGCACGTAAGGCCCCGAAAATCGTTTCAACTCGCATTCTGTAAATGCGGATATTTCCAATTGGTCGAGAGGCTCCCAAGGGAAACAGTTACCCCGTGAGGCGAGAAAACTGTCAATCAATAGTACATGGACAACGTATTGAAGATCTTATATTACACCACTAGCTCCTGAAACCATTAAATTGTATACAATCGAAGTTCAGGTCTCGGAGTTTACTTCAATCAGGTTTAATGGGGCTATGTGGCTGTAATCTCAAAGAAAAGTTGGAGTGATCAAACAGTATTGGCGATGGAAAGAATTGATATCAGATACGCATTAGCAGGAGTGGCGAGAGACAAAAGATTTGTCGAATCGTTGCAATGAAGATCAGAGGAAATATACTTTCCACAGGAGAACTTGGTGGCTTGTGTCGTCGATGGAGCGCATACCATCAAAACTTGGACATGATTGATGAAATGAAACACTTACCAGGGGCATGAATGTGAAAAAACGTTTCACCATTGTATTATTCGCCGTTCGCAGGTCACCTGAGGTCTGTCGTTTATGTCTCGTTACTGCAGTAGAAAACGTATCGGTACAGTTTGTATTCTGAAGTTTAGGTCCGCTTAGTAAGACATGTCTGCTCCAAAAACGTCTGCCACTTAGCGCAGTAAAAGCAATGGTCATTTTCTTCGTACACTGTCATTGTTGGTGTCTGTACAATTGTGGCTAAGTAAGCTCAGAGAACAATATTTTTAGTTTTTTATAATACACAGCATGCATTCTTTAAAAGATACCCAGTTTTGACTTTGTTATATCCTATTTATTGTGCCCGTGGTTAAAAACAATTTAAAGCTGTGTGTTAACCATCAGTTTATTGCTCCATCGCTCTATAATCAGATAACCCAGCTGATCTTTATAACAGATATATTTAGACCGAGGGTAAAATGTACAACGCTTTTTGGCGGCACGCTTTGTTTGTGCGAGGTCAGTCGTTTTCTGTCAAAAGTTTTGACAGATCACGCAAGAACTGCCAGGTAATTAGATTGGGGGCAGGAAACGATTTTCTGGGGCCTTCCGGGAAGGCGCTCTGTCTCCCCTCGCGTGCCCGTTTTTACTTGTGCCCACTACTTCCAAACGCCTGCTACGCAGGCTAATCTATTACAAAACAGTGTTCTCTCTACGAAATTGCTTTATCTTGATGTTTTGTTACACGCTCCGTTAACCGTAGAAATTTGCATCTGACTCATGCCTCTTTTGTGTTCTCGTAAATTAAACAATAATGCTTAAGTCCTCTAACAAAAAGATAAGGTACCGTTTAACACACAGTTGTTAGTCTATTGAAAACTAAAATATTGCACTGCAAAGCGCATCGACAACCGTTTAATTATTTGTCATTGGTCTATCGAGCATTCGTTTGGTTCTTTTCTAGGAAAGATCTTATGCTAGGATCATCCTTGTGCAAATAAATCCATTTCGATATTCCATTACAATAGTGTCTTATTTTCACAGGCCAATAATTTCCATACGAGTACGATGGAACTTAATTGTCGGATATCGAAGACAAGAGCCGAAAATGTCACTCAATATTTGCTTATCACTTGGCGTGTCTGGGCGGTTGTCAACGAAGATATAACCAAACGCCATTCCGTTTCTTGAAAATAAGCTGACATTAATCGCGGGCGGTTTTGTCAAAAATTCGTTCCGCAATGATACCGATTTGTTTTCGATCGCTAGGAGTTCGGAAGAGAGCCATGTACTGAGCATTCCGGCTAGTGTCCGTGTTAAATTTTCCCTTTGGAAACATATTTTGTAGCAGCAGTATCACACTAGCATTTCGATACCGGCCTTGGGGTAAACAGAAGGGAAACGAGAGGACTATCTGTTGCTCTGGCCATAAGATCATTAAACACGAGCACGTTGTTAAACTTTGGGTCAATTTCCCGAAGATCTTCTTCAAACTATGGAAGGGCACGAAAAAACTGAATTTCCTTTCCGATAGATGACTGCATCACTTTGTAGGTATCCTGCCACTGACTGTAGTAGCACCATATTCGCCTCGGTTTCTTGCTCTCGTAAAGAATGCGATCCGTTGTGAAAATTTTTTAAACGAAAAATGTTTTACCACACTGAGTGGGGGCCATCAAGAGAAGTTGAAATTTATTAATTTAATTTATTAATAATATAATTTCAATAAAAAAAAAACTGTAAACAAGCAGACTTTAAGTGTGTTTTATTAATGACTTCACAATCCTTACAAACTTTTGTCTATTTAGGATGTTACATGAAATTTATTATTCAAAACAAACTTGTTTCATTGATTTAGAACAAACAGGAAGACTCAGGGTTCCTACAATTGTTAAGTATAGCAATGTATTTTGATCGGCGTGCATCTTGTGCAAAAGCCCTTGAATAAGAAGGTAACTCTTTATCGTTTTCAATCTCTCCACGTTCTTCGGGGGTGATGACATAACGTTGAAAAGGTACGTGTTTGCCTTCAATGAGTCTTTCATACAAAGCCTCCTAGACTCGGTAACTTTCGGGGTGATGCCCGTCCTCTCTTGCGCACTTGTAATACGCCTGACGCAACACATCGTCTTTCTCTAGACAAAGTGTAGCATCTGGGTCGTCTCGAGTCTTCTTTCACTTTTTGGACATAAAACTTGTACGACTCCCATACTTCGTACATCCATTCTTCTGTATCGAAGCCCATGAAAGATGTTACGACTTCCTAGACTGTTTTAAAAACCTTGTCAAACATTTCAAAGCCTTCGTCATATTTGCGTGTATTGCACTGGTGTTGGATAAATGCTTTCTGTTTAGCCTCTTGGCGTCGTTTTTCAAGCATCTTCTTTATCTCTCCATAAGGATGGATTCTTGTGATCTGTGGCTGAGGTGAATACGACAGCCGCTCCTTGATACCATGCGATATTGGCTGGTCTACCCACATGAAAAAGTAACACTCTTTTTTGTAAAATGTCAGAAACATGCAATCCTGGCTCCAAGGCTGTTTACTTTTTCTCAGTGCAGGCTTGTTAGAACAATCACAGACCAAGTGAGCTACGTATTTTTTCAAATCAGAGTGTGTATGGTGCGCGATCTACTCTACGTCCTCTTTCCATTCTGAAGCGGGGGCAAACATAAAGCACATTTTCTCATAGCAAAATACTTCCGCTTGTTCTACTGAGAGGGGATAAAACGGGCACAACTGACCAGGTAAGGAACTCGCTTTATCTGATCTGTCAAGAGAGGTGTAGCGCTATATTCGACTTGCATGTTTGGAGCGATGTTTAAAAGAATTTTCGTGATAGTAAGACTTTTTTCCTTAGCAAAGCGATTGCAAGAACAATAGCGCTTTCGAAAACTCACTCACAGAATGCGAGTTGAAACGATTTTCGGGGCCTTCCGTGCAGGGGCTCCTTCACCCCTCGCGTGTCTCCCTCGCGCGCGCCCGTTCTCTCTTTCACCCACTATTTCCGAGCGCCTGCTAGGCAGGCTAGTAATAGATTGAAATAAAGAGTTTGAGCTCCATTTTGCGTCTGAGTTTTGTTTATAACCGAATTTTTAGTTAGGCAAGCGAACTCGAACAAATTGTTTCCTTGGCAAAGCGATTGCAAGAGACATAGCGCTTTCGAAAACTACGCGCTGTTATTTGGAACACACAATATATTCTACATGAGGCAATCAGGTTTAAAAGAGCCAGGGCAAGTCTAGGCAAGCCTATTGCACCTATTGAATAAGAGAGACGCTCATTAGTAAACCTATCCACTTCATTATATATGGAGGAAGGCACTTAATTAGTATGCACGAAGACCATTATTAGTATGGAGGAAGACACTTATGCATATTAATCAAAGGGAAGACACCAAAGAGGCCCAAAATGCTGAAGCATGACTACTTTTCTTTTACTTTTGCCATGGATAATGTTTTTTAAGTTTTAAACAGTTTTTAGTTTTTTTTATTTTGGAAGAATATAGACAATTATAGAACGAAAATATAATTGATAGAGTCATGAAAAACTTAAACCAGAGAAACCACTTCAACAAGATGTTTATCTACTCCAACTAAACCTCCCGCAAAAAAAAAAAAAAATTGGCAATACTTGCCTCTCCGAGAACAGCGTACCAGCTCAAACAACGAGGAAGAAGTGCAAAAAAAAAAAAAAAAAAAAACGTCTCAATCCGCCAAAATTCAGTAACAGCAGTGTCTGATGGACAAACCACATCGCCATGGTCATGGATTTATCAACATTCCAAGTAGGGTCCCAGTCTACTACATCACACCTTTTTGCTCGGACGCGCTTGTTTCATCGCCTAACCTTTATCCGCCCTGCTTTGATGCTTAAAAGTCCGCAGGCCGGGCATTCGATACATTTTTGCATGCCAAGCAAATTACAATGGCACCCAACGATTGTCTTCGAAGGCGCAAATATTGCCTAGAAATTTCAATAGCATATGGAAGACTTAAAATTTCTGGATAACTGTTGCAATCATCTAAGCTATTCGGAGTTTGTTGTTTGATAAACCTCCCTATGATTTTCGGAAGTGGATTTTTCACAATGGGGAAAAATTATCTCCTTAAATTTTCTAATGAAAGTATGGTTACCCCTTGTCCTTTCAGTTTCAACAAGACCCGTCGAGAGAGCTAGAACTTTCTAGACGGTCAAAGTTCCCCCAGATCATCCGGACAGATGCACAGTACTCAGGGCAACTCCAAATTAATGGAAAAAAACTTCTAAAGCATAGACAGATCCATTTTGGACATTTCTGACTTGTTTGGCAAGATTCGTCCGTTGGATGCCCCTGATGTGCTCCGATCCGGTTGCCGGGAAGAAAATTTCGAATTCCTTGAATGACAATTTTGTACAGAAAAGCCTTCCTTTGTCCTGTAAAAGAAATCTAAGCTTTCTTTTGAACTTTCCCTTCTCATCCGTGACTTTTGGCGGTGTATTTTTAACCTTTACAGGGTGTCCCAAAAGTTCGTTCCTGTAATCTTATGCACCATAACTTTTGATCAAAACTTTATTTTTACTTGAAATTCCAAGAAAATGTTTATTTCGCTATCCAGAACATGTATTCAGAATTTCAGTTACTGGCGCACCCTTTTTGTTTGTTTGTTTGTTTGTTTGTTTTTTTATCGCATTCTGTAGCCGTTGCCGCATGAAGTGGAATATTGCGTGTAGACCCACAGATGATATATATTGAGCTGTTTATCACCTGGTGCGCAGGAGCCAGTTCAGCTCCCAAACAATATTTGTTTAGTTTAGGCAGCTGAAAAAATATTGGGCACTCATCCAAAAAAGATAATCATCCCTTCCACAGTAAGGCTTTTGTACTTCTTTACAAATTTCAGACAAGCTGGACGTTACTTGGCAGACTAAGCAGAGGTTTTTTTTGCCATTTCAGGGGTCTCTAATTTTTTAGACATTTTAAACGGCTTTTCATGACCCTTTCTGGACTTGACTTGCTAACTATGTGAGAGTTTTCTTGTGGAGACGTCTCTTCTTTTGTATCTAGTTTTCTTAAAACTATTTTACCTGCTTTATTCAGCACTTTTGGCCTTTCCCTCGTTTCTTGCCTTCAAAACCTTCATTTCGCCATGATCACTTACCACCCAACATTAAGATTTTTCCAGTTTTTTTAGAAGTTTCTACAACAGATAAGCCAGTAAATCGAAGTATACATGATTATGCTCTCACGTAGCTGGACGTTTTTAAATCAAGGGTGTTTATCTTTCTTCACACACAAAAAAACAAGGAAGGAGTTCGAGCAATTCGGGCTATAAAATACAAACAAAGAAAGGCTGGAAAATATACTCGCGCACGCGTACCTTTGGCGCGGTAGTACACAAATCGAATATTCGGGTCAAAAGATGGCACAACAAGTACGAAAATAGTGAATTAGATTGAAAGTCACAACTTTTGTTTAAATGATTTTCTGACCAGGTCCAATCACACTGAAATACAGACTTATAAAGTAGAGGGACGAACTTTTGGGACACCCTGTAAATTCGAAACTTTAGTCTTCTAAAGAACCGCATGGGATGTCTCACTTTTGTTTGAGGATTTTTGTCTAGGCCTTAAATTCTTCGCTCGGACCACGTGACCCGAAACTCATTGGCCACGCTAAATAATGAGGGAGGCCCAGGGACTAGGCAACGGTTTACAGTCTACATCGTTTTACGATCGGTATCAACATTACTGTAAGACCGGTCCTGTAAAGAAAAGCGGGTTTTGCCAAATCCCCGACACGAGAGATTGCGGTGTCACAGTGACATGGGCATACCCGCGTTTTTGGCAACCCCATTTCCAAAAGCCTTGTGATATGTGCGTCCCCGGAACCCTAACCCTAACCCAAATCGCTAAGGTAGTATGAGAAGGGGTTGCCCTTACAACGACCATATCACTAGGGTTTTGGGAATGTTTATCTGCTTTCTGAAATATTTACCTGACAAAAGTCCAATTTTCAAGGAGAAAATTTTCCCTAAAAATGCAGTTTTGAGCCCAAACTACCTGCCCCCTTCCCTTTGATGCCCAATGCAGGTCTTTGTTAGAAGCAACACAATGCCTCAGTGAGTAGTTTAATTTAAATTGCTAACTACAAACAAGGAATGAGGGAAAGTTTTGTTTGACCATTTCCAATTTTGTTCGATCCTGAGCGACACTTGTTCCTAAGGGAGACAAACCCGTATTTTGAATAGCATCTTTTTTGCATAACAAGATCTGATCACACGGACAAGCTTTGTGTACAAGACTTCCCAACTGGTAGGAATTTTTTCTCCCTAAAAAAGGAGTTTTGCTCTCCTCTCGGGGAAGTTGTTTTATGAAAGAAATAGAAAACTTTTCCCTTTGTTTGCATAGCCTGATATGAACACTCTAGTGTTTATAGCGGGGCATATAAATATATACACTCGTTTTCAAAAAGATTTCATATAGAGCGATATATAGATAGATATATAGTTTTGTTTTGTTGCACGTGCGACCGTGCGCATTTTTCACTTCTTATTGTCCAACTTGTGCAAAAACTCGGTTCAACGATAAATTCTCTCTTCGTCAGGTTTTTTGTTTCAATTTGTCAATAAAAAAGACAATGCAAGAATATTGTCTGCAATTCTCTTGATCTGCATTCTTTTGAAAATTAAAGAATGCGGAATTCGGTCAGCTTTAGGTCATATCATTGTTGTAGTTGTAGGATCTTACAGGATAAGAAGAAAATCATCAAAGATTTTCATTTTTACACCAAGGCAGATCAAATGAAAAAAAAAGTGTTTTCGAAACCGCTGATTTTTTTTTTTTTCTGAGAAGGAAGATATGACGGTGGATGTTAAGTTTAGATATTAGATATGTGGGAAGGAGCAAAAATATCATAGCAGTTGGCTAAAACGGACCAAGACGTTGACTAGGTTCATAGAAGTAGATTTTATCATAACCATGATGAGCGGGTCATAAATATTAATGTCTCACCTTTTTTTGTCTAAAACCACAGCCTGCAAGGCAACGTCTCACTGAAGACAGAATAAACTCTCGGCCATAAATGGTTTCAAGTTAGTTTAACGGTTTCTCTTAAGCACGCCCCTGGACAGCGCATTTTTTAATACACCCTGTCAATAAAAATGCTTCGCCACTTGCTTCAGATGCCATGACATTTGGCCTATCAATTCGGTGAAGCCGCATAACTCGGCTGCTTCGTGGGCTGTTTTCCTCATTCCCAAAATCGGTCATATAATTCGCCATTGCAAATTTGTATTGCAGGACGGATGCTTTTTCTAAAAAAACTCAAACGACATGTTCTTTTCAAATTGGAACAAAGAACCCTACAAAGAAAAAAATTTATCGTTGAACCGAGTTTTTTAACAAGTTGGACAATAGAAAATGAAAAATGCGCAGGAGCGCACGTGCAAGACAACAAAAGTATATATCTATCTATATATCTCTCTATATGAAAACCTTTTTGAAGACGGGTGTATATATATATATATATATATATATATTCGTTCATGCACGTTTGTAAGATTTGAGAAAATGATCTGACCGAGTATCAGGATTGATATAAGCTTACAGAACTTTAAAAGGCCTTTAGACGTTTTCTCACCGCAAATAGAAAGAAAACGTTCCAAAAAATATTTAGTTATAATTCTGTCTGTAAAACAAAGCTTTGACCGATTTTCTTGCCACAAGTTCATATTTGAAAAATAAAAACAAAACAAAACATATCGGGAAGCCGGCTTAAAGCATAAACTCAAGCTCTAAGCTTAAAGACTCAGGATTTTTGGAGACACTTTAATACTTGTCTTGTGAATGAAAATTGTTGTCTCTGGATATGTTTCACGGAATTATATTTCTTTTATTGATTGTCATTAGTCTTTCTTGTAATTGTAATCGCTGTGCCGTTTGTTTTCAGTCGTTCAGTGAACATCGCTTGCAGGAGTACTCAAAATGCCGCGCGTTAGACCATTAAATAAAAAATAAACTTAATAAATTCTTTATTATGTTGCAGTCTATTCAAACACTCGACCCAAAGCTCGCACTGCAAAAATGACAACCGGCTGGCCGTATAGGTGATTTTGGAATTTTTTTAACGGTTTAGCTAAAAGCCCACACGTGCTACGATCGTCCTGAATATTGAATGAGTGCAATTTGTACTGCAAAATTGTGAAATACTGCATTCTGTCCGAGGTCTGTATGATAACAACAGTGCCTCATAGTACTGTTACACCTCAGATGTGATGTATAAATGGTATAAAAGGTTAGTTTACACGTACCCAGATTTGTTGTCAACATTTTGTAAAGTAAACTTGTCAAACGCAGAAAATTTGGCGTGATTTTTTCTCCAGTCCTAACTAATCTACGGTGATCAAGACCCATTATGGCTCTTAAATGTGATTGAAAATGATTGCCAGTTTTTAGGTGTACATATATCAACTCGATGTAAGATTTGGTTCATTCTTGGGCTGTTTGCAAATTATTTTTCGCTAAAATCACATAGCCTTTCCCTCAAGAGTCACATGAATCTGCTCTAAAGTTAACTGAATTGTGGAATACAAGTTTATTGTTTGATTTAAGTTATAAATTTCTTAATGAGAGCCTCGCTTTTAGCCCTGGCTAAATCTATATATTATCAGGCTATGCAAACACAGGAAAGGTCGCTATCCGAAAACGAAATAGATGATTTTCTAACTAAAAATGAACGGAAGGAAAGGAACGCTATGCAAAACATATTGCTCTAAGGATCTTATCATCTTTTTTGAGGAGTATCTGCCAAAAAAGAAGCCGGTGTTTTATATCCTGAAACTGTGCCACAAATAGGCCAAAGTTTACCAGAAAGTCAACAAGGACGTAAGCTTGTTAAGAACTTTAGAATATTTTGAATGAATAATAAACGATTATTGATTTTGGCTTTCCCATGATGTGAAGAAGTATCCACTTTCGCCTTCACCTTCGGTGGATAACACCAAGTTCACTCGATCGGCATAATTCTTCACATCCTACTCAGCTACATATTCGATGCTAAGTAAATTAATACAATAACAGGAATTACTGATAAAAATTCGATAAGCAAAAAAGAGCCGAAAAGTCGAGGAACTGGAAAGACAAGTCAATATTTAAAAAACCTTCAAACCTAAAACTGAAGTGTAGGTCTTCGTCTGTTTCTTTTCAGCACCCTGTTCATAAAAATAAAAATAAAAATAATACTAATAAGTATTGGTAATAGCATGATTTGTAGTGATATTTGGCATAAATACCACAAGTGATATTTCAAAATTGTTATACGTAATTTCACGAGCCGTCAGGCGAGTGAAATTTTAGACAATTTTGAAATATCAAGAGTGGTATTTATGCCAAATACTACGTACAAATCATGCTATTATTTGTTTATACTACTACCTGCAAAAGGTTTGTAATTTTTACATGTAGGTATTTCAAATTAAGTTGAAATACCACTGCTCTAAGCCCATCAAATTGCAGAAATTTCTAATGTAGTAGTATAATAATACTAATAATACCAATAATAAAAAACAGGAGGTTACGCTTTTTCGTTACCAAGTCTAGGAATTGTGGGGTAATCATGTGGTGAACGGTGACATGACAGCAGTTTGGTGACCCGTAACTGGTCGGAAGTATCAGCAGCCGTATTTTGCGGTCGAAACCTACTGCTTTTAAAGGGCTCCGATTGTCTTTCTTTGTTTGACAAATGTTAGACAAATGTCATCCCCCATATAAAACCCTTTTCAATTAAAATGGACAAAATATAATGACATTGTAATATAACTCGTTCGGGTCGATGGCATAGGAGCACTGTAGTTTTTGGCAAAATGACCACAACCGAAACGAAAACAGCTTTCGATTCGGATGGAATCCAATTTCTGTTTCGGAGGAATTCAACTTCAAGGTAAACGACCGTTGAGAACGGCCAATCAATTGTGCCCTAGGTTTTCAAATAGTTGGAGTCCGCCTTTAGCAATTTGCTCGTCCTGACTGCCCGCCCTATATGTTTCTCGTAGTCACAGTTGCAAGTCAGCGGTTCCTGAACAGAACAGGACAAAAGACAGCCTCACAGCCATATTTCTCTGCTAACATTATAATTATGTTCATTCCTTTCCTTGCGGAAATCTTATCATCCTCCATGGCCTCGTTACAAGCTGCTTTATTGCTAGTAGAAACGATCACCTCTAATTTATCAAGTACTTTCCCGTTAACTTCGTACTGGATCGTGCTCCTTTTGTACTTGAACTCGGTCTATGTCAATTTTTCCTGAGATTGCTCTATCGCGGGTCGTGATTTCAGTTCTCTCTTAAGGAGTTGTAAACGTTTTTTCACTCTTTCGGCACTCTTCTCGTGGGCCTCAAGAAGCCCTTTCGCCCATGCTGGTGTGTTGTCCGGCGAGATCGAACTGCTAAAGAGGATTTTGAACACCGCTCTTCCCTCCCGTGGGGAATTATGAAGGGAACCTTCGGATGACTCTCGCCAGTCCACGGCCCCTTCCCGCTCGTTTCGCGAACTCCGTGAGTAGACAAGTGTTGTGTAGCTCTCAGTGTACGCTGCAATTCCCTACAAAACGACACCTTGACACTATCCTTTACACGGAGCACGAAAGAAAGAGCTGTTGCACTGTGTGGCAAGATGGCGTGAAATAAGAACAGACTAAAGTGACTCGTCTGAAAACTGATGCACTACAATGAACATGATGATCAGGTTCCATTCAGTGTAAGAGAACCTCATTTCTTGCCTCCTTCGCAAGCTCAGCAGGCAAGGCCAGCAAGAAACAAATTTCTACCTGCACGAAAGAATGTGACATGAAGACTTTTCGTGCAGGTAGAAATTTGTTTGCGAAAGAAGCAAGGAATGAAGTTCTCTTAAAATTAACATTTTTAGTGTGTGTTATAACTTTGTTTATTTTTAGTTTGCTTGAGTCTTTTTTTTCCATAAAATCGAAGGTTATCGTCTTCATCGCCTGAATTTTTGGGGGGCGATCGACATTGAAGCTGCCATACACAGACTTCAGTCCTTTCCAGTCACTTGCCGCTAACTGTAAACGTGAAAATTGTTCAAATCGTTCCGCGTCGCATCAGCGGTAATTGGATTTGGTTGACTAGATAGCTCGCCAGTTTGTGAAATCGGTCTTGGGCATTCCGGAGAATTGTATGGAAACTTGGCTTAACTTTTACCCGTGTTGAAAGCCTTTGCTCGTGACCAAACATCTTCAGTCAATTTGACGATATGGTTGTTGAATATAAATTCCGGGTTCGGGATTAGTAAAACTGTTTTACTTATTCGCCGTAAACATACTAATAAGCACCGTGGTGTTGATTACTGCTTCTCGGATCAAAGTTTATTTTGCTAACACCACGTTTACACACATTAGCTGTGGTCACACCTCAGACTTTTACATAGGTAAAACCGATTTAGCTAGGGCAAATTCATCAAAAATCTCCCGAGGTAAATTCATCTAGGGTTTTGTTTTACCTAGGTTAAAATTCTGGGAAGGTCACATTACTAATATCGGCTCCCAAAGTTTTCACGCCAGTTGAATTTTTTGGAGCGTAAATTCAAGAAGGCAAAATGCGCAGGGATCTAGCTGATCAAAGAGACGTTTTTTTCTTTTATCTCGCTGTTATTTCTTACGCTAATTCAACGAGCAAGGTGAAGGAAGGCGAAGACGTAGAGGACTCGTGCCCCCAAAATTTCTTTCACAGCCTGATCTATGTCCGGTTCTGTCATCAAGACCTTCGCCGATGAGCGTCTATTGGCTGACCTTGGCTAGCAACCTCGGTATTTCTTTTTACCCAAGTTATTGCTTTGGGGTAGCTGTCAAGGGAAACTCTATTGTTCTCGAGACTTATCCAAGACCCAGACGATAAAATTTCCCCGAGGTAAGTTACCTAGCGAAAAATCGGTCACACCTAAAAAATCAAGCTTCCCTAGGTAAACTGTCAAAAAGTCGTGTTTACCTAGGTAAAAAGTCTGTAGTGTGACCACCGCTATTGCTAAATACGCCGATTCAGAAAGAATCCGGAAGTTGCATGGGAGCGAGGCCTAAGGGCCCTCATACTCAAAATGGCGACGTAACAACAATATTCTTGTAAGCAAAATAAGACAAGTGCTGCAACCATGTAACATTATCGAAGTGAAAATTGGCCTGATCTCACCTATATCGTGAAAATTTTCATCATATCCTGAATCACGTACAAGATGGGGAAGAGAACTATTGTTCTTCAGAGCATTTCGTACAAAACGATTACAGAATTTTAATAGAAAGGTCGACTTAAAAACAGGAGGCATCTCTTAATGTTTCTGTTTGGTCTTCAGCCAAATCAAAAGTTAAAGAAGAACGGGGACACAAGGAAAAGTATCGCATGAGCAAATAAAGAGGTCAGAAGAATTGTCATTGACTGATAAAGTACAAGCAGTTAATTTATAGCTCTTCCAGCGATCGAACAATTCGCCGAAGCGAAACGTTTAGAAGTGGAAATCCTTTAAAAAATAACTTTCTAAAGCAAGAAAGAAGGAGTAAGTTTTCACGTTTGGTCTGGAACGCTTCTCGTAAAACCCAGATGATGTTCACTTAGTCTACACTGGGTTTCCAGATTATGAAACTTTAGTTACTTATAGCATTTTAGAAGTATTGTAGAACCAAGCATTTCCCATGTAGCTTCTTATGGCAGTGTGAATTGAATACTGACAATGTTTTCCAATTATAAATACACCCGGAAATTAAGAATTTGCTTATGCTTAGCGTGCGTATATCGAGTTATGGATGCACGCAGGAAGTATGGAGAGCACGAAAGATGCGTAAGAGTTGCACGAGGCGATAGGCGAGTGCAACTCTAGCTTCTTGGGTGCTCTCCAAACTTCCCAAAAGCATCAATAACTCGATATACGCACAGCTAAAAGCATGAGCAAATTATTTTATAACATAGTTGACAAAAATGCTTGCTTTTTGATTAACTACAAAATTCTCGTAACACGCGACACAATAACAAACGCTTCTATTGGCTGATTACAAACACGCCACAATGGTCTAGTTTGAATGAAAATTCTTTCTGTAAAACTGAGAAAGAAAATTTGCTTATTTATTCGTTAACGATCGATAAAAACTAAAAAGAAACAAAGGTAAGTCCAACTAAAGTTAAAATACTCACATGTTCGTAAGAAGTTGTGGAGTATGGTTTGGATTTGCTTAAAAGATGTCTATGTTTTGTTCGGCGAAATCCAGAAAACTTGTTTTTTAGCGAAGATGACTGTCATCCTACCTTAACCTTATATTCATTTACTAACAATGGCTGGTCATTACGGCTTCTTGAGAAGACCTGGCAGCAGTTGTTTTTGCGAGTAATAAATTCATGTCTTGTGTAATTTGTCTTGTTATTGCACGAGAAATTTTCCTGCTTCAGTCGGATTACTCGGCGATAACACAAGTGCATAATTTTTCGCTGTTTAACTTACTTTATAATTAACTTGTTTTGTTGGATGTAAAACAAACGGAGGACACTTTATACAAATTGGATATTTTCCGACACAGACCAATTTGTGGTCTTTAATTTTTCCACTTAAATGTCAGTCTTTACGGCAGACTTTTCAACGAATCATTCGGACTCTATTATTTGTGAAACATCTTCTTTGCTTTTGCTGTTGATTTTTTTTTTTTTTCTCACAGCTTTAATCAGTTACAAGTCCATCAGCTGACACCCTTAAAAACCCATGACTTTTAGAAACCAAAAATATACAAGACTGAACTTTCAGTCCTTTATGGCTATCTTCTTTCATTTTTCTTCATACTGAGAAAATAGTAAGTTTTTCACTTTCAATTCCATCTTTTACGGATTTTTTTTGCACACCCTTACTGTAACTTAAAATATTTTTAATAATTTTTGTAAGGAGAGGTATTAGCTTTATGTGGACAGGCCACTGACATTTGGATGCTGTTATTAAATCTCTGATCAAACCACTTTTGGTTATTAGACTGACATCTGGTATCAGATTCATTTTTTAAATTTTCTTTTTTGAATAGTTCTTTCTTGATTGTTGAATATCTGTCGCACATTTGATCCATGCTGAAGGGCTGATCTAATCAAATGATTTATGTTCAAGTTCGGTCAATTACAGTATCTGTATTCTCCTGGTATTGTTGACTGTGTTCAATTGGCTCAGTGAGACAAGATTGTAATTTTTTTAGTCACATGGGATCTTGAAACTGATTTGTGGGTCGCATCAACCATTGTCTGTATTGTCGGTTGTGTTTGTTGAATTGACTTAAGACACTGTTTTATTTGCTAAACATAGGTTTGGTTGGAGAACAGAAGTATATGCACTATTGCATGGAGAAGAAACAGATATGAGTAAAACCTCTCATTTACATTTTTAGAGCAGATCTTTTAGAAGCAATTTCAATTAGGGAGTTTACATGTACTATATCAGAAGCATTGAGATCTTTTGAAAGGGAACACCTTTGTTAGTTCTGACAATGTTCACTTTCAGTTTTTCAACAGCTTAGGGGTCTAACGTTCTCAATTTCAAAGGACCGGGATCATAGAAAGAAGACAACACGCCCCTCCTCTTATGACCTGGTGTGTCTGCGTGACGCCTTTAATGCCTTGATAAGCTTTAAAACCATGATTGGCTAATGTTTCACTGTTCGTCTACCTGGAATTCCCCATTTTCTTGGCTAAGTAGCGCAAGGAACGTCATTGTCGCATTGATTTTTCATTTCATTGTTCCGTGACATCTCCAATTTCCATATAACTGCCATGACATGGCAACTGCAGCCGCTCCTACCAGCAAGACATAATAAATCACTCGCGGCTGGTGCAAGTCTCGGTGTTTCAAGGTTAACAATCATACGTGCTTTATGTTTTACACACAATTTTTTTTTTGTAGGAGGCCCCCAAAAACAACGTCGTTATCAACAGGTTTAGATACTTCTTGATGAAGATCATGTACAACATTTCCGCAATGGCATAAGTATAGAGAGATTTTTTTTTTAGTTATTTTGCCCCATTCCTTAAGGTGACCTAGGGATTCGGTATGAAGCTTATCTTGTGCGCGGTATCCAGCTGGCTTTTTCTAAATTTCCTGGAGTTGAGCTAATCTCGCCCTGGTGAAGCCTTTGCCTGGGTCAGGATCATAAACGTGATCTCTATTTTCAAGCATAACATTAAGGTTCCTGGCTCTGTGGGCCAGGAAACAAGTGAATTTATCGTATCTTTTGGTCGGTTTATAAAGTTATAAAATCATTTCACCTTAAACTTTACTTTCGTAAAGGACTTTCTTGTTACCACCTTAGTTTAATCTTCTACATTTTTACCAGAATTTTTCCTGGTTTACTGTAAAACAGCAAATTTTTAAGTCGGATGTCAATTTGACAACTTTAATATTTACTTCCTCCATTTTCTACAACCCGTTTCTCTTTACCGCCAGGCGTCGCGAAGGCCGAAGGGCCCTTAGGCCTCGCTTCCATAAAACTTTTTTTTTCCTGAATCGACGTATTGTAGCAAAGTTACTGCTGTTCTTATTTTTTTATTTTTTTTAAAGTTATTTTCAATCGTATATGACAAAACACCAACCTCTGTTGTTTCATGGAGCGGCTTATCACGGACACCGAGAATAATCTGATTCCAGATATCTCCGTAAGAACCTGAGTGAAAAGACAATAAAAGAACACGCTACGTTATAGCTTAAAAACTAACCATAGCCCATTGCTTATAAGTGCCTTGGCAGCACGTTTCTAACCATCGTCGATCAATAAGCTACCTACAATAGAATACAAGCATCATTTTGGATTACCGCTCTATCAATACTTCATAACAACGGGCGTTGACCAAATTTGGAAGATGCGAGTAATATACCGTCGATTCCATGATATACTGACGCGGTAACGTGGTTGATCGATGGTAAAACGAAACGATTTTACTTGGGCAACAGACCATTGATCAACCTCGTTCCCGGGCGTGGCGGCCCAGCTGTTTATTCACGAGTGAACTGAAAAATATAACGTTCACGTGGCTATCCGAAGAGGAACTTGAGAGGACGAGGAAGAGGACGTTTTGACTAAAACGGAACGAAAGGAAAGCAAGAATACGCAAAACATATTGCTCGATTGATTTTATCTACTTTTTGAGGAGTATCTGCAAGAAAGAACCTGTGCTTATTCTCTGAAACTGCCGACAAATACGCAAAACATTGGAAGAAAGTCCACGAGGAAGTAAACTTTTTAAGAACAGTTACTGATAAGCTTTCGTATAATGTAAAGAATTGTGTAGATCTCGGAGGATGTTATCCACTTTGACGTTCAGCTTCTGTGGATGACACCCTCCTCGTTTTGCATAACTCTTCACATCCTACTAAGCCTCATTCAATAATTGCTAAATATGCAATGCTAAGTAAATAATTACAGTAACGGGAGTAACTGATAAAAACTCGATAAGCAGAAAAGAGTAGAAAAGTCGAGGAACTGGAAAGACAAGAAAATGTTTAAAGAACGTTCAAACCTGCAGGTACTGAGTCGTAAAGATGCTCCTCCATAATTTCAGCATCCTGTTCAAGGAAAACAAAAGCGATGGAGATTACACTTTTTCTTCAACAATTCTAGGAATTGTGGGGTAGTCATGTGGTAAACAAACGATGACTCGACTGATTTTCCAGACCCATTCCCGGTCGGAAGCCATCAGTGAATGGAAGTGCTATTGTGATAGACGGCAGTCGGTCGAAACCTCCTCTCTCTAAAAGAGTAGATTTTCCTCTTTTTGCTTGTTTATTTCTTTTATTTTTCTATAAATAACCGCTGGGAAACTAAACAGGGTGGCAAGGGCTGGAGAACCCCATACTGAGAACTTTCGAGTCTTAGTCTCAATGTCTGAAAATTATTCAAGTATCTAATCTAAGCAACTGTTTCAAAAGCCCTACACCTTCTTACCGGTCTACTTTGTTGTCTTTCCAAGGGAGGAGGGTCAGTCCTTGGATTATCATCATAATCTGTACAAGATCAATAAGTTTCAACTTAAGTGAATTATCCTGAAGCCATTTTTTTCATAATCATACAACGTAAATCACGAGGTTTTCATGTGGGATTTTAGAACAGCCTTTAGTTTTAAGGACTCAACTGGCTTCTATACCAAGATCGCTGAGAATTTTAGATAGCTACCACCGGTTTAAAAGAAGTCATTTTAGTAATTTTTTAAGTCCTCAGAAAAAACTATTTAACTTTTTAACATATCTAATTTCTGCACCTCACGAGTGATCTCATTAAGTGACACACTCGCCCGCGGCTCGTGTGCCACTTCTTTGTTTTTACCACCTTTTGGCGTCATCTGTGATCTATTACTGGACAGACGCACCGCAACATGGAATCTATTTGTTAAATTTATTAGTGTGAACGGCCAGTCTGCTTGGGATTTACAATTAAGCAGCTTGCCTGTCCCTCCTGGATCTTCATAATTCTTCATATCATATATGATAAGCCTCATCAAATAAAGGATAATTAACCTATTACACAGTATTGCTGTTTCTCACGGTATTCCCCCCCCCCCCCAAAAAAAAAAAACACTCTTGTCCGGAAGCTTCAATAAAGTGTTAGGGCCTGTTTACAAGGAGAGAGGGTTACCCTAGCAGAAGGGTTAAAGTTAACTCTGGTTTACGAGCAAATTTCACAGGTAGTGCTACCCTATCACCCGGGTTAACTTTCCCAGCTTTACTGACGTGTTTCGTCATGCGTGACATTCTTTTGAAACGCCCAAGATTTGAATCAAAACTTGAAGTTCTCTATGGAAAACACGTTAAATGGTATGGATGGTAATGTTTGGCCAACATGGCAGCTCGCTTTCTTTTAACGTTCCGTAGTTTTATTCTAATACTTGGCTTGTGGACGGCCTTGCTTCAAAAGAAAGACATAAATTCAGTTTATAACAACTTAAGCCGTCATGGAAGATGTAAATGGCAGGGATTTTACGATTTACGGTCGATTTTTGGTCATCTCTACTACATGAATTTTCGAGCTTCAATGAAGTTACCTTTCCGGCTTTTAAAGATACGAAACATGGAACTGTTACTCTGGTTCTTCCTGCAAGAATCTTTTGGACAGACCTTACAATCCACATGGATGTCAAGGCAAATCCTGGACCAGGAATTGATAAAGTCAACGTTACACTGTGGAAACCTAGTTCGATTCGATCATGTCATTTTCATCTAACAAAGCCTCGCGGTTTGATAAAGTCACCATGTCTGTGATTAAAGATGCGCTCCCTTGCATTCTGCCTGTGCTGACGGACATTGTGAATCGATCCTTATTGTCGTCAGTTTTTCCTGCAGCGTGGAAAATATCTGAAGTCATCCCACTTCTAAAAGACGGAGATCATGAGATACCAAACAACAATCGACCAGTCTCGTTGCTTCCTGCTGCGTCAAAGATTTGTGAGCGTGTTGCTCTGAATCAATTAATGACATATATGACCACCAAAAAGCGCCTCAGCGAACACCAAAGTGGTAACAAGAAGCTTCATTCGTGTGAAACCCTTAACCTCATGATCACGGACAAAGCACGAGAGGCTATGGATGCAAAGAAAGTCACACTTGTGGTACTTCTGGACTTGTCGAAAGCATTCGACAGCATAGATTATGTAACCCTCCTTGCAAAACTTCAAGCGCTATGTGTTTCCCCTGCATCTCTGGATTGGTTCAAGAGCTACCTTTCTGAACGGCTGCAATGTGTCAGGATCGAACCTGAGACCTCAAGCTTGCAGGGTGTCTCACATGGAGTCCCACAGGGTTCAATCTTGGGGCCCGCCTTGTTTACTTTCTACCTCAACAACACTCCTTCTATACAGGACGTGTGTTCTCTAGAATCATATGTCGATGATTCAAAGCTATACCTTTCGTTCCCAGTTGCTGAGGCTAGTAATATGATTCAATAGATCAATAAGGACTTAGAAAAAATCGCAAGCTGGTGCTGCTACAACAGCCTTCTCATAAACCCAGAGAAAACCAAGCTGCTGGTGTTGGGCACACGTCAGATGCTTCAGAGGCTGCCCGCTGATTTTCATGTCACTCTCCTTGCATCTCCTTCTGCCCGGGACCTTGGCCTGCAGGTGGACAGCACTCTAAGCTATGATGAACATGTCACCCAAACAATGTCCTCGTGCATAGGTAGCTTATGTCAGATTAATAGGGTAAAGCATCAGTTTGAGGCTAGGACATTAGAACGTGTTATAAATGCCTTAGTGTTTAGCAAGTTATACTTCTATTCTGCGGTGTGGTCTAATACTTCAAAGAAAAATATCTCGAAGCGGCAGAAAGTTCAGAATTTTGCTTGTAGAATTATCACTGGAAAGCGGAAATTTGATCATATAACACCGGCATTAAGAGAGCTAAGGTGGCTCCCCGTGACCAGTTTTCTTAAATATACACTTGGAGTTTTAGCATTTAAATGTGTAAAGGGTTAGCCCCTAGCTACCTTTGTCATAGATTTAAGACACGTGATTGCGTTCATGACCGTAATACTAGATATAAGAATAACTTGAATATCCCAGCTTATAAGTCACCTTCTGGGCAACGCACATTTTTATACCGTGCAACGAGTTTCTGGAATTCTCTTTCATGTGAAATAAGAGGATGTGATAATTTGCCAATCTTCAAGAGACATTTAAAGCAATTTCTCAGTAGTTTTTAATTAGTAATGTGATATATTTTAACATCTATTAGAATTTTAGATTTTTTAATTTTAATGTATTTAGTATTGATTGTAATTAGTTTTTAAAACCCATTTAGTGGAAAACTAATAAACACATTCCATTCTGTTTTTAAATACACCAAAAAATGGAGAATATTATCGTCGTATACAGGAAATATCTTACATTGTTGAGATCTTTATAATTTAGCCCAGAAGTTGGATAGTTCCGTTCAAATTGTCAAGATTACGTGGTCACGCAAGACGGACGAAGGTTGTCCCGGATAGGCGAGTTATCCCTAGCAGAGCGTTTACAAGGCAGGTAGGGTAACCCTCTCGCTAGGGTAACCTTAGCACTTAGGTGGGTTTACCCTAGCGCTACGGTAACCCTACCTGCCTTGTAATCACGTCCTGTAAAAAAAGAAGAAATGTAACCCTAGCACCAGGGTTACCCTCCCTCCTTGTAAACAGGGCCTAAGAAATATATTAGTATTCCTAAATTAGGCGAGCTGGCGGCAGAGTTAACTCAAAGGAAAGTGAAAAAAATGAGAAATATCAAGATCTCAAGCGTGAGATATCAACGATGTGGGCTATATATGCGAAAAGTGGAGGTGATACCGGTTGTTGTTGGAACTTTAGGAGTAGTCTCAAAAGGTCTGAATAAGTCGCTTCAGAATATTGGTATAAGGGTAAGACCAGGGCAAGTGCAGAAGACCGCATTGCTAGGAACTGCAAGAATACTACGAAGGGTTCTTGAGATTTGAGAGGTGGCGAGACCCTTGTGCCCGTTGGTTACTAGCTGTAACCCGCTCCCAGGGAATTTGTCCGGTTGACGAGCAAAACTGAGTTTAATTATACATAGTAATTATAAAAGCAAATTATAATTATCATAGAAATTATCCCAGAATCCTTTGAGGCAATTTTGTTTGAAAAGCTTCATAACTTTGACAATTTTATAGGTAGAAGAATGTCAGACCACATCAAGATAACATTTGCCATAAAATATCTTCTTATGTCACATCAAGGGTTGTGACGTCATCAGTCACGTGACAATTGCTGAATTAGGGTTTTTTGCTGCTGTGACAAGATTTCATAATTGGGTTAAAATAAAATAGCATATTTGAGGTTGTGGTTGTGTGGAGCATTTAAAAATAACCAGTTTACGTCCGGAATTCAAAATTTAAGGTGGCAATGAACAGGAGCGAAAAAGTCGGGAAACTAGGCCGAGGGGTATAGAGAGTTGACGTTCCATCACACGGCAGAGAAAATTTGCAGGAAAGTAATGTTCTACCTGATAATTTTTTTCATTACCAAAAGAGGGACATGACGTCATCAGTCACGTGATCAAAGCGTTTTAAATATTTTAGTTCCTTTTTAAAGTAAGTTTTTCGCCATAAATCTACAAGTTTTTGTTGTGTTTCTCTGCAAATCTTTACACTGCATTACCCCTGAGTAATTATTATTCTATTTTCAAAGCAGAAACAAACTAAAACTGATCCAGAAACTTTTGAGACTTCCGTAAAACCTTTTTTTCAACTCATTACGAAAAGTGTCTACTAATTGAATAATGACTTCCCCAGTTGCTCCAAAGGAAACCGGTCGCTTTTCGGAACCCTGGAGAGAAAGAACTGCGAAGGAAAGAAAAGATAACAATAATAATGATAATAACAAACTATTATTAAAGTACCTTCAGTGTGCTTCAGCAATTCGTGTAACCCTTGTTTGACTTCACTCACTTTGGGTCGACCAGATACCTCTTTTGAACAACACCGATCCATTAGCTCATATTCTTTCTCTTTAAAGCACGACTCAAGAGGAATGAATTGCTCGCTCTCCAAAATCTTTAAAATAACCAAAGTCGAGTGTCATTAGTCTCGCTTGCATAAGTAGCGAGACTCTGCAACGCGTTTTTCGCCCCGGGGGGAGGGAATCTCTTATATAGGCTATATAGGTATGTGCCGCGCCAAAGCACACTTTTTTTTAGTCGTTTTGGTCTAAAATAGGGTATTAATTTCGACCATTTTGGTCTGAAATAGGGTATTCTTTGTGCACTCTAGTCTTGAATTGGGAGAAGAGTTGGCTACTTCTTCATCATTTGGCGATAAGACCATTTCCCTTTTAATGTTTACGCTAACTACCGTGTACGTGCCGTAACAGCTTGTCACGCGCCCGGCTACAAAACTTCAGGTCTGAAATAGGGTATCAAATTTTTGATCAGGTCTGAATAGAACTGTTGTTGTTGACAGTGACTGACGTTTCGACAACCTGTGCGGTAGTCATCATCAGAGTCAAAGTGAGTTGTATCACGTCAGTTGATGGTATTAAACATTGGTTATCGACCTGATTGGTCAATTAAGTCGCGATGTCATTTGTCGTCTATCAGTTTAGTCGTGATGTTATTGGTTATTCAGTGGCGTGTGTTCTAAGTTAGTAAACCAGCTTTCTAAAGTGAGTAGTTGATTGTAGTCTGGAGAATACGTAATACATGTCGCAAAGTCTCAGTCGATTTGATGTCTCGTCTGTAAATGGTGCTCAGCAATGTGATTGTTGACGTCACCATTTCTTGTCGCTCGTTTGAGTTCGGTCAGTCTCGTGCTAGATTTCTGCTGGTTCCCCAAACGATTTTCACGAACATCTTAACAGACAGGAAGAGGACATAGAGTTTAGCAAAGAGATCAGGCAAATTGGTAAAATACCTTTTCTAGACTGCTTGATCACTTGCGACGACAACATATAACGAACGACAATTTAAAGAAAACCGACACACCGACAGATTACTAGACCAGTCATAGTACAACCCAACCTCTCACAAGGCTACGACTATACAGACTTTGACGAGACAAGCGCAACTAGTTTGCAACTCGCCTGATAGCCTACAAGACGAGACTGACTACCAAAACAACGTTTTTAGTAAAAACAACTGCAACGCGGACTTTTTTAGACGAAACACTCGCAGTAATAATCCATTTATATAGCGCCTTTTCTACAAGATTTCAAAGGCGCTGTTTACAAAGATTAGATAAAACTAAAAAGTAAAAATAATCACAAGAAATTGACTTTAAAACTAGACGCTAACTACAAAATAGATAAATGTACACAACAGATAACAAATCAGATAACAAATAAAAACATCACGATTCATAAGCTCGCATAAAAAGAAATGTTTTAAGTTTGCGTTTAAAATCATCAATTGAGTTTGCAGATTTAATATCCTCAGTAAAAACTGATTCCAACACTCAGACCAACGTCAACTCTGGCCCTGTCACGACAGCGACTAAACCGTACTTAAGAGGCACCTCTGAAACTATCGCACGTATAATACAACCTTACAATATACGTGTTGTGCACAAGCCGATAACCGCTTTACGACGACTACTTAATAATGTCAAGTACAAAGACGAACCGGAGGACGGACAAGGAGCAGTATACAAGATCAAATGCTCGCTGCGACTGCCAGGCCACTTATATTGATGAAACCGGCAGAAACCTTACCACGCGACTCACCGAACACAAACGAGCGACAAGAAATGGTGACGTCAAGAATCATGTTGCTGAGCACTATTTACAGACAAAACATCAAATCGACTGGGACGTCAATTTGACTAACAATAAACGACTGTTTAACTATGGCAATAACGGATCGAAACACACCAACGACAATACGACTCTTCATAGCCAATAACATCACGGCTAAACTAACAGACGACCAATGACATCGCGACTTAATTGACCAATCAGGTCAATAACCAGAGTTTAATACCATCAACTGACGTGATACAACTCACTTTGACTCTGAAGATGACTACCGCACAGGTTGCCGAAACGTCAGTCACTGTCAACAACAACAGTCCTATTCAGGACTACGTTCACCGGGACGATCGTACTCAACCTACTTATAAAATGACTCCTGGGTTCAAACCTTTCACAATTATACATGTATCTTTTGGCAAGTTTCAGCATTGATACTTCCTCTTGCCAGTTGGGCTCATATAGGATTCTAAGAAAGGAGTACTTACTTTCAAAGACACCGCTTCGTCATCCAACAAATGACTGTAAGGGGCGCATCCACGAGTGAGTACTTCATACATAAGTACTCCAAAGGCCCAAACATCAGAGGCGGTGGAATATTGATGGCTTTTTATGCATTCGGGTGATTTTAGCCTGACTGGAAGATACTTGTGATCGTCCGCAGCTCTAAAACCTGTAATGTATTGATTAATGAAATACGATGGAACATGTGCTCAGAAAAATGGTCGTCACCAAAGGTAGTCATACTTTCTTTGCAGACTTTGTCTCACTAAGTATTTAAATTGTCGGCTGTTTACCTATGTGCGAAAGGTGGCTTAACTGTTGCTTATTGGGTTTCATTATTTTATACATAATTAGGTAATCTTGTACAAAAGAAATACAAAAAGAGGGTAGTAAAAGGGCGAGAGTATAATGACCCATGCAAGATATCGCCTAAATAGATAGTTGTGGTGGCTCCGTCATTAATACGGGAGCATTGAGCGAGGAGAAACTTTCCGTCATAACGGTTTTGTTGTTCACGCGCTGGATGCGAAACTTTGCAAAGAACAACAGATATCATTAGTCAATTATATAGCTGGTAATTTCTTCCCAACAGCGCGCGCTCCTATTGGCTGCTTCGAGGTCACCTGACATCTAACAATGAAGTTGTCTGTGACGTCAGAGGGTAACCGTGCACTGTTACCCGCTAATGTTGACAGCCGTTGAACGCAAAAAGAATGTGATTGAAGATGGCGTGTTCAAAGTCATCCACTGATTTGCAATGGCGACTTCTTCACGCTTTGTTGATTTGTCCCGACAAGAAACTTCCGCCTTGTAGAACAGGCATGAACTTAATTGTCGTTCGATGGTGGCTCATTTACCTCAGAGTTATTTATTTTTGAAATTCCAGAACAATTTAACAGCTAAATTTTACAGGACTTTCTACTTACGGAAATCTGCTCCAACGGTTTTTCTGAAATTTCTCTAGTATATTTACTATATAAATAAAAATTAAAATAAAAAATATCAGCAAAATTTTTTACTGCACGCGACGTTTTTTTGAAAATGAGGGTCCTTTTAAGCCCCAATTTCGCACTTCTTTTTCTTACCATCAATAAAATCCAGATATATGTCATATCATTGCCGAATAATGTTTGTTGTTCTTTGCAAAGTTTCGCAGCCATCGCCTTAAAAACGAAAAAGTTATGACGAAAACTTCGACGGAGCCACCTTAAAATTAAAGAAAAAAAGAAAATTACACATTATATTAGATTATACATATTAAAAAAAAATATCGTTTGCGCTTGAGCGATAGCATGCGCATTACAAGAGACGAAGTGCATGGGCGTTCAACGTCAGATGTTGTTGCAAACGGCTTGTCAGAGTTTGTTTCAAAAAGTTTTCAAATACGTCGTTACTGGAGAAGCTGCTTTAAGGCGCAAATTTACAAGTGGAGTTCCATAATGTGACAATCCTTTTAAAATAAGAGGCATGTAATGCGGACGTTTTGCTTACTTTGCCTAGTACGGCCGTGTGTTACAAAAAAAAAACGAAGTTATGCATATTTAGATCTGATTGCCAATACCAGCCTTTCTAGAAAATTGTTTTATCATTAAGCTCCCTATCACATACTAGTGGCAACCTGTCCAGTCAAATGAGTCAGGATTCCCCTGTAAGACACTTCCCCGACACGATACTACAGTATCCATCGTCTGGCTCTTCTCTACACATGCTCTATCTTGCCTTGTAGGTAGTTGTGAATCGGGTTCCATACTTGCGTTCCAAAGCAGAGTTACGATTTAACAAGAAACAGATATAATGTCCGTCTGACTGCCACGTTTGTCAATTGTGGGCAAGTACGTTTTTGGAGTCCAAGCAAGTTATCCGCCCTCGACACAATAGCTTTAATTTGCTTTTCCCATGAAATTCTGCGGGTGGCAATGATTCCAAGGACCTTCTTTTCAGCCACATCCTTGAGTTGCGCGTTGTTAAGGGTGTAATCATAGCTGACGAGATGACTGTTAGGAATTTGCATTTAGACGTGTTAAATTGGATGTTGTAAAGACGCGTCCATTCGTCCATATTTGATAGGGTGACTGTACAGCTTCGCAGTCGCGAGCACACTTACCAGCACCAGAAATCTTTGAATCGCTAGCATAAAGCGCAGTACTTGACCTTTTTCAGCATCAGGTATGTCGTTTATAAAAATGACGAAAGTTATCGGCCCTTGGAGACCCCCCTTGGGGCAGTCCGGAGGTGACAGGGGCCAGAACGATAATTAGCAAGGCACGATTGCAATTTGCCAGAGAATCCGCAGGCGCTCAATTTATCGAAATCTAAATCATTACTCTATGAATCTCCCATATAGGATATAAGATACAGGGGTGATCAGCGGCATTAAACGGAGTGATGACTCGAGTTTAAACTCTCAGTGATGTCCAACTTAGACCATATTTGAAATTAACTGAACTGAGGTACCCCCGCGTAAAATGAACGGTAAGGAGTTCCATTAAGAGATTATGAAAGGGGAAAAGGAAGATCGATAACAGTTTTCATAAGATTGCCCCAGATGACGGAATGACAGATGAGAAGTAAGACGCGTTTGGCGGCCACTATGACAAAGGGTTGCAGTGCAGACATCAACTAGACCGTCTACAATTTTATGCATTAGAGTCTGGTGGGTAATTGCTCTTCGTTCTTCAAGGGAGTGCCATCCGATGGTACTGATCATGTAAACGTTTTTTACGCTTGTCTCCCTATCGTAGTCACCTGAATCAAAGCGTGTTGCTCGCCGTTGCATTTTCTCGAGAGAAAAAACGTCACCTTCCTCATAAGAGTCCCATAGTGCACTACAATATTCGAGCTGAGGTCTCACTAGATCCTTAAAAGCAATATCCTTGATGTGGGGAGCACAGGGTTTCAGGTTACGGCGAAGTAACGCAAGAGTCCTGTTCGCTTTGGCAGTAATTGGGTTGATTTGATTAATCCAATCTAAATGGGTGGACAGATCAACTCCTAAATATTTCTATATGGTAGATGCCTCTAGTGGTGTGTCTTGTAAACTGTATGTAGTTCTTATAAGTTTGCCTCCTATGGGACATGTGAAGGACATAGCACTTGGATTTATTAAATTCCATCGGCCATTTGCTCTTCCATTGTCATAGGAGTGATAGATCTTTCTGTAGCTCGAGGCAGTCGTCTGGGGAATTGATGATCCTATAAATAAGACAGTCGTCTTATATGATAGTCTGTTATCATGGATTTCGTTGATGAAAATAAGAAACAATAACGGACCTAAAACGGTACCTTGTGGTAAACCAGATGTTACTGAGACCTCTTCAGATTTAACACCTTCCTGGACTACTCGCTGAGAACACTTTGTTAAGAAACATTCTGTCCAACTAAGGATAGAACCTTCTAAACTATGTTGTTGTAGTTTTAATAACAGCCGCTGATCTGGGACCTTGTCAAATGCTTCACAGAAATCCATGATCGGTCTGCTTTCTTTCGTCAAGGGCACTAACGGGTTCATCGATTGTTGTTTCCGGAAGTCATGCTGAATGTCATAAAATATGTTCTTTTCCTCAAAGTGGGTTATTAGATGATGGTTTATAAAATGCTCCAGGATTTTACATGGAATAGATGTTAACGACACTGGCCGTTAATTAGCTGGATTTTGACAATCACCTTTCTTGAAAAGGGGAATTATAAGCTGTGTCGGTAGACGCCTGGTAAATCTTGTGCAGCTAGGGGGAAATGCTTCCAGAACAGTTCTTAAGTACACATGGGGGAATACCATCCGGCCCTGGAGACTTGCAATCCTTTAAGTTTGACAAGAGTTTGTGAAATCCTGACTGGTCAATTTAGCAAGCAAAATTTTATGATCGACATTGTCGATGTCCTTTTCTAGACCAAGCCACATATCATTAAGAAATGACAACTGGGTCACATATGACTGTGACAATAAACTGATCGAAACGCACCTATTACTGATTACGAGTCTTCATAGCCAATAACATCACGGCTTAACTGACAGACGACCAATAACATCACAACGTAATTGACCAATCAGACCAATAACCAGAGTATAATACCATCAACTGACGTGATACAACTCACTTTGACTCTGAAGATGACTACAGCACAGGTTGTCGAAACGTCAGTCACTGTCGACAACAACAGTCCTATTCAGGCCTACGTTCACCCGGAGTGAGTACGAAATAGAAAAATATATTTACAAGTACTAAGAATAAAAGAACAAAAACTAATGGACAAGTGTACTTTGTAGTCTTATTTATTTCTTCATTTCTTTTAAAAGAATATTGTGCAAGTGGACTTGCCAAATAATTTGTTTAGTTTCTTCCTCTTTTTTCGAAAGGCAATCCGGCAATTGCAAAATTATATAGGCATTGCTTGTATAATTGCGTGTGAATTTAAGTGTGTAGTCCGTGTGTGTATGTATGCTTTGTGATAATAATTGTAATTGTTGTATTTTGGAACAGATGAAATGATAATAATAAAAATAAAAGTAAAAAAACGGGAAAAGGATAATTAGGCGACTCTTTAGTGTGGTTGGGTTTAAAACTGCAAGCCGAGGACGAAGGAGGTGGCAATGATTATAGCGGAGCTCTGGCGCGCGAAGTGCGCTTGCGGAGTACCATGCACCATGGGTAAGTAAATCTACCCATCCCAGAAAATTTGGTAATCACGTGACCGTACACCGCCCGCCCGCTGCCCGTCCGTCCGCACCACAGGCATACCAGTGTTTACTCTCACTTTTTCTAGCTACTTTGGGAGCCCAGGAGAAAGCTGATTGCACATCAATGTTGTCATCAATTGACAGCTGTCAAAACAGGGTATCCGCTGACCAGTATCACCTGACCGTATCATGGGCTCAGGTGTCGACCCATCAAGGTCGAGTATTTTTTGAAGTTATCCGCTGACAATTTACTCGTTTTCAAATGATCTTAGGCTCATGTTTACTTTTTTTAAAATTTATATCAAATATGTGTGTTTATGTCAGTATCGCCACGCACTATTACGATTTTGATGTCAAACTGACCTCAGACGCAAAAATTCAGCCAGTTTTTTTAAAATGCAGGCGGGGAAGACCTTTTCTAACCATGGTCACGTGTTGGTCACACTCCACGTCCAATTTTTATGCTCTGATTGGTTAAAATTTCACAGGTGAGTTCATGCGTAAAATTTATGTAGCGTCTTGGAAGTTTTTTACTTTGACAGCTGAAGATGACAGAGTTTTGAGTCAACTTAAGTTTTTAACTGTCTTTTTCCACTGGATGTAAAAAATGAAATACAGCTGCTATCAAGAGTGTTCTCTTATTCATGGCTGGTTTGTTCATTGGGTTTTTGGTTGAGAAATGTGTCGCTTGTCAAAGCCGATAATCCGATGTCGGATGGCGTCGTTTCTGTTTTTCACCTTGCTGGATGCATACGAGAATTATAAAGGCTTAGCGATCCTTGCCTTACTTGATAGCTTTCAGGAGCTGCATCTCGAAATATGGTAAGCCTGAGTAATTATTGTATTTATATCTAATTTCATGAAGTCCAGCGGCGCCGTTTATGAAGCTAGTTTATGCACGTTTGTATTAAGATTTAACTGAGACACTGATCTGACCTAGTATGAGGTTTGATATAAGCTTAAGCTTACAGAACTTTAAAAAGCCTTTAGTCAATATTAATTCACCGTAAATAGAAAGAAAAAACTTTTAGTAGATTATTTAGTTATAATTTTGGCTGTAGAAAGAAAGCTTTGAGCGATTTTCTTGTCGTGAGTTCATATTTGAAAAAAGCAAACACTGGGAAACCGGCGGCTTAAAACATAAACTTAATCTTTAAGCTTACTAGTAAAGACTTGAGGATTCTTGGAGACACTTAAATACTCATTTGTTTTCGTGAATGAAAATTGTTGTCTCTGTAAATGTTCTACCGAATTATGTTTCTTTATTGATTGTTGGTAGTCTCAAAAGTGTAATTTTCATCGCTTTGCAGTTTGTTTTCAGGCGTTCATAAACATCGCTTGCAGGAGTACTCAAAATGCCGAGTCAAACGCTTTTTAAGATTACACATCGTTATAAAACCATTAACAAAAAATAGACTCAAGAAATTCTTTATTACGTTGAAGCGTAACTCTTTTAAAATTTCTTCGCAAATTTGGCGCTTGTCAAAAGTTAGAACCGGCTGGCCGTAGAGGTGATTTTGGACATTTTTTCACGCGTGCTTCGATGGTCCTGAGTATTGAATGAATGCAATTTGTCTTAAAAAATTGTGAAATACTGCATTTTGTAGGAGGTCTGTATGATAAGCGCCTCATAGTACTCTTTCTCGACAGATGTGGTGTATAAAAATAAATAAAAGAATGGTTTGCACGCACCCAGATTTATTGGCAAGAATTTGTAAACTTGTCGAACGCAAAAAATTCGGCCTGATTTGTTTTCCAAGAATTTGTTTTCCACGCCTTATCTACTGTGATCAAAAGCCATTATTGCTCTTAAGTGTGACCGAAGACTATTTTTTGGGCGTATATATGAGGCTATATCAACTCGATACAAGATTTGTTTTACTCCAAAATCACTTAGCTTTTCCCTCAAAAGTCACATGAATGTGCCTTAAGTTAACTGATTTGTGGAATACAAAATTATTGTTTAATTTAAGTTATAAATTTATCAATGGGAGCTTCGCTTTAAGCTGTGGCTAAATCTATATATTATTATTGTCACAAACACAAATTTACTACATTTTTTTTAACCACAGCGGTATAAGATTCCTTAGAACATAACGAAATATAGTGCACATTGTTATTACCTTCAGAAGATGAATCATTTACTGGCAATTGCTGCAGAGAGTGTAAACCACTTAATTTGCAGGTGAGTTTTTCTCCAACAAGAACATTTTCTGCCATGATTGCGCGGTGAACTAAACCCAAATTTTCCAAGTGAAGAAGGGCCTCGCTGATGTCGATGAGCATATTAAGAAGCTGCGTGGCGGACAGATTAGGATTCTTTTCTCTGGACTTCCTCAAAAGCTGCAGAAGATCACCCCATATTTCCAGCTTGGTGATGAGATGGTACGGCAAGCTTTTAGTGTCGTGGCAAAGAAGGACGGGAAAGTTTGGGTGCTGAAAACGATTTAATCGGCTCATACTGTAGGCTTCACGATAAAGTTTGCCTCTGGCCTGGAATTCTGGATTGTCTTCCAGCAAATGTTTCTTTTTTGCTATCAAAACCTTGACGGCGACCTTTGTAGGAATATGAAAATGTACGAATGAAAAAAAAAATTAACCAGACAGCTAAAACTTTTATTGCAAACGAAACTTCAGTATGGTATCGAGGTATCGAGGTATCGTTCATTGACCAAAAGACTTCACATACAAAACAATTGTTGGCTATCAAGTCGATCATGCTGTCTCAGAAAAACACTGTGTCCAGGATCCTACAGGATAGCCACGCATGGAGAGTGGTTTTCGATAAGCTACAAACTTAAAGGTCAGCTGCGATGTGACTGGTTAAGCTTGCGTCACATACTGCGAATAAGCGCCGATATCCTTGTTACGAGCCGCCAACAGACTCAATTAGCAACACATTAATGGAAATGGGTTTCGAATTTCCAACCAAACTGATTGACAAATTGACAAAAGCTCTTTTTAACAAGCCAATCATGGTGCATCCTCCACTCCTGGTACACTGGAGGGGAACCAGAACAAGAATTTCGGAGCTGTTTCGTAGTCGGACTGTACAAGAAGTTTAGTTACGACACTGGCGCAGGCTATGTAATTGGAAGCGCTCTCGCGCCCTTACCTTTCCTCCTTGGAACATCCCTGTTCTAACGAAAGAGCTCGTGCTTTGATGAATTGTTTTGTTACTGATTTCCAGCGCCTGTGCTTTGTATTCTAAGGCCAAGCGTTCGGAATGCTGTTCAAGTGGAAGGACTTCCTCTAAATTTCTATCCCATGAAAGAAGGAGAAGAAGGCTGGTCCTGTTTTCCTTGTCCGGGCAAAAGAAAACATTATAACCTGCCTGCTCCAGAAGCACTCTACACTCTGGTGTTTTTTGGATTTTTTCATCTTTGAGACAACTTGCTAAACATCCAGCAGCTTGCACTCTTGCTTCTGTTTCAGAAAATAAAAGTTCGTAAGTATCAAAACAAACAGCTTGCGTGTAACTTCTTTATCTTTACTTTTTCCCTTTTTTTTTTTAATTTGCGAGCTATAAATATCCGAAGGGGTTTTCAACTGGAGATAGAGTTTTGGTCCATTTATTGAGCCACGGCTTTGTTAATGTTCTCAAGATCAGTCCCTAAGGACTTTTCTTTAGTTCTGGTATCAATCTCGGCTCTTCTGTAGTCACCTGGTCGAGAATTCACTAAAAGTCTTATAACTGGGCGGGCTTCTCTAAAAGTATTATCATTATTATCATTATAATAATAATAATAATAATAATAATAATAATTTAACCATATTTATGCAGGATTGCTGCTTCAGTTTTAGGTAAAAAAAACTGCTATCAATGCAGGTCCTGTATCATTGTCATTATCATTATTCAAGAAGTTCAATAAAAACATTGATTTTTAAAATTTTATCTTAATCCTCGTCATGATTCTTTACTACTATGCTAAGTGAGGATGTACATCTAATGCATCAATAATATTCATTTATAGCCTTCCAGGCCCGTTAAGCCGATACCGTAAGTCGTCTCCGCGGTGTGAAGCAGAGCATATGCTTCTTTACCTCGATTTCAAAGCTAATGGTTCAAATCGCTTCCATTTTCTGCTTGCGAAATTCATCGCTAAAAGTATTTCTTGCCCTCGAACAACCCGGTCAGGTTTGTGCAAGTTTTGTTACTCGCTACTTTCTTTCTAAACAGCTGCAAATATCAAACTGATAGAAAAGTATATGTGACCAAAGAAAAATCAGAATGCGAACGGAACGCAAACGGAACGAGAAAACGGGGCTTAACTTTGCTGAGGGAAGAATTAGATTTATACTTCATGTTGAAACATATCAATATGCTGCCCCTCTTTTTACAGATTCTGATATTTTATAAACAAAATTTTCTTTATCAGAATCCTCTTGCTATGATGCATGATAAAAACAACAACAACAATAATCATCATCATCATCATCATCATAATTATCAAAGAGAGAAGAAAAAAGCCGTCTGTGAACGATGCAAGACTAGTCAGTGGTTTGATTTGGATGAAGGCTCGTTTTACAAACATTTAACTAATATAGTGAAAGGCGCGGATAAAACGACAAAGATTAAGTGCTTGGACAAGAAAATACAGCAACAACAACAAAGGATGAGCTTGAAGAATTTTGGAGGCCAATATGGGAGAACACGAGCGACAAAACTCACTAGGAGGACTGGATACGAAGCGTTGAGACAGATTTGAAGCAACATACATGTATAGAGCAGCCCAGAGCATATGACATGAAGATCACAAAGGAGATGGTATTTGAAAGCGTGAAAAAGAAGAGAAATTGGTCTTCTCCAGGTGATGATAAGATTACAAATTACTGGATAAAAAGAGTGAATGTTTTCCACCAAGATATCGCAACAGCACTGAATGTTATCATTGAGAACAGACTCGAGTTGTCTACTATGTTGTTTTCACTCCCCTTACGTGCGTTCCCTTTGCGTTTCGTGTGCGTTCCCTTTAGGGACGGACCATTAATAAAGTTATCGGGGGAGTGGGGAATTTTTGAGCCACAGGAACTTTTTTTTGTTATCAAATTCCTTGTATGAATTTTTTTTAGGCCGTAGCATGAATATTTTTTAGTGTTAATTGGCGTGCATGAATTTTTTTCATTTAATTTTCCCTTGCCCGAATATTTTTTTTGTACTTCGCCCCCCTCCCCCCATAAGTTGTCTAATGGTCCGTCCCTTATTAATATGCATAAGGGTCGAGTCCATGACGTCACCCATTGTTATAACCCAGGAAAAAAGTGCGTTCTTCCATACTAATTAAGTGCCTTGTCAGTGTCTAGCTAGCTAAGTAAAAATCCGTTCCTCCATCTAATAACTGTCTTCCAGCATACTAATTCGGTATAGGTTTACTAATAAGCTTCTCTCTACTACAATACATACATACGTTATTGTTACCTCCCCAAAGAGGATTTCAATAGGCACATTACGCTTGCCTAGGCTTGCCCGGGCTCTTTTAACCTTGATTGGTTCATGTAGAATCTATTATGTGTTAACTATTATGTGTCGCTTTGCTAGGAAAAAAGTCTTACTATCACCAATATTCTTTAAAACATCGCTTCGCAAAGTTGTCCCGATTGGGAGCTAGATTCCACGATTTCGTTGGAAATGACTGACTTGCTAGATGATATATTAGTTTTTATGTGGAGGAATTGAAGTCCGCGGACAGCGATCCTAGTCATGAAATTTCAATTTCGGTATTGGAACCTCGGCAGCAAGAAATAAACAACAGCAAAAGGCAAACAGAGAAGTGGGAATAATCGTCGCACAAAACAATCAAAGCAGCCAAACGTCAATTCAAGTGAAGCGACGTCGACGCGTAATTCGAACGAAAACGCTAAAATGCAAGCAAATCACAGCACAAATCAAAACAGGAAAGCAGCAGAGGTGCTAACAAAAAAGGAAGTAAACTTCGTCCCATGTGTCAGAACTTCGTATCAGAACAGCTCTAACGATAAGTCATGAAAAATTTGGAAAGCAATCGAAAGCTAACGGTTAACCAAAGAAATACTTGACGCTCAGAACATTGTATCTGAAACTTGTTTCTTCAGTAGCAGAGGACACATTCGCGGACAAAAGAAATTCGCTTGTAGTTAGTCAGATGCAGGAGGCACTTTGAAAAAAATTATACAGCCTAAAACCTCATTTAGCCGCAACAAAGAGCGCTAATTTTGGATCAGAGGGCCGACCAGAAACAAAACCCCCAGAAAATCAATATGCGTGTCATGACCTCTCAGCGTGAAACAACCGACAAAAAACTTGTAGTTAAATCAAAACTTAGAACCCTCCAGAGTATAATCTACCCACCAGAAGGAAAAAACTTATTGGAACAAGCAGCATCATTTTAAGAATTTTAGTTAATTCTTGACTTTCGTCTGTTTCTTTTCATAATTAATCGGACTTCTTCTCACGGCTTTCTCTCGAGGGAAACAGAATTTGAGTCCTCTTCAGACAAATTAGCGCTTATCCTACGCTTGCGAGTAGGAACGCTAACTTTTTCTTTAACTGAAATGTGCTCATCAGGCTCATCTAAATATTGATGCCGAAATCTAGACGCCTGTAAATCTCACTCGAAAAGGGTCATGTTCAATATTCAACAGTCGATCGCTATCACAATATTCTGCATTGTTTGCATTAAGGCAGTCACGCGCTGACTTGATGACGTTTCAAACAATCGATTAAAATGAGCGGACGTCCCAGAAATTAGACTTCCTTTTAATTACAACCTCTAAAAATAACTTTAGTGAAATTCACATATCCCGGCCAACGCCCTAAGATTCCCTCTCTGTCCCATTATGGCTCTTGGCTATGTGTACTGTCCCGAGAAAATGTGCTTCATGTTTGCCCCTGCTGCATAATGGAAAGAGGACATAGAGTGGATCGCGCATCATACACACTCTGGTGAGAAAAAATATGCAGCTCAGTTGGTCTGTGATTGTTCTAACAAGCTAGCATTAAGCAAAAGTAAACAGCCTTGGAGCCAGGATCGTATGTTTCTGATATGTCACAAAAAAGAGTGTAACTTTTACCTGAGGATAGACTAGCCAATATCGCATGGTATCAAGGGGCGGCTCTCGTATTTACCTCAGCCACAGGTCACAAGATTCCATCCTTATGGGGTGATGAAGGAGATGTTTGAAAAACATCGCCAAGAGGCTAAACAGAAAGCATTTATCCAACACCAGCGCCATACACGCAAATATGACGAACGCTTTGAACTGTGTGACAACGGTTTTAATGGGAATCCTACAAGTTTCATGTCCAAAAAACGAAAGAAGACTCTCGAGACGACTCAGATGCTACACTTTGTCTAGAGGAAGACGATGTGCTGCGTCAGACGTATTACAAGTACCCAAGAGAGTACGGGCATCACCCCGAGTGTAACCGGGTGTTGAAGGTTTTGTATGAAGGCAAACACGTACCTTTTCAAAGTTATGTCATCACCCCCGAAGAACGTGAAGAGCCCAGGGGCCCCACTCACATATTTTAATGACGGGGGGGGTCCGACAGAGGTTCATATTATATACCCAAAAAAATCCCAACTTCAGAATTTGTCTACCCAAAAAAATCCCTACTTTTTTTAGCATACCAAAAAAAATCCGTCAGTGTTTTTGCATCAGCAAATTTTATTATTTATCTTCTGGAAAGCTAAAACATGCCAACTTCAACTTTGGTTTTGGTCAAAAACAAAACTATAAATTGCGCTTAAGTTATTTTTGATTTGAGCTGATGAAGAATACAATACCCATAAAAATCCCTCTGTTGTTTTCGCGACCCAAAAAAAACCCGGCGTCTTTCATAGACCCCAAAAAATCCCTTTTGGCAAAAATGTCAGACCCAAAAAAATCCTTCGGACCCCCCCCGTCATTAAAATATGTGAGTGGGGCCCCTGGGGTGAAGAGATTGAAAACAATAAACAGTTACCTTCTTATTCTAGAGCTTTTGCACAAGATGCACGCAGGTCAAAATGTATTGCTATGCTTAACAATATAAGGAACCCTAGGTCTTCCCTGTTTATTCTAAATAAAAATATTACATCGTTGCCCGTGTGTAAATAGAGCTGTATTGAGATCCTTTGAAAGTTTTTGAAAGTTTTTGTGAGAAATAAAGTTTTATTCATCTTTACACCGCGTTAGTCACTAATTATGTTTAACAAATGTTTGACTCGAGCTCTAAAATTTGCATGTGAACTCTCTCGTGTGCCTTTTGTTTGACAAACAATAAGTCATACCCAACACCTACTCTGATTGGATAGTCCTAGATGTATTGTTCAGTGTCTATAACAAGACCTGAACACTACATGCAAGCTATTTTATGCGACGTCTTCTTCCAGTTCGAGTCTAAGACCGTCAGTTCCGTTTACCCGAAAAAAAAAAAAAAACATGTCCAACATGGCCAGCAAGTTTACTGCTGGAACCCCAAACATCCTCGGAAAAGTGTGGAATATTGATGTTGAAAGAGAATATCGGAAACTAAGCTACCTGTTTCAAAACCCTGAACGGAATTATCACAGAAAGTTTAAGACAATTAAGATTGTTCATACACCAGCAAAGCTCAACAATCATGTTTCCTTTCTTTTTCGGAGAGAACTTAAGCGAATTTGAAATCGCCAGGAAGGTGGTAAGTCTCCTCCTCGAACTTTTACAGAACGTGATGAAACAAAAAGATGAAGCATTCGCCAAGGGGGTGTGGATACAAATAGCAAACCTGATCAAAATGGTCCAATTTCGGTTTGGAAGTAAATTCACCGTTTTACCCACGGACGGTAAAAACTCTGACCAGTGGAGACGAGAGGATCCTGGAAACCGCGAGCCTAGTCAACTCACCGGAATTCGAAAGATTAAGACAAAACGCAAAATACGAGACCTTAAAACACTGAAAGTCAAGAATCCCAAGCGACCCAAACTCAAGCGACAGCATGGAGTTATGGAGAATCGGACACTTTTAGTAGAATAAATGTTTGTAAATATCTTTCGTTTAATACCAATGTTGTTATATCCTACCGTTAGAATCGATGCGCGGCGAATTTACAAACAGGAAATAAAAAAAAAAACGTTTTTGTCTACCTATAGACTTTGTTAATCATTTATTGCTTAATCATGTTGAGCGCCGATAGCCAAACAAAGAGGTAGTCGAAGTCCAAATAAAAGTGTGACAACTTATCCACCAATACAACAAGTCTCGGCTATTCCGTAAATTAACCCTAAACATGTTTACAACTTACCAATCATGGACAACGGAGGTATTTCGAGCTTAATTGCGAACCTCCGACTGCGTGTCCTTTTGTTAGTTGTGGTGTGGTGTTTACAGAAAGATGCCAACATGCTTTCAACCAAACGGATACGCGATAGTGATTCAAAAAATATTCCTGTAAATTTATCGTTGATTTTCGAGGGCAGATCGGGCATCAAGGGCACCAAAAAAACAGTTTTGTTTCTCAGACACACGCACAAAGATCACGCGTGGAAGTTGCACGTGGGAACAGACTCGCACTTCAAGTCAGAGACTGACTTGACTTTAAGTGTTTTATTTACGAATCACTCAATTCAAAATCAATCGCGGGTCAATTTATTGCAATGAAAGTGTTTCCGTAAACAGGGGCATATCAGTTTTGAGGTCATCATTAAAAGGTGTGTTGTGAACGTTACTATAGAAAGTTCGCAGAAATGGATAAAATCTCAAAACTGTGAAATAAAAATGTTCACGTTGCATTGACAGCTGCTGTTTTGCTTCATTAACTGATTCACTGAGATTAATTCTAGGTAGATAAGAATCCGATTTTGACTGCATGAACATTCATTTTCGCGGTTTAAGTTATTATCAATAATTTTTATTTTTCTTATTGTACATATATATGCAGAGTCAAAAAATATATATATTAACCGCTGTACAAATTAAATAATTAAATTGTGTGTCTTTAAGGTTCACATAGGAAATTTCGTAATATTTTAAGATATACGCACACTATAAGAAAGTTGTAAGGTCTTGTAACGTTTAGGGAGTGTTTTTGAGAACATGGCCCGTGGTTTTTCCCGTTACCCCCAGGTGTTCAAAGTCCATGAAGTTCAGTTAAAATAGTGAAATTTGCAATACCTTGAAACGTTTTGACTGTTGGCGGTAAAAGAAAAAGCCCTTTTGACGATGACGGTTAAATTTTAGGCCGTTTGAGGGCTGACGGTTAGCCCTATTGAGACTCTCTACCAACTGAGCTATGAAGACCATGCATGTTGAGCTCATCTTAACCCGTGAGTGGAATGAAACAGAATGGAGATGATCATGGACTGCGGAAATAAAAATGTTGATTTGACAAACTCTTCGACAGTGATTTGAGAGAAAAAAAAAATTGCGATTCGGATTTGCAAAATATTTTTTGGATTTTCCCTTTTCGGCTTCCGTGCCCAATATTGAGCCTATGTTGTATAGATCATTTAAATAATACTAGATAGCCTGCCGAAGGCTCTACGTCGCCTGTTCATTTTTGCCCTCGCTTTTCAAAGGAATTAATAATACCTTTACAAACGCTGTTGTTCGTAATATCAACGAGGATTGACGATAACAGTAAGCAAAACCTCCAGTCGGCTCCACCTCCTCCCTTAAGATAAGAGTTAGTTATCAATGCAATGAGGCCCATGGCGCGTTCCCCGGTTTCTTGAGGCTCACCGTGCACCTAAAGAGATGAAAAAGAACAAGAACACCAACACATAGATAAAAAAAATAGATAGGCTTGAAATAGTACGACCAGATATTCCAACTGAAGATAAAATGTTGCAAGGAAGCAAGCAACATTAGATAAACTTAAGGCAGACATTATAAAAGTAAAAACAAAAAACAAAAGAAAAAACAACTATTAAACAAATTAAACAACAACACACGGGCAAACAATAGTGACACTTTTCGGTGATTCCTTAAGTAGGATCAATGTAGTCCTTTGTGATACCAAGAGGCAAGGTCAAAATGAGAGCTGAACCACCCAATATTGGCCCTTTACGATAATGATATATTTTTTTTCCAAATTTATATCTTATAACGATGTTATAAAAGCAATGATGATTGGCAACTAAACTTGACATGATGTAATTGTGAATCGGTTGATCCGTTGGGGGAGTAAAAGTTTTGACTGAACTGAGACTGAAAAGGGATTTAAATTGTTACGTAGTTATTCGTTTATTTATTTGTATTTATTTGTTTGTTTATTTTTTCGTTTATTTATTTATTTAATTGGTTCGGGAGAGTAACTAAGACAGTGAAAATATTGGAGAAAATTAGTCGTCTCTCTCGACATTGAAATATTTCATTGATTGAAGCCTCAGCTGTCTCAAAGTGGTTTTCAAGTTAGAATGAAGTAAAAATGCAGGAAGAGATTATGTTATATGTTATGGTGACAGGACTGAGTGGAGTCCAATTCGGTCTGTAATCATACGAGTGATAAACAAAATCGGACCGCTATTTCTATTTCACTTTTTACATTTAATTCATTTTATTTGCCGGAAAGTAAGCCTTAGAAATTAAAAGGACGTTTGATCAATTCATGCACGCGCATCGGCTCCTGACGCACGCGCATTCTAGTCCTATCTTAAACTTTATAGCGGAAGGACATCTGTGAGCAGCGGCTGTCTTTTTAAAAATCCATGTCCCCTCCCCCCTCCCCACCCAATATAATGTTGAAAGATCAAAGGAATTGTGCCTTGACGGTTTCAACACTGTCTGTGGGGTGGGGGGAGGGGGGAGGGGCGTACAGTGTTAGTAGCGCGCGTATACAATTTCGCGTGGGTTAAAAAGCGTTCGAACTGTACAACTGTCCCAAGACTTTATCCATGATTGTCTGAATTTGCTGCTCAACCAAAAAACGCAGTTTTTACTGTGTTTGAACAGGGAAAATATGTTTTTTTGGGTTTTCAAGTGAGTTATCATATGAGGAGCAGGTTTGGAAGATGTCCGGTGTTGTATAACGGACTTTTTTTTGGAGTGTGAAAACGACCACGTTAAATTCGTCATAACGTAAAACCTTCTTTGTTGCATAGTCGCGCGTACAATATTTCAAAGAATAAACGGGATTAACGGTTAAGCGGTTACTGGAGCAAACGGTTTCACAGTACGTAATGGTGTATACCGGAAAAATTTCCGTCGAACAGCGGGCCGGGGTTTGGTTTCTTAAAGAAAACACGGGGCTAACGCTCCGCGAAATTGCACTGAAATGTGAAAACTCAAAGTCGTCTGTAGCACGGACATGAGATAGAACCTGCAACCAGCGTTCACAAGTGGAAAAAGTTACTCGCAAAAGCGTCTGAATTTTAAATATTTTAGAAAATGGGTAGTAGGCTTGTTTTGGGGCTTCATGGACAGTCATGGACAGTCAGAACGTAACTCAATTCTATGCGTTTCACAAGTTCTGTCGCAAAAAGCAGTGCTGTCTTTTCACAAATCCATGTCCCCTCCCCCCTCCCCACCCAATACAATGTTGAAAGCTCAACGGAATTGTGCCTTGACGGTTTCAACACTGTCTGTGGGTGGGGGGAGGGGGAGGGACGTACAGTGTTAGTAGCGCGCGTATACAATTTCGCGTGGGTTAAAAAGCGTTCGAACTGTACAACTGTCCCAAGACTTTTGTCCATGATTGTAGATAATTTTTAAGGAAAAAAGGGATCCTTATAAATTACTATGGGATTACAAGCCCCGTGAAGCACTCTTCTGTCCGGAGTAAACAGTAAAAGTTCGACAAAAATTCACCATTTTGTAAAGATTCCTTTGGTTCGCATGCTTTACAAATGGTGTAGTACAATAAGTTTTTATTCGATCATTAAGTTGGAGATATTCAATTGCAAAAGTGACTTACCTTTTGGTGTAGGTAAATCAATACACAATGCAAATGAAACCAGTCATCTCTTTTCTTAGTTATGGATATTCTTCTCTTCTCCTCGGCAACTTTCGGAAGGAAAGTTAAGTCTTCGCCTTTCATTTTTTCATTTCTACAGAACTCCTGACATTCATCCAGGAAGGGAATCGACTTTTTTGACGCTGTTGATTTGTTACGCAATTTCAGGAGATGAGAGATGGTCCTCTGGATGAACTCTAGTGAATAACGAAAAACATCCTTCCTTTTGGCTTTCAATGTTTTAAGCATCCCCTGCATCTTTTGCAGATCTTGTTTCTGGTCCACAACGGGCGAATTGCCTTGTAAGACCTGTCGCATTAAGGCTAACCATAGAATACGGCTGTAGACTTCAAGTTTGAGATTTTGCTGCGAATGTTCATCATTACTAAACAAAGTCTCGGATGATAAAATCGATGACCTGATGATTTTCTCCACAACCATTAAATTTTCTTCCCTACAGCCAAAATTTTCTTTGCAGATTAGATGAAACAGCTGATGCAATGCGCGCCTGACAACTAGACCACTGTTTAAACTGCAAGATAGTGACGCCAAAATCTTGCAGACCTCTTCCCGGTCATTTGAAGAAATGCAATCTCTCCAGGATTTTTCAAGATACGGAATAACTGCACTCAAAATGAAAAATTCTCGCTGCCTCTTGCACATGCTAGTAGTCCTGTCCATTTCGCGTATGAACTGTTCTGGGTCCTCCAGAAATAACTGAATTGTCCACTGGTGATCTCCATCTAAATGATAGGAGAAGGGATAACAAGATTTAATTTCATGTTTATTTTTGCAGCGTGTGAATACCGTAAATCCTCTATTAAGCTCCCCCTCTCAATTACGCCCCCTCCCCCCTCTCTAATAAGCCCTCTCCCCCCCCCCCCTCTCTCTCTCTCCCCCCCTCCCCCTCCCCTCTATCCTTATTCTTCACAAACAATTAACGTGGCCTGATCGGTTATGTTTTTTTCAGGCTGGAAATTCATGTTGTTTTTGGTCTTCGGCCCCATGACCATGACCATGACTATGACCATGATACGGAGCTATATGTTTGCATATTTTAAACTCTGCAGAGGGAAATTTTTTAACAGAAATGTCTGAAAAGCGACATAAGAGTAATAAATTTGCGAATTAACAAAATATAATAGTGAGAAACAGTCCCGCCTTCGACCGCCATGTTTTTGTTTCGATCTATGGTTTTTGACGTAATGCGCATGATCAGTACATAAATCCGCTGGCAAGGCCCTTGCTGATCGCTTTGCAAGTTGTGAGAACATCGTTTGGATTTCATTTAAGAGAATGTATGGGAAGTAGCTAATCCCCCCCCCCCCCCCCCCCGCCGCTGTACGGAGTGCCATTAAATGTAAACTAATTCACCCTTCTCATGCTAAATCTTTGCAAACCTTTACCCGCCTTCCCTCACCTCTCCTCCACAGTTCACGTATGTGGAAGCCCGAGGTGTCGGGTAAGTACGATTGTCGGTAACCGTTATAGCCTTAGCAACGTCATAAAATGTGTATTATTCCTTTACGGACCTTTCGACAACGTAACTGTGCCGAGTGATGTAATATCAGTGATAAAAAACTAACGCTTTTCACTGTAGGAGAATGACGTCATCATACAAAAGGCGTCTTCACTCTGGCATCCTCAATTTCAAACCTTCAAAACCTAATTTTCTCTGCACCCTTAGACTGGTCAACTCCAAAACGCCTAGGAAAAGTAGTGGTAATGGGCTTGTTAGTAACACGTCCAAAATAAGGAAATGTTCAAAACCAATTCGGTCAATGCATCAATACTGGGAAAATTTATCCTTTACCCTTAGGGATAATAATAATAATAATAATAATAATAATAATAAATATTACATCCTAAAGCAGATGTGGAAAGGCTGTACATCCCAAGAAAAGATGGAGATAGGGGCCTGATTGATGTAGAAACAGCATTCAAAACTGCAACAATAGGACTTGATCACTATCTGAAGCACAAGGAAGGGCAATATCCAAGGCAGGTGCTTGAACATGAAAGATCTAAAGCCAAAAATTCAATATCCAAGAATGCTACTAAATTCAAAAGGGAAGTAACAATGCCAGAGAATGAGAACAGAGAAGATAAATCTGCCTCTGAAAATGCTAAAGCCCTGAAGCACGTGTATAAGTCCAGGATGAAGTCAATGAAAGAAGAAAAGTGGAAAAACAAAGCATTGCATGGCCAGTATCCAAAGATCCTAGAGAAGCCTCATGTAGACTCAGTCACCACCAACAAATGGTTGTCAAGTAATTTGAAAGGAGAAACAGAGGGATTACTTGTAGCAGCTCAAGACCAGGCAATAAACACCAGAAACTACCAGAAAGTAATATGTGGCCAGCCAGTGGAGAGCAAATGCAGATTGTGTTCGCAACATGAAGAGACAGTGGACCATATTGTATCTGGATGTGAGGTATTAGCCAAAACAGAGTACATCTCCAGGCACAATAATGCTGCAGCATATCTCCATTGGAGCATATGTAAAGATCATGATATAGAGATTACAGACAAATGGTACGAACGCGAACCAGAGACCGTGACACACAATAAAGAAAACAACATCACCATCATGTGGGACATGCCAGTCAATACTGATAGAACTACAACAGCGAACAGACCAGATATCATTGTTAAAGATTCAGTGAATTCCACCTGCAAACTTATTGATATGACTGTTCCATCAGATAGAAACATCGCACTGAAGGAAACTGAAAAAAAATGCAAGTACAAAGACCTAGAACTAGAAATACAGAGAATGTGGCATATGAAAACCGTAGTGATCCCTGTGGTTGTTGGTGCGCTTGGTACAGTGACGAAGGGTATGGTAGAAAACATCAAGAAAGTATCAGAGAGAGCTACTATGACAGAGATTCAAAAGATCTGCATGCTGGGATCTGCACGAATCCTTAGAAAGGTGCTCAGTGTATGAACAGAATGATTGACTTGAGTGACTGACGCTCTAGGTGCATGGTTTGCGCCCGGCTGATGCACAAAAAGAACACCAGCAAAGACTGTGATAATAGAGACAATAATAATAATAATAATAATAATAATAATAATGATTTCTATAGCGCCATATCCGTAGGCTCATGGCGCTTTACAACTGAATATTTCAAACTGAAAATTTTGTAGATTGAAAAATTTATATCAATAATAAAACACAAATATATAAAAATACAAATTAAAAATGCTTATCTAAAAATTAAAATTAAAACTAAAGATTGAAAGTTAAAATTCTTATCACAACATTTACACTATATACATTATTCTAACAGAGCTTTAATTAAATGTTCTTTGAATAAGAAAGTCTTTCAAAAGTAGGTTGAGTTTGATCGTCCGGGTGAACGTAGTCCTGAATAGGACTGTTGTTGTCGATAGTGACTGACGTTTCGACAACCTCTGCCTATTCAGGACTACGTTCACCCGGACGATCAAACTCAACCTACTTTTGAAATGACTCCTGGGTTCAAACCTTACACAAGGAAGTCTTTATAGAAATTTTAAATTTTTTAATAGCGGGGCTCCCGCGCGCGCGAAGCGCGCGTGGGACAGAGCCCCATACTCATGGAATATGGTCAACCTCTTTTCGTTTGGTTGTCACGTGATTGACCGAGCGTACGTACGTACGTACGTACGCGTCTACAGATTGTACGGGTGGGGTAGGGAGGGGTGTCTCAGGCGTGTCTTGGCAAGTCCACATCTTTAATATAGGATTTTAAGACATTCACAATATGGTCAATTGACAGCTGTCAAAACAGGATAGCCACTGACCAGTATCCCATGGCCATATCGCGGGCTCATGTGTCAACTCATCGAGGTGACGTGATTTGTTTGGAAGCTGTCCGCTGACCAGTTAATTGTTTTACTAGATCGCGAACAATCTTCAATCTCATACTTTTACTAGTTAAACTGATAATGCACACATATTGGACATCAATGATTTGATCAATTGACAGCTGTCAAAACAGGGTACCCGCTGACCAGTATCACTTGGCTGTATCGCGGGCTCAGGTGTCGACCCTTCGATGTCAAGTATTTTTTTGAAGTTATCCGCTGACAAGTTACTAGTTTTCAAGTGATCGCAGGCTCAAGTTCAAGTTTGTTCTAAATTCATACGAAATATGTTGTGTTTATGTACTACACAATTAAAATTTTGATTGCAAACTGACCTCGGACGCGAAAATTCAGCCAGCTGTTACAGGCAGGGAAGACAGTTGCTTTTGACTTTTCTCACCATGGTCACGCGTTGGTCACGCTCTGCGTCCAATTTTTATGCTCTGATTGGTCAAAATTTGACAGGTGAGTTCATTCGGAAAATTTATGCAGCATCTTGAATCTTGTTTACTTTGACAGCTGAAGCTGACAGAGTTTTGTGTCAACTTGTGATGTTTTTAAGTGTCTTTTTCCACTGGATGTGCAAAATGAAATTCAGCTGCTATCAGGAGTCCTCTGTTATTCATGGCTAGTTTGTTTATTGGGTTTTTGGTTGAGGAATACGTCGCTTCTCAAAGTCGGAAATCCGATTTCGGATGGCATCGTTTTCGTTTTCACCTTGCTTGATACGTAAGAGGATTGCAAAGTCTGAAGCGACATTGGCTTTTCTTGATACCTTTCAGGAGCTGCATCTCGAATGGTAAGCCAGAGAAATTATTGTATTTGATGTTTGTTTTTTTAGATCTTATTTAATGAAGTCGAGCGGAGTTTATGCGGTCATTTAGTTTATGCACGTTTGTAAGATTTCAGACAATGATCTGACCGAGTATCAGGTTTGATATAAGCTTACAGAACTTTAAAAAGCCTTAAGACAGTTTCTCACTGCAAATAGAAAGAAAACGTTCCAAAGAATATTTAGTTATAATTCTGGCCGGAAAAGAAAGCTTTGAGCGATTTTCTTGCCTCGAGTTCGTCTTTGAAAAAAGCAAACACCGGGAAGCCGGCTTAAAACATAAAGTTAACTTTAAGCTTGAAGACTCAGGATTTTTAGGGATACTTTAATACTTGTCTTTCTGAATGAAAATTGTTGTTTCTGTATATGTTTCACCGAATTATATTTCTTTTATTGATTGTTAGTAGTCTCTCTTGTAATTTTAATCGCTGTGCCGATTGTTTTCAGTCGTTCAGTGAACATCGCTTGCAGGAGTACTCAAAATGCCGCGCGTTAATAAACCATTAAATAAAAAATAAACAGAATAAATTCTTTATAATGTTGGAGCGTAACTCTGTTAATGTTCATTCAAACACTCGCCACAGCTCGCACTACAAAAGTGAGAACCGGAAGGTCGTATAGGTGATTTTGGAAATTTTTTTAACCGTTTATGAATATTGAATGAGTGCAATTTGTATTGTGAAATACTGCTTTCTGTCCGAGGTCTGCCGGTATGATAAAAACAGTGCCTCATACTACTGTTTCACCTCAGATGTGATGTATAAATGGTATAAAAGGTTGGTTTACACGCACCCAGATTTGTTGACAAGATTTTGCAAAGTAAACTTGTCGAACCCAAAAAAGTTGGCCTGATTTTTTTTCCCACTAATTAATCTACGGTGACCAAGAGCTATTATGGCTATTAAATGTGATCGAAGATGATTATCAGTTTTTGGGTGTTCATATGAGGCTAGCTATCAACTCGATGTAAGATTTGGTTCACTCTTGGGCTGTTTGCAAATTATTTTTCTCTAAAATCAGGTAGCCTTTCCCTCAAAAGTCACATAAAATTGCCTCTAAAGTTAACTGAATTGTGGAATTCGAATACAAGTTTATTGTTAAATTTAAATTATAAATTTATTAATGGGAGCCTCGCTTTTAGCCCTGGCTAAATCTATATATTAGAAATTATTGGTAGAATTTTTTTTAAGTTTTGTCATGATAATGATTACGTATGGGTTCTGGCAATGAGTTCCAAATTGTTGGTGCTGCAAAGGAGAATGATCTACAGCCATATTTGTTCAATTTTGCTGAGGGTACTGACAGGAGCCTTTTAGAAGAAGAACTTAAGCTTCTTGATGGTCTGTAGGGTTGCAACATTTCTGTTATATAGAAAGTGCTAACCCATGTAAGGCTTTAAAGGTTAACAGAAGTATCTTGTATTTGATACAGCCGTACATTGGAAGCCAGTGTAACTATTTGAGAATTGGCGTGATATGATCATGTTTCCTGGAACGAGTTACAAGACGTGCAGGATAGAGTTCAAAAGCGCGAGAGATTTTTATCTCAGCCCTAGCATGTGTTGTCTAGCGACTTAAACTCCTCGAGCTTCTCTGAATTTTCCAGATCAAACAAGCTGTGCCCATCGTACATAATTGGGCTCCCTTAAAAAATTGCACTTGATCAGAAGCCTTCAAGTCCCAGGGACCCCACTCACATATTTGAATGACGGGGGGATCCGACAGAGGTTCATATTTTATACCCCAAAAAATCCCAACTTCAGAATTTGTCTACCCAAAAAAATCCCTCAGTGTTTTTGCATCAGCAAATTTTATTATTTATCTTCTGGAAATTTTTCTTTTCACATAGATTACAATCTCAGAAATATCCCGTAATACCACACAAGCAGTAAATTGCGCTTATGTTATTGTTGATTTGAGCTGATGAAAAATACAATACCCAAAAAAATCCCTGTGTTGTTTTCGCGACCCAAAAAAATCCCGGCGTCTTTCATAGACCCAAAAAAATCCCTTTTGGCCAAAATGTCAGACCCAAAAAAATCCCTAGGACCCCCCCGTCATTAAAATATATGAGTGGGACCCCTGGGCTTCAAGTTCATCCTCCGCCGCGACAAATTCATGATCTATTTTAATTGGTGGTTTTCTGGAGCTATCCTGTGGCTTGTCCTTTCTGGCCATCAGTATCTTAGCGAGGACCTTTCGAATTCTCTCCAGCAAAGTCTCTATCAGGAGCGTGGCCAGGATTTTCCAGGTGTGCACACAGTTTTCAAAACTTACCCTAATTTCTTACTCAGTCTTCCGGTAACGTGCGTTTCCCCGTTACATTGGCTAATTCTGTTAACTAGGTGGGGTTATGCGTGGATGAAATGGCACTTATAATTGGTGAGAAAATTAGGTTAGACACTTTGCCCTCACGGACGACTCTCATGTTTTGCTGACACTTTCTACCTTAGAAAGGAAAATTGACACTTTGCCTTCCCCACTCCTTGTAAATAATGTCGCCCGGCTGTTCACACTTTTTTTTTTTTAGAAAACAACAAAAAAGATTGTAAATCTTAGTTTAAAATTGCTTTTAAAGTTTTTTTAGATAAATTTCTTACCTGAATCAGTATACATTTGCCTAAAGAAGCATTAAATGCTTTGCGCAAAATATAATGCAATGTACAATCGGAACGAACTTTTGAAACACTCCGTAATGTATGTCGCTTTCCCCCCATCTAACAGCTCCTCCCCCCCGATTACGAGCCTCAGCGCTCCGGAAGTTAAAAAATTCGTACCGTCTGGTTGCTATGAAGTGACGTAATCATCCAGTTGAGTATCCATCACCGTAACACTTTTGCGGTCAACTACCGCAGCGCTCGTAAAGTACTTTAATTAAAACCGTGTTCAAAACCCTGTAGGAAGTCTGTTTATTTTTGAGTCGATTAATGCACTGCTCACTTTCATGAGGTCAACTTTTGAATAAATTATCAAACATTGTGTTAAGCAGGAAATCTGCCTATGGTTCGCGGGAGAAGCAACTTCTATAGCGGCGCAAGACAAATGTTTCGAGAGTTGAGGATGTGCTAACAAACTATTCACTATGCGACGAAAGGAGAAATCACTGGCATGATAGCTGCATGTAATGGTAATTTTATCAATCCAGGTCGCGCTGTGTTCGCTCGAGAACGCTGTGACAACCTCGTTTGGCCCGCTTCTCAATACTTCCAAAACATGTTGTAATCGGTAAGTAGACTTAAGCACTTAGTATCGCCAAGCCATTCGAATCAGTGTATACCCAATTCTTTGTCTGAAGATTCTCGCAAACACACATACCAATCAAGTAAATCTGGATGGAAGAGGAAATCGTCTCCCTAAACGCAGCCACATTATATTTTGAAGGATGACGGCACAATTCAACGCCGTGTCTTCCAGGTCAGCCCTAATTTATAGTTCGTAAGAGTATAAATTGCGATCTCCCTATTTTCGCTTAAGCTTTCTTTAAATAAACTTCAGTAGAAACAGAAGAACGCAGACATGACATTCCCCTGCATGAGACACAATCGGCTGAAGGAAATATCTGTTTACAAGTCGCGTAAATTATCCATTCTTGCGCACCGCAAAATCAGTTAAGATCAGTCGCTGGAAACCTGGTATATTACTAAGCCTGAGCAATTCTAAGAATAACACGTTTAGAACTTTGACGCGTAGAAAAAAAGGCAGTTTTCTATATCCTTTCTGGTTCATCCAGGTGGTAGTCCTGGCATATTATTATGTCTGAGCGCTTCTAGGATATATAACACGTTTAGCATTTCAACCCGTAGCAGTAAAAACAATTAGGCAGTTGTTCTATATCCTTTCTGGTTCATCCAGGTAGAAGTCCTGGCATGATATCATTATGCCTGAACGCTTCTAGGATATATAACACGTTTAGCATTTCGACCCGTAGCCGTAAAAAAAAAATAGGCAGTTGTTCTATATCCTTTTTGGTTCATCCAGGTAGAAGTCCTGGCATATTATTATGCCTGAGCGCTTCTAGGATATATATCACGTTTAGCATTTCAACCCGTAGCAGTAAAAACAATTAGGCAGTTGTTCTATATCCTTTCTGGTTCGTCCAGGTAGAAGTCCTGGCATGATATCATTATGCCTGAGCGCTTCTAGGACATATAACATGTTTAGCATTTCGACCCGTAGCCGTAAAAAAATTAGGTAATTGTTCTATATCCTTTCTGGTTTATCCAGGTAGAAGTCCTGGCATATTATTATGCCTGAGCGCTTCTAGGATATATAACACGTTTGGCATTTCAACCCGTAGCAGTAAAAAAAAAATTAGGCAGTTGTTCTATATCCTTTCTGGTTCATCCAGGTAGAAGTCCTGGCATGATATCATTATGCCTGAGCGCTTCTAGGATATATAACACGTTTAGCATTTCGACCCGTAGCCGTAAAAAAAATTAGGCAGTTGTTCTATATCTTTTCTGGTTCATCCAGGTAGAAGTCCTGGCATATTATTATGTCTGAGCGCTTCTAGGATATAGAACACGTTTAGCATTTCGACCCGTAGCCGTAAAAAGAAAAAAAAATAGGTAGTTGTTCTATATCCTTTCTGGTTCATCCAGGTTGAAGTCCTGGCATATTATTATGCCTGAGCGCTTCTAGGATATATAGTAGCAGTTTGACCCGTAGAAAAAACAAACTCAGCCGTTCATTTTGTAGGGCATATTTAAGCGTTTTTGTCTGTTTATTTCTAGTATGAACCAAATTCCTATTTGCCTGCTATGCCGGCTCGAGTCGCTAAAATTTCCACGAACTCGCACAAATGAGCTTGCTCACAGGCTATCCCATGTTTATACTCAGATCTTCCTACCGATAATTAAAACAACGCTATTTTTTTCTTTCTTCTCGCTTGTTTTTGGGAGGGTTCAGTGATGCAGACGCATGGGTAAGAATTCTCTTCCAAGATTATTACTGTGAATTTTTATTAATAATTTAATCCTTTTGTTTTAAAATCAGTTAAGTATAAATTTCTGGATTTCTTTGCATAGGTTAAGTTAAAACTTATTCGTTTTAATAATTTTGGTTTAAAGTAATTAAAAGTATGTAAAAGGAGGCTTCGCTCTTAGCCTTGGCTAAATCTGCATATTAGCTTTTATCCTAGCCCCCAAATGAGGCAATCCCGGATCCCGAAAAATATTATTGAGAACTATCTACCATTTTAAGCGTATGAGATTGCTTTAAGGTATCATCCAGGGTAAGAAATCATCATTTTTCTAAATTTGCAATTTTTAGACGATTAAATAGAGCTCATCAATTCCTCAAAAATTCCGGGAAAAAATGTTTTTTTCTGTGCAGACTTATGGAGAGCAAAAGTGTTTTCTATGCTAATTAATTGATTGTTGACAAGTACCTGTCATACTTGATACGCGTGCCGCTGTTGAACCAAGCTTAATCACGCAATTTGACAGAAATCGTGGTTTACAAGTATAGTGCTCACTGTTTTTCCCTGGAGTTTCAAAGTGAATGCCTCCAAAGAAGAAATCAAAGAAAGACTATCGTCAACTCGTGGGTACGTTGTTTAGAAAATAATCAAGTAGTTATCACCTCTGGTTTTCCCACAGTGAATTTTAGGAAATGATAGAAATTCAGATTATAAATATACTATTCTTGTTCTGGAAACACAATACTTTTCTTGCTGTTTGTTGCACTTTAGTAACAGTTATTTAAGTATATATTTAAAAACAAAAAAACAAAAAAAACGGCAAAACAAATAGGCAAACAAGACAAAACAAAAAAGAAAAAAAAAGGGAAGAAAGGAAAAAGAAGATCCTCAGCAGAATTTGAACCCGGTACCTTCGGGCGGACACGACCTCACATAGCCACTACGCCATTGAGGATGGTCACGTGATTTGGTGAAAAGTCTCAGCTTTAATGCCTTTTCCGTGGAACTTCCGCCGGCAAACGACCGGGGCAAACGATCGAGCCATACTTAACCGATTGAAAAAACGACTCGAAGCAATCGGATGAAATTAAGGCTAATTGAAACCAGGCTACTGACAGTAAAAAACAATGTAAACGCATTTCATGGCAATGAAAGAACATAAGCGATACAAAGCCGACACAAATCCTCCGCGAAGTAGGATGCAAAACATTAGCTTATGTTTTCTTATCTCGATTTCCGCTGTTATTTGAAAGGTAATGCTCAAACTCACATCCTTCCCCCCCGTGATCTTGGGGAGTCCTTAAGAAGAAGAAGAAAAAGAAGTGCCTTTATTTACCATACATTTCACAAGTCCGTATTTTATAGTCCGTATTTTATACCCAGTCCGCAGTCCGTAGTCCGCAGTCCGTGTTTTATACTGACCGCCATAAATTCATTCATACACATAGCCTACTACACTACTACAAGGTAGGAGATCAAGCCAGCGTCGAAGCTGAAGGAGTCGAAGAGAAAATGCTCATCTTCTCGTCAAGTTTAACGCCTGGACGGATCAAAGGCTTTTGAATCGTACTAATTTGAAAGATTCCTGCGTGTCTTAAATTTGGTAAGACCTCTATCCTAACCGTGCTGTAGCGCACGATGCACGCTTTCAGCGAGGAATTTGATGCTACCGAACTTCGGCGAGCGCGTGCTTCTTTGGAAACGATAGATCTTCGCGCTCTCGAGTTCGGACCCGATTAACTACGAAGTGCGTCTACTACGAGTGAGCGAGTGACTCATTTGCATATCTCAGTCCCTGCAATAACTCGTGGTACGCTCGCGCGTTCCCACGAGTTAAAAAGAGCTTGTCCGTTTTCGTTCTCGACTCCAAGACAAAAGAAGACGACAAAATCGTTTTGCCGCCAAAGAGTGGGCTTCGAAATTAGCAGGGAGCGGCAGGGGCTCCTACTACAATCAACAAAAATGGCTAAAAGATGACAAAGATCCTGAAAAACCCGTTGAAACTACCGCGGAATCGAGTTTCACGAGCTTTTTAGGCCGCGAAGCAGCCAAGCGAGAGACGAAGTCACGAGAGGTCCCGCGCCGTATAAAAATCGGACGACTGTTTTGAAGTCTATTGTAGCGGGAAAAAAGCTTCAAGAAAAACTCCAGGAAGCGGTGTTGTCGATTTTTCAAAGGAAGTGTAGAACTTTTAAAAAATGTATCGAGTAAAAGTTGGCATGGATCAACTTGGCTTGTCCAGTGCGAAAATGAAAACTGCCCGTTGCAAATAACTAAATGACATGAAGCTTTCCCGACAACAGAAAGGATCGAACAGAGCAGAACCTTTGAAATAAATTGTTCATCTGTTGTAGGGTTTCGTTTTCAACTTTTCCTGTTGTGTCACTATTGTTGTCCCTTCTCTGGTATGCATCAACATTGACAGCTTTGATGTTATAATCCGTTATAATCTCATCGCGGGTAATACGCCGCCAAAAATCTTTTTCCACTGTTTTCTCGAAATGAAAATCACGGCAAGTTGAGGGTACGTTTTAAACTCCAAGTGGGCAACCCGTGAACCAATTTGGCTAAAATTTAGCCAACTTACTGTCAGATAGTTTTTCTAAAAAAACCGTGTCTGCGAATTTTGATTTCTTTTTCTTTTTCAGTTAGAGTATTTTTTTCACAGGTAGTGCTAATGATTTGCTATCCCTAACTTCCCCTGCTTATAACAACAGAATAAACACACTTGACAAAAATCTGAGGCAGGGTTTTTTTAGTCAAACGTGTTAAGAAGCGAATGCGTTCTTAATTGGCTTCTTCCGTTAATTTTTGGTTGGACTGAACTTAAATTTACAGTAACACCCACTTTCACAAAAAGCTTCTCATTTCTGAATCGCGTTAATAATTTAATTTTTTAAGAGAAACAAGCATTAATCTGGAACTATTAGGCTTTCAGAAAATGTACGGTTATTGGGGTATTTTTTAAAAGCAAAAGCGCTAGCGCCGATCAACGCGAGGAGGGTGCTTGAGGGTGGATGATACATTAAATCCTGTTTTGTTATTGTATTATTACTAAAATGTTTCTAAAAAAACCTTTTAAATCATTGCAAATCAAGATTGGTTCGTTTTTGAGTGCGAATTCTAGGTGAACTGGGTGAAAGCATTTAAGCCATTCGCCCCTGAACCGCCCGTAGCAGCCCGTGCGGATCCACGTCCTTTCTACCCTTTGTGACGTTATCAGTTTTAACGGTCAAGGACAACTTTGTTCGCTAACTTGTGCAGAGTGAACAGATCTTTCAAACCATACCAGAATGAGCACAATTTAGTCAAGGACACCGGAGAAAGAAGCAAAAAACCACGTGACATTAACCTGAAAATCTCCAGGAAGATCTTGTTCCATTGCTCACCTACTTTTCCTTTCACCTAATCCTAAGATCCTAAAAGCTGTCCTAAAAACTCTTCCCACCAAAATGAAGCCTACTTGCATCTGGATCAGAAGAACGCAAAGTGTACGACCTGTAAACCGGTTTGTGGTAAGTTTTAGCTCTTAATAGCACGACAGTGACCAGAAAACCACTCGACTAGCTTCAAAACGCAAAATATCCAGGAGCGAATGGGTTAACTTTCGCTCAAACGTAACTTATAAAAACAACTTTATAATATCCATTTTCTAGAACTTGGTCTTCTATTTACGCCAGATAATGTCTAAAGGCTTACTTCATCAACTTAACTAAATTAATGTACTCTATCGAAATAAAACAATTTTTTGTGAATCATTATCTGACGTTTCATTCATATGTGACCGAAGAAATCCAACTAATCATTGATAAAAAGCCCACCTACCCCCGGACGAGAAACGTTTTTTTGTATAATAAATTGGCCTTATTATGAGTCCCTGGTCCTGGATCCGGCTTAAGAAAGTAATGTCTTTTTTTTTTTTTTAACGCGCCCGACTTAAAGGCAGAGAAAAAGGAACAAAAAATGATTTCAATGCGATAGCAATCATTTAAGTTAGCCTGAGATGCAGCTCCTGGAAGCCACAAATGAAGTCTGAAGAATCGCTAGGCTGTCCTTGAACTTTGAACTTTCCAAAACGAATCAAAGTTGACTTGCTATGGTTAACCCTATGAAGACGCTCACGGCTAAGTGACTCTCTTCTCGACCAAAAACCGAACAAAAACATTTTTGAATTTAATAAAGAAGACTCTCCTAAACACCTTTTTAATTTCGCTTTATGGATCCAGGAGAATAAGACAATTGCAAGTTAAAACAATAACACAAACGTCTGGCTTCAGTTACAAGTTAACAACCTCATGGACACGGATTTCGCATATTTTATATTCATTAGTTTCCCCCAGAATATTCTTTGACAGAAGTCGTTGAATGTGCTTGAAATTCGGCTCCCTCTTGTCTCTCTCTCGCTTTAGCTCTTTCTCTGTTATCCATGCCACGTTACGATAAAAATAATTAAAATTTAGTTGAAAACAAGACTCCGCTTTGCAGCCTTTTTGCAGCCTTTAGTTTGATTTTCCCTCGAAACGTCCGGGTGGCCACGTGATTTACCGCCAAAACAGGCTGCTTGAATAAGATATTTCTGCCAGCTTTACATTATTGGCTGACGTGGGTGCGTAAGTACGTTCGGACAGACAGTTGGTCACGCGACTACCGAATTTTCTCGCATCGATAGGTTTAATATTTTTGTCCCCGCAGGGATTTGGCCCAGAATACGAAATCCCGAGGAGGTACTCTAGTAACTCGCGCGTGTATTAAGGAAAGTACTTACAGTTGAAATATACAGTCATACAGTCAATATAGAAAACATCTCGATTTGCTTGAACAGGGGCCGCGAGGAATCGGTAGGTAATAATGACGTTTCTATTGTTTGCGCCCGCAAGTACGAAATGGTTAGGATGACGTAAAGACAACATCCCCAAGGGACTGCTTACGTAGATTTTGTGTGCAGTCATACTTCGACTTTGCGTTACGTGTTATCAGTGACATCAGTTTTGTGACATTCTGTGGAGCAGTTGTTTCAGTGAAAGTTATGGACCAAAATTTTAACCACACTCGTTAAGCGCAGAAGAAGTTGTAAGGTGCGTATAACTGTGTATATATAAACACTTGGACAGTTTTCCAGACACGACTTCACAAATCTTTCATTGGAAACCTTGCCAGACACTCTTTCTCTCTCTTTGACCGGAATAAGACTCAGCCCCAAACAAGCAAGACGAGTGAACAACGGCTAGCTTCTCACTAGCAGAACGATAGACGATTACAGAAATTCGCCGACAATCAAATTCTGTGCTGACTTATTCTCTGCTCACAGATGTCCTTCCGCTATAAAGTTTAGAATAAGACTAGAATGCGCGAGTGTGAATTAATCAAACGTCCTTTTAATTTCTAACGCTTCCTTTCCGGCAAATAAAATGAACTGAATGTAAAAAGTGAAAGAGAAATAGCGAAAAATTCAACTTCTTATTAAGTCTTTTCTTATGCTTTAGAATAAACTATTCTCGAAACTGAGAATGTTTTAATCAAAGCCGTGTAAGTCGACCTGAAACTGTGCATGGAACCTTGCGTTTCCTGTATTTATCTCACCTATTGTATGGAATATGTGTGAAAATCTTCCTTATGATTCGGTATATTTCAAAGAGCTACACAACGAGCAAGAATGCTATTGACCGAGAATATACAGAGCGGGGGCAGCTGTAGTGTCAACTATTACTACTTTATATTAAAGAGGGCTCCGCTCTGACCCTCGTTTAAGTATATCTTGGTCTTGGGTATCACTTAAGCCATGCGATTAAGCTTACTGCTACTTACTTACCATCGTTAACAAGTACATCTTTTCCAGGGCGTGGTCTCCACACAGACACTTTCTGCTCTCTTCCTTCGGCTTGTTGATTCTCTAATTGCATTTGTTTCTGACAGCAGATTTCCACGCCGTCTTGAAAGTCATTCTCGTCAGAATTAGGCGGTTGTTTTGAGCAGTTCTGGGTTCGGCATTGGGCTACGAAAAAAGCAGAGAAAGGTAAAATACTTTCAGTAGTCCGTCGGTTATAGGCTTACTTATACGTATATCTGTGTATTTCTTGCCTCCTATTAGCTGTGTTTAAAGTACAGATAGGTTTTTTCCGCGATTGCTCAATCACGAGTTACAAGGGCCAAACCTCATAGGCAAAACGAGATTCTACAGTTAGTACCGAGAAAACGTTATTATTATGTAATAACATTTCAAAAAATATAATTTGTAAATTTGGTGATTTAAATCAAATGCGCAACAAAATAAATTTTAAATACTGTAACTACAACTGTATATCTAGCCGGATTTATGAAAAAGTTATCGCCAGACGGACCTTTTGCATGCAACAGTTCTTTACGGCCAAAGAAGCCATTATAAAACTAAGAGTGCAAATAGTCTAGGATTTGATGACCCGAAGTACTTTTAAACAATAGTTAAAATCCTGTTAAACAGCATCTAAAATTTGCATATTTTAGCCGCTAACGGTCACCCAGCAATGAAATGCTGGGGATGGCAGTAAAAAAAAAAATTTCCTCATTCTAACTGCAATTTCGTTATTAGGATGGATAGTAGTATTGATGTTAAAAATATAAGGCAAAAGTTTTGTCGTCCGAAATCGAGTGGAACGCTTTTAGGTAGACTGCCTCTGAATGATGTAAAGTGACATTTCCTTGCAGGTTATCTGGATGTTATGTAAGGCGACGGATCTGTTCATTTGGTTAAAGACGTTGCTTGCATCTATCAGTAAAATGCCATTTGTTCCTTCCTCTACAAACGTTTGACTCATAGCATGTATCGCGGCCTCTGAGCCTGCGCTACGGCCTGCGCAAACCTGAAGGGGGCTCGCTGCCCCGTTGATCTCCTTCTTCAAAAATCCAGCAATAGTTTTTTCCAACTATTCGCCTCAGGACCTCACCAAGGCCAGCATCGTATTCCAGGGTTTTTGTCCAGGGGAATGAGTCTGCAAGAGGTATAGCCTTTCAGCAAAGATGGATGGCAAGGCTATCTCCTCTCTCAAAACCTTGCCCTCAGCTTTGAAATTCTTGGAGCAAAGGATTCTTCGACATAGCTCGGCATCCATCCCCGACGGCCCGGCTGAGCCCTTTGTTTTGGTTGCAGCATTAAAGATCATTTTGTCTTCGCTAGGAGAAATGTAATCAATGGGCCCGTATAATAAACTCTCATCCGCGATATCTGCCGCTTCCGGGTGTTTCTCCTTCAGCCCTTCTAGGAATTCTAGTGTAAGGTTGAGTAAGCCCGTTGAGCTCTCGCTATCCAAAAGCTTAATAGCTGCTGGTAACTTTCCTTGGAATACTAGTTTCGCAAAAGCTTTGGATATGTCGTCAACTGTCCTAGCCTTCTTCGAATTCACAAACCTCCCTTGGATGAATCTAACTTCTTTTAGCAAGAGATCCCAATCTCCCTAGGTTTAATCTTCGTTCTATCGCTGCACCATGCTCCTTGCTTTTAGAAGTAGCGGACGGCTTTTGCAGGATAAAGGTTGGGAGTACCATAAAAGCTTTCAAAGCAACGGAGTTTAGATCCGAATTCGAATGCTTTATCCAGAATGTTAGTTCTTCTATAAAGGCTTTTCCGGCTCTTCCGTTGGTACATTGAAAATATTTCTCCTGAAATGGACAATTTCATCGTAAACACCATTGTTAGTATCACAGACGCTCTCGTGACTGATACTGCCCCATGTTTTGTTCTTGATTTCAGTGGGAAACATCTCGTATTCGGGTAGGTTTGGTTGAATTGTTCTTTGCTGTCTTTGTTGAATCTTGAGATCCCTGGGGAGAAGTAGTTTGATTACCTTCATTACTTGCTTGATGAACCACATCCACGTCAATCACCGGCGTATGCAAACCCAAGTTCACAGATTTTGCAAAATTAACATTTTCAGCTTGCCGGGAAACATTGTTTTGATAAGCAGATTGACTATTTTCTTCAAAAACCTTTACTTCACTGGACTCAGGTTCTCCCTCGTTTCCGTCCGCTAAGCTGAAGTTCCGGTCGTTCCTCGTACGATCCGGCAGCATTTTTTCCAATCTTGAGGCCTGATCTCTCAAGTCTTGACTCTTTACTGAAGAAATTCAAAACCTTTCTCCTACCATAGATCCTTCATCACTTCCATATAACCTTTCTTCCTCCCATTTGTGTACTAAGGAGGGTTATTTGAAGACGCCATTTCCTTGGCTTTTTTCTTGCACTCTAGAATATCGCTGTTCACTCGTTCTGTCTATTTCATCTTAGTTGCTTTTCTCGACATGCCCACACACATACATCCGACAGCACCGCTCTTATTATTATTAATAATAATAATGATAATAATAAAAATATTTAAACAGGGATTCCACGTCACATCATTATGTGGCTTCAGTGGGGCCCTTTATTTTTGAAACAATCTTAGCCTTTCAGATAGATGACTTCTATCGAGCAATCCTGTCGGACTTTGTTAGCTCTTACAGGAGGTATTATAGCTGTTAGACATCCGTGCTAAGAATGACAGAAGACTGGAGAAGAATGCGGGGCAAAGGAGAGCTGGTTGCAGTGGTGTCCATGGATTTATCCAAGGCCTTTGATGTCATCCAACACCCGTTACCTCTTGCCAAGCTCAAGGCCTATGGCGTTGACATAGAAAGCCTTGCCCTTCTTCAAGATTACCTATCACACAGATCTCAGAGGATTAAGTTTGGGGACGCATTCTCTAACTGGGAAAGTGTTAAACAAGGAATTCCTCAGGGTAGCGTTTTGGGACCCGTGCTGTTCAATATTTTTATAAACGACCTGTTTTTTTAATGTTACGCAAACTAAATTAAACGCTTACGCCGATAATCATCAGATCTACCAATCCGATGTGGGCCCACTTGTTCTAGATAGGTTTAATTGTAATAACTTCGAAAAGCAAACCAATGGTGCAGCCAAAACGGCATGATCGTGAACGCAAAGAAACACCAAGCTTTAATTATTAGTCAAAGAGATCAATAATTCTCTTGTCCAGTGAAAAACGAGTCAGATATTTTCGGAAGGACTATAGATAAAAGACTTAATTTTGACAGCCACATATCTACGAAATCTACTGTTGGTGATAAAATTAATAATCAAGTTAATGTAATGTTACGGCTCCGCAATATCATCTCTAAGGACACAATGTTTAGGTTGTACAAGGCATTCATTCCGCGTCACTTTTATTTTTGTTCTTCAGTGTGGCATTTTTGTGGAACACGCAACAGTCAAAAGCTGGAAGCAGTTAATAAGCGCATTCTTAGATTTATTTTAAATGATTATACTTCTCACTACACCACTTTGCTTAACAAGGTTGAAATGACTGCTTTGTATAAAGAGCGCATTCAGAATTTCTTATTACTAGTTTACAAGAGTCTATATTTTAATGAGTATCCAACTTATACGAGGAATATGTTTACTGTTCGCCATAGAACCTACAGTTTGCGCGGCACCCATATTTTGACTCCAAGCAAGCCTAGAACAACAACCTCTGGACTACACTCTTTTTCTTATTTATCTTCCCAGCAATGGAACGATGTTTCCGACGAATTAACGAACAGTACTTTTCATGATTTTAAGCGACATGTGTAAGGTCTCAATACGTCTGATTAGTTTTCACTAATTTTGCCTTAGTTTATGTCTTTTTTTTTCAGTTTTAGAGATCTTAATTTGTTTCTCGAAGATATTAGAAATACAGTGTAGCTACTCTAAAATTCGAGTTAAAATAAAGGTTATGTATGTAATTAAATATAAAAATAGAATTACAGGTCTAAAAATGTCTAAAAAACTAAAAAGTTAATAATTTAAGAATTTTAAAAAAACTCAAAATACTCCTAATATTTAAAGATAAAATGTCAGCAATCTGTTTAACTTCATTAGGTAAAATGTTCCAGTCATTAGCGGCTTGGTAGATGAAGCGGTTTTGTCCACAGGAACGACGTGACTGGCGCCTACAAATGTTATTCTTACCCCAAGTGTTATAGTTGTGAATGTCTTTAAAACTGTAAAATTCAAAATCCCAGTCAATCAAGCCGTTTAAAACCTTGAAAAGCAATATAAATCTATGAAGTCTTCTTCTTTTCGTTAAGTTATCCCAGTCAAGCTGATCGAACGTCTCGGTAGCAGATGGATGTTTTCGCAAATCGAGTACGATTTTGGCAGCCAAATCATTTTCAGAACTTGGACTTTCCACATCAGCTTCGCATAAGATTTGTCTCCCCAAGTTATATCTACATAGTCAAATAATGGCATTATAGTTGATGTAACAAATAGTTTCCTGCTATATCTTGGTAGGAAACACTTAATTCTGCCTAGCAAACATAACCTTTGCAAAACCTTGCTACAGAGGTATTCTACGTGATCAGACCTCGTTAGATTTTAATTGATGATAACTCCCAGATACTTATAAGTGCATTTTACTCGATCCAACGTTTTTTTCACAGATTGTCAAGGTAACTTCGCTGAAGGAAGGAAGCTTCTTCGGACCACCGATGAGCATAAATTTGGATTTCGAAATATTTAATTGTGCTACCCTGACCAGATCTTCATTTAGCACGGTCTACATTCAGTAAGCTGATTTTGAAGAGCCTTGGAGGGCCGTATCATCTGCGAATAAGGTGGCAATGCTATTACGAAGGACTTTACGCAGATCATTGATATCGATGGTAAATAATAAAGGCACTAGAATAGATCCTTGAGGAACACCTACTGACACATTTCTAATACAAGATGATGCTTGTCCAATAATTGTTTTCTGACATCGAGAATAAAGGTAAGAATCGAACCAGGCCAGATCAGTGCTGATTACTCTTATGGTCTTGAATTATTTGAGTTCGATGCATCTTGCTATTGCCCTAAAAGTATTTTCTACTGAAAGAAACGTTGTTGTTGATCTAAAAAACAAATCTTTGAAGAACAATGCATTCTAGGCTGCACACTTAAGGCTACTATCGTCAATTTGGAAAGGGATACGGGTTCAGCCGCATCAAAAGTTCTCTCAAATATCGGCGCATCGATTAATTAATTCATTGAGAGTCGATTCAAGATTTTGAAGGGTACTCTGAAGAATTCCTAGAGAACAAACTTATCCTCTAACATAGCCCTCTTAAGTCTCAGAAAACCCCTATCCACAGTAAGCTACCAAACCCAGTAGAGTTGCCTTTGGGACCTACGTTACAAGATAACCTTCCAAGGACAATGCAAGGTGACCAAGGTGCTAAGGATATCGACAGCAAGTTGCTGGTGAAGCAAGTCCAACAGAAGCACGAACAAGGCACGAAACAGGTTAGAAAGTAGCGCCGCTTTTAAAAGAACCCAAGAACTCAGGAATGACAGCCAGTGATCAAGAGAATTCCCAGATCTTATGTAGTACACACACAAAGCGGCAGAGATTTCCGGCGAAATCGCGGTCGCGGATTTAAGTGTCACCTAAAGGTTCAAGCCTCAGTGAAAGACGGGTTAGTTTTGACTTTTGGTACAGCTCAGCTTCAGGTGCATCCAAGTCAAGCAATGGAGCTTTAAGAAAAAACCAGCGTGTCAGTCCAGCCACTCAGCCAATCAGCTCAGGACTAGGCTCTGGAGGGCAAAGTGACGTGCAGCGGCTGAGGTGTTAAAGCCACAGTGTGGATACACCGCTAAGGCCTTACTTCGCTTTATGTAGAGTATTGGTTCAATTTCTCTCTTCGAACAGTTGTAATTTAAGTATGGACTGTATCTCGTTTTCGTTTTTCGGTAAACAGGAGAGTTGATGATTGCTTGGTTAGTTTACTTCCGTTTTTTGTTCCGCTTTACAGCACATTATCATTTCTGTTGTGTATTTGCACATAGTTTTCTGTGACATCTTTGCAATCTTGTAGTCAACTTTACTGACAAAAATATATATACCGCTTCTATAGTAGGCCTCCGTGTACATTCGTCCGGTCAACAAAAACCACATGTGGTTTTATCGCATTTAAAACAAACTGGTGCTAATGCACCAGTGGCCAGTTGAGAGACTTTACTGCCTTTGGGAAGATGCTAGGAATTCTTTGAGATATTTCGGTCTTCATTTAGAAGAAATAATGGATATCTTGGAAAACATTACTGCCAAAATAGACCTCTTCCGTTAACCAATTATATAAAGTCGCCAATACATAAACTATGAGCGACCATTGTTTTATTTATTTCCAAACCCTTCTTTCTCCTCGTCCTTTTTTTTCCCTTTCCTTTTCCTTCCGTAGTGCAATTTTTAGTCATATCAGATGCACTCCACTTTTTGGCCTCTTTTCACTCAAACGGTTGCCTTCTTCTTCAGCTACGTTTTCGAAACTTTAGCTATTTTTCTTTTCAAATGATAATTTACTCTTGAGGAAGTGCAGTGTAAATGTTCGTGAGTTGTGTTGGTATCAGAAATATATCGTGAAGCTCCTACATGCAAAGCGATGTTAGAATGGGGCTTGGAAACCTGGTAGCAAAAATCAGTCCCAGAATTTCACTTACCGTTAGTTTCAAATTGAACGATTCTCCGTTTCCTATTTGGTAGTTGGCACCCACACTTTCCTTCTTGACCCAGACTAGAGCGGCGGCTTTTTGTGTTGTCTTCTGTATCTTGAAGCCCGTTTGGTTCTGTGTTAACATAACACTCGTTATCACCTAGAAAGATAACGACATAAAATGTTGAAAACAGTTTAAAAGAAAAAGAGAGAGAGAATTAAAAAAAGCATTAAAAAATTAAACCAAGAAAAATATTTGTTTTTGTTCTATGATAAATGCACAGTTAGGCCCTTTTGTCTAACCTTTGATGACGATCTTTGCATCGGTTCCAACGGCAACAGTACCTTGCACTCCAGATATATGATAGTTTTTAATGATTACATGCTTATAGTAATCTGCAAACCAATGGTAAAACAATATTTAGATAAAAAAATATTTATATTTGCATTCGACGTTAGGAGCAAGCAACTCCTAATATTGGGAATCCTGTGGTTGTTTAGTTTCCTGTGGTACTCAGGGTGAGGTCTTCAGCATTTTGTCTCACTTTTTTTCGATGAGTGTCTCCCTTTTCGGCGCCATTCTAAATTAAGTCGTATGTGCAATGAAAAAAATGCACTTTACCCTTTTGATTATGTCAAGGTACGATCAAGGTCTATCCGATGATGCATTTGATGTCGAAAGCACGGAATTCGTCGATGGGAGGACATTTGTAGCTATTTTTATCCCTTAGCCGGTGATTATGTCATACATAGCTCTTTGTTACTATACTCTGTTAGGTCAAGTGATGTCATAAAGGTCAAATCGAGCTGAAACTTCGTAGAAATTAAAGAAAGAAATGAACCTCAGTTGAGAAATGAGTCTATATATTTCTTGTTTTATTCGCAAATTAATTTCTCACTAGTTCATGCACGAGAAACATCCCGGGATAAGGTACGTTAGCAGAATTTTACCCGCTTTTTTTTCTCGTTCACGAGTGTACTGGAACTCTTTGTTGACGTCTAATCGCTGTGTATTTTGTGAAAGGTTTGAACTCAGGAGTCATTTCATGAGTAGGTTAAGAATGATCGTCTGGGTGAACGTAGTACTGAATAGGACTATTGTTGTTGAAAGTGACTGACGTTTCGACAAACTGTGCATTAGTCATCTTCAGAGTGAAAGTGAGTTGTATCACGTCAGGTGATGGTATCAAACTCTGGTTATTGACCTAATTGGTCAATTAAGTCGCGATGTTATCGGTCGTCTCCCAGTTTAGCCGTGATGTTATTGGCTATGAAGACTCGTAATGAAGACTCGATCCGTTTATCGTCACAGTTAAACAGGCGTTTATTAGTACTCAAATTGTCGGTTGTCCAGTCATTGTCTCGTAGTTAGTTAAGTTTTGCTTGAGTCCGTCAATAAGTCGTTTTTTTTTATGGCGTCGGTAACTGTTGGTTACGATTCAGTGGCGTTTTTGCTAAGTTAGTACAACAGTTTTTGAAGTGAGTCGTTGACTTAATTGACCAATCAGGTCAATAACCAGAGTTAAATATCATCAGCTGACGTGATACAACTCACTTTGACTCTGAAGATGACCACCGCACAGGTTGTCGAAACGTCTATTACTGTGAACAGGACTATGTTCACCCGGACGATCAATAAAGGATAATTTTAAAATACGATGAACTGACCTACACGAATGGATGAAGTTGAGTAGTTCGCACATTGTCAAAGTGATTTCCGTTTCACAGCTTTTGTGATCTGGCGATTATTGTAAACTTTTCAAGCTGCATGTGTCACGCAAAAAGGCAGCTTCCCTTTGGATGCCGTTTGTAGTGACATGTTTGTGTATCTACAAAATAGAGCTTTTTTACGGTCTACAGTCCGGAATATCCCTAAATTTAAGGACAGGGCCAACTGGTCACGCGACACTTTTCAACCTATGAGAAGACGCGCTTGTGTTTATCAACAAACAAATAAAAACATCGCCCCAGTGATAAAAAAAAATTCAAAACAGCGGACGGAGTCGGACAGAATTAAACATGAGCTTACAGTACTCGTCTAGGTTTCACATTTAATATTTCAAAGAAAACATTTCATGTAAGAGAATAAGAGCATTAGTCATTGCAAGGAATCATTGGGGTGTTCGAACTAATTCCGGACCGATCGCAGAGAGTCGTGGCTTCACTGGCATGGCTTGCAAGATTTTTGATAGAAGCAAACTGGTCGCGTGTAAAATAGCCTTAGAGAGAGTGTGAAAATTTGTTGAGATCGTACAAAACAGGATTGGTACTGCCTATTAACTTCTACAGGACAAGAAACAAAGAACCAGTCATCATAACAAGAATAAAAAGTAGTTCAAATTTATTAATTTTTCTTGTTTGTTTTTTTGTTTTGTTTCGTGTTGACTTCACGCATCTGGTGCTTTCTTTGCTTGCTGTAGTACTTGCAATGTTTTAATTTTATCCCAGATAATCAGTGCATGTTCAATGAGTAGCGAAATACATCATTTACACTTGAAATTTGCCTTCTTTCCTTGATTGTTTTTTAAGGGTGGATGAATATTTGAAGAATCCAACAACATTAAATCTTTCCAGATTTCGTGAATTTCAGAAACAAAGCGGTTAGTATCTACCTTGCGATTATGATCTTCAATTTCATCCCCGCAAATTCGGCAAAGTGAGGCGAGGTGTTGGACGTGAATATCCATAAAACTTATAAAGTTGTTTTGGCCTTAAAAAGAAAAAAGGCAGAGCCTCGTACTAATGCGAAAAACAGTAATAACACGGCTCTGTGATAAACCCGGGAGTGGAAAACGTACGTGTTTTGGACCTCGGAATTCAAAAAATGTCTACCAAAATTCTAGGTTGTCTACCTTCCCTACATTCAACACGGTATAGGTTAATCGATATGACAATCGAGGAAAAATGTCTAGAACTTCATAACAAAATCTGTGCATCGAAAAAATAATAGATACTTGTTCACCTACCTTGAAAACCGACCAACATCTCGCCTATACATCGCGTCGTTCAAAAGAAGAAATAAGCCACAAAATTTGCTAAATATTTCACGAGACACTTTCAATATGGATTCCGATACGCTGTCAACTTAGAAAATATTGTGTATGCCTCATGAAAAGTCTTAAAAATGTGGTCTACTGGTCTACTTTTCGTTTTATTGACCATACTCTCAAGGGTGAATAAGACATTCAAAATATGGAACAAAGTAGGAAGAATTTTTCTTTTTATATATTTTCGAGAGCTTAACCCTATTTTTAAAATAATGTTTGACGTAAAAGCCAAGCAAAATTCGAACATACTCACTACTCGATGGTTTCTATCAGTAAATAACTGAATATTCTTAAATTTTACTTTTAAAATGCGCGCGCGTGCTTGTGGATTCTCAAATGAACACCGAACTAAAGGAGAATTGATGGAAAGTCATGTTGATGACAAGCCATTCGGAGCCTTCACGGAGTATTCAAAAGGTAGAGGTGTTTGCAACTACTGGAGCAGGGAAAATACAAATCACTTAAATAAATTTGGTTGAACCAATATATGTACTTACCATCATTGTCTGGCATAGAAAAGTCCTTAGATCCTGTAACAAATTAAAAGGATCTGTCAGTTAATGTCTCACAGAGTACACTCCGTTTATCCCCTATAACACAAAGTGTTTGGGTCGCCTGTACATAACTCGTGGTGTTGTAGAACTGAATGACACAGTGATATAATCCTTTTAAGGTTTATTTAGAGCGGACACGATTTCAAATTATGATCACTTCAAGTGCGTCGTAAACTGGAATCTTGGAGCGTTAGTGGCAAAAGCACGGTTCCTGAGGAACGATGGTGTCCTTACAGCTAAAGGTTCCAGCAATGATTTATTGTTAGATCTCGGTCCACATGCACTTAGTGCACTACCTGCTGCGCCTGGTGAAACCAAATTACAAATAGACCTAGTGCTGTAACGATACATCTTAATATCAACCCAGAGGAGGAGCGAATAGTATCCCATGATGCATTTTTCCGGAAGCATCACGCAACATCGCAGTCATAGCAGATTCCATCTTGAAATAAGGTCGTTTTCTCGTCGGCTTTTTTCTCACTCGATTTCCAGTAAAAGTAAAAAAATTACATTATTTCGTTATTTGACATGATTTCTCCGATTTGCAATGGCTTAAGAGCGAAGTTTCCACTTAGAAACATTTATTTTCACGGTTTCAATTAGTCTTCCCATCACAAAGTGTTCAGTGACCCACATCCAGGTCATGAATATTCAAGATTTTTTGGAATATATGTTGAAATCTTACAAATGTGGACCTCACGCCAGCAAAATGAAGTCCTGAATATTGTACAGGCCAAGAAGTACCCAGAAGTACCCACATTTTGAATACTTTTTTGTCGACCAAAGATGGCTGAAATTTCGAATCTTTTATCACATTTCAACGCCATGTGTCATAATATATGTGTAAAGCCTGATGAAGGCTACAATCTGTTGGGCGCTTCTGAGAGCGCTTTATGCCGAAGCAATCACTTTGTATTTTCAAAGCGGTTATTTTTAAAAGGAATTTGACTATAAATATTTTAATTCGAAGAAGGAGCGGTGTATAACGGTGTGTTTCAGTGTGAAAAGAACCCAAAGAAAGGTACCACGCAGCATGCAAGCCGGCACAACGTAAACTGAAGCCTGCTCAGAATTTGAAAAAGAAACATCATGCAGAAACTTTATTTATTCAAAAGAACAGATCAGTATTCTGGCCAGGAAATTTCCTTGAAGATTGCTTGAGTCAGTACCGGGTAGACTGTGCTTCAGAGAATTGTTTGTCGCATCGAAAGGTTAAATTTTATTTGTAACTGCCATTGTAAACTTCAGCTCCTTTGAGCGCGATGCTGTAATAAATTCTCCTTTGGTAATTAGCTTCACAGCGTAGCGGATGTTTTGTTGGAACCACTTTATAGATCAGTCATAGTTTTGGTTCTCCTCTGGCCTGGGTTCTCCTAGTGAACCTAGCGAAGCTTATCAATTGCGAGTCTTATAATTTGTGTTTACAGTGCGACCGAGCGCGGCACAAGTAGTTCTCGACAGATCAGTGAAATACATGTAAAACCCTTCTCAGTCAAAGCAACGCTGAAATTCTCCTTTAAAGCACAGTGAATATAAGCCAACTCGATAATCTCAAAAGCAGAAGCTGCTGAACCGAAACATGTTTGGAAACCATCCACATCGAGCACTGCGATCGACGTTCACTTCGCGCGTGCTGAAGATTACTGATCATGATGTGTCACGTACGCAGTGATAATATAACATGAATCGAGGTGCATCATGGGATACTATTCGATCGTCGTCTGATATCAACCATATGTTTAATTTTAACCAGCGAAGTTGTTGCGCTTTCCACAAACATGCGAACTCTAAAGTTCAAAAGCCGCCTTCAAAATTGCGTTTTTTTCGCTGCCGTCATTCATAATCACGATCACAAGCAACGAACCTTGAAACACAGAAACACAGAAAACGGATCGAAATCCATCAATCACAAATCACAAACCATGACCTTTTGAACCCGTTAAAGTAAAGATTTGTTTCCTAAAAGATCCGTTAAGATGATTGACGGCGGCGAAAAACGAAATCGTCAGTTGGCTTTTGAACTAGGGAATTCGCATGTTTGAAAAGCGCAGTAAGTTCACAAAGAAGAAATAGGAGAGTATCTGGGAGCGGTAGATACAAGTCATACTGAAGCAATTTACACGCGTTGCAATTTTAGAAATGAAACAGCCAGGGATGGCAAGATAGAAGAAGTGAACTGCAATTTTCGAGGAGCCTCGAAACTGGAACGTATGTATTTATTTCCTCGCGATTTCCTAAGATGAGCTCTTTCTTATTACTTGGGTGCCTCATGAGTTCGGTAGATTGGCTTTAAACTTGCAAAGGCCGGTTGCACGGGCATTAGAATGGGCATGCAACGCCAGGCCAAGCCTGAGAACATAGGCATTTACGGAATATCCCTTCTACGTGCTTAAGAACTGGAAATTCGTCTGGGTTGGTAGCTACAGGTTATGGAAGGCGCTCTGATCATGTTGTTCGTCAAGGGTAAGGGAAAGATACATATGATATTGCGAATTTTTATTGCTGCCGCAGTAAGTGAGCCTGAAGAGAACGAACGAGGTAGCTCTCTAATCGGCAAAAAATTTTCTAAGGGCATTCTATGACTTTTTCTTGCCAGAAGCAAGAAATTGTGGTTATGCTCGAATAAAATTTACGTTCGCAAATAAAATAGAGGCAATGTATGAAAGGTCGCACGAAAGCGTAAAAGTAGAACCCCGCTCAACCTCACGTTTAATCTCAACACTTTATATCTTTTCTTAATTTCATTTACGTGACTAAAATTTACGTGCGTTAACGTGTGTAGCCTAAAACGCGTCAGTGGAAATCAACCTTGAGTTTCTCAGTCTATTCTAAATCGACGTATGATAGTTTGGTCTGGCTGGGATTCTTTGATTTGTCAAAATTATTTGAAAAATATCGGACTTGCCGGTCATTATTACTGTTTTGAAAATCTTGACTGGTTACCGGCCATATAGCCACAGCCTTTATTATTTTCCAAGCAAATTTGCTCCTGTGCCTAAGAGGGAATCACACAAGCAGCATTAGAGCTACGAGCCCGAAATTTATGTGTCATATTTATCAATAATTGAACGTAACTGCCATCCAAAATTGTTTAAATTGGCGTTAGGCCAAGTTGATGCTGCGTTTTCATTGTCGTTTCTCAAACCTATCTTGTAGAGCAGATCACAGTCGAACAAGTTTCCTTAAACTTGACAGATAAAATAAACACAGTCTTAAACTCAAGAATTTTAAGTTTCGTGGAAATCGCTCAATTTTTGTGCGAACAGATAGACAATTTGCAAAACACCGTAGTTAAAAAATTTGCTCGTATCGCCAAATCAAAACTTCAAAATAAATTTCAGTTATTCAGTTGAAAGGGAGAATGATTGAACTTATACTCATCCAAAATTGAGAATTATCCGGCCACTTCTGACGCGACGCGAGCACGTTAGAAAAATACTAAAACTGGCTCATAATTAAGTACGTTTAAGTCACCTTAAACCTTCCCAAAAGGAAGGTAATTTACAAATTTAGGTCATCACAAAGATTTTGGATAGCCCTCTTAGCCTCATATCACCTTCTAATAATTAAGTCAATCTTAATTTTCCATTTCTTCACTGTTCCTTGCCTACGCCAACATTTCTACCCTTTAGGTATACTAGTATAGATGATAATTTCTTACCAGCAGCGCGCGCTCTCACTAGTTACCTAGAGGTCACATGACATGTAACAATAAAGCTGTTTCTCGCCAAAATCTCTGAGCGGGAAACATTGCACAATCTATGACGTCAGAGGGCATCAGTGCACTTTTACCCGCTAATGTTGACCGACTACAGCCTTTACAACGAGGCTTAATGAATTTCCAGCTTCAAAATTTCCGCACATGAAACAAATCGCTTTAAGACTGGTCTCGCGGGGAAAAGTTAATTTTATTCCCTCGAATGTTGAGATTCTCGGGAAGCAAAGGGACCCAGGGACCAGTCATTAAGAGTCTATTGCTTCTTGTTCCGTTCACCGTTGTCTATTTTCCTTCTGGAAATGGTTCTTGCCATTTTTAACGGTCGATGCCAATATTGGTAACAAAGCCTTAAGTCATGATAGAAATAATGTATTCCCTGGATTAAGTTACAATAAGACAAATACTACGTTTTTGACTAGAGTTAAAAGTAGAATTTCCGTTTAAAGTTCTGGAAAGGGCCAGGGTGTCACAGTTGTCCCAAGAGGAATCTAACATCATTATTATGCGAAATTTAAGGGAGCAAACAAAGTGAGATGCCACGCATAGTTCCTTGATCGGCTTGCATCCGATGCTTTAGATGAATAGAAATTAATTCATTAACTGGGGTTACATGTTATGAGTGCTATTTTGACAAGTTTTGTACAAGCTTGACGATACTTTGCTACTCAGACTCGGGATGTCAGTTGTGAAGCCAAACTGGCGCAAGTTACAAGCAAAAAGGCTTTCTTGCTACAGTAACAAACGTTGAAATTTCACAAACAATAATAATAATAATAATAATAATAACATGATGATGGCCTCGTTTAGGTATATAAGAGATAATGAGAGTATAAAAATTGAATAATTTTCTAAATAGGCTTCTGGTAGAGATAATTATATCATCATCACTTTGCGTAGGTTTTACTGAGTATAAGAATTTGATAATATTCTAAACTGATTGGCTTTTTAAGTAGAGAGATTCATATCATTATGTATATTAGGATTGTATTAGGTTTCGTACCGACCTTTTTTTACTTCAAAGTATACCTTCTCAAGTGGTGTAGGTTACGTTATGTGCCCTATACTACGCATAATGTGGACAGCATTCCAAAGTTTTATACTGCGAGATAATAATAATTAAAATACTTCTATAGCGCTATTTACAAGAAAATTATCAATACTATTTGATCTAAAACTGTAAGAGGACTTCGGCCTATTCCTAAGAAAATCACTATTATATGGTGGTGCAAGTCCGTGAATTGCCTTGAAAACTAAGATTAATATCTTAAAACGAATACGAGCGTGAGCTGGCAGCCAGTGAAGATCTCGAACTGCTTGTGTAGTATGAGAATACTTGCCGATGTTAATAGCAAGTCTCGCTGCTGCATTCTGAATAAGTTGCAATCGACAATCTGTGACTTAGGCAAACCATACAGAAGACTTTTTACCTTAGTCAAAGCGACTAGTGATAATGAGTGTCAATAAAGAATCACGTGATAAATACTTTTTAATTCACCGAATATTATCCAATTAGTATTTATACCTGGATTTTTGAAAACCGGGTTAGCAAAAATATTAACTCATTCTTCTACCGGGCAATTTAAAACAATAAAACTCAAAGGCCGATTAAAAGCCTTCATCTAACGCCGGGTAGTAAGTTAATGGTCCCTAGAAGCATTCCAACGACTCAAAATTTAAAATGACGCAAATTTTATAACATTTATTCAGTAAACTGACGTCGCAAAGTTTCAAACCGGTGTCATTTCAGTCTAGAAATTTTTAAGTTGAGTGAACTGCAGCGAAAGAGTGCCTGATTTAAGGCTTACATAACAACTTAAATAGTTAGCAAAACACTGCTTTTTTCGCGGTTTGATAAACAACAGGATTCCGCATGGAATAGACAACAAACTGAATGAAATGTAGTGCAAAAAATTATTACTTTCTTATCTGCAAAAATCGGCCTATGGTTCAATGCCATTAGAGCCCGCTGAAACTTAGTCTGCTACACAGTCGTTTTTAGAGTCCTCACGCAATGCTCCTCCCCACTAACGGCTGCTGAAAACCGAAACAACATTTCTTTCCCGTGATAAGCCAATTATAATTCAGCTCCCATTTTCTGGAAGGCGTTCGCGCTACGTTTGCGGTACTGTGACTCCCACAATCACAGGTTTGCTTTTATCGGTGCCCCCATGTGTGAATAACAGAATAATCAAAATCGTCGAGTGAAAACAAGCAATTAACTACAGTGGTGTTGTCGAAGTCGAGTCTTATTCAAAATTTAGGAGACCAGCAGCACCAGCAAGCAAGTCGAGCAAATTGCGATGCACAACATGAATGTGCTCATAAAGCTGCTAGGTATAGTTTCGGGAAATCGCACATAGATAATTTATAAGATTGCTTTTTGAATCAGTTCCCTTGAGAATTTAGTCTTCACAGGAACACAATGAGCACATCCGGCACATTAAATTCTTCATACCTATCAGTACATATGCACGTTAAATGAAGAACCAACCGATCCTGGTAGAAGGCCTCCGTCCGGCCCTGAATACAGGTGTATTTTTAGACATCGTGACGGCGACAATCCGTGAAACAAACAACGTCCATTACATAGAATTTCGGCCGAGGAACTGAACAGTCAGTCTTTACTGCTACTCATTGTCACTGTGAGGAAACTCGACATGGTATTGTCACAGGACTAATCTTCCCGATTTTAAAGATATAGTCGACTCCCGCTAACTCGAACCCTCTATAACTCGAACCTCCCGCTAACTCGAAGCAATTTTTATTTCCCTTCAGATCATTTTCAATATAATTTTAC
>NC_133203.1:29897568-29902568 GCF_958299795.1 Porites lutea | reverse complement strand
TTGGTCCATTAAGATGATTCACGGCAGTGAAAAACGCAATCGTCAGGTGGCTATTGAACTTTAGAAATTATTCGCATGTTTGTGAAAAGCGCAGTAAAAACCAGTAAATGCAAAACATGTTTTGATCAGAACTACTAAAGCTTGTTTTGAAGTGCTTTTTCTATTCAGGCTATAAGCCCCCTCTGTCATAAGCTCTCCTAACCCCCAACTCTCCTCACAAAGATGTACCAGTGGTGCAGGGAAAAGTAGAAACTGTAGTCGTAATAACCAGGTCAATAGGAGGGGTTAAACTATACATGATGTTAATTTTTTTGATATAATTCATAAAACTCACGTTTACTTAATCATCATCAGTTGTTTATCTGGTGGTATAGGTGTTGAACCTCTTCAGGGCTCCTGGCAAAAATGGACATATAAGATTCACAGCCCTTGTCTGCATCAAAAGTAGAAAGTACAACAATAATTGACTCGCCTTTTTCATTGTTTTGGTCTGCCTTCTCAATCAACTTTTCAGCTGACATGTTGTAGTGCTTATTCTTCAGAAATACTGTGGAATGTTTCAGGCCAAGTTCTGAAGCAATATAAGGAGCCAGTAGTAAATGTGTTGTATCGCCACTAATCCTTGGGTTGATATCAATGAGGTACTTTCCGTGGTCTGTGATTAAAACCTCGAAGGTCACAAGACCAAAGTAGCCATGCTTGTGAAGGTAATTTTTAACTGGTATGGTAAATTCTTCATGGACAAGATCTCCGTATTCCTGTTGCTTGTTCCAGTCAACTGAACTGCTTATGCAGGTGAGTCCGCTTGAAGTGAATCCGCCAATTGTAGTTCCCACCCAAAAAAGCTCCCCAGATTTATGCAGATTAAACTGAAAGCTAGGAACTTCCTTTACCCCAGGGATATATTCCTGGAATACAATCTCATCCTTCCATTGGCATACCCCTCGGATTTGTCTCAGAGTTGCAGATAACTCACTTTCGTTTTTGACCAGCCAATTTCCTCGCCCGCCTTGAGTCAAGTCGGCTTTCACCGTGCAGGGAAAAGAAACTGAGTTTATATCCATGTGTCTGGGACAGGGAACTCCGATTTCCTGGAGCGAACTCTTGAGCTGCAGTTTATATAAAATGTCAGGGTGGACGCTCTGTTTTTCTTCCGGAATGGCTTCAAACGGTGCCACCGTTACAACTGGAATATCGTCTTGTAGTCCTTCGTCCAGCGATTTAATTACAGGTGGAGGAAAAGCGGGAAGCCATCGTCTCCAGTGTTGTTGCAGATATTCTGGCGGTTTGCACTCCATTATTATGGGAATCTCATCTCCCGCGGCAGGAAGATGACGAAATGGATACAGAAGACGATCGAAATTCAGCGAGCTAGGCGGGCAATCGTACGTCCGGTATTTCCTATCATTTAGGAATCGATATCCCTTGGAATACGACGACGGTTTCTGCGGCAAAAAATAAGCCTGCTTGAGACACTTCTGAATCAACTTTCCGACTGTGGTTACTGAATGTTTTGAGGACATCGTGGATGTTTGGAAGTGTCCTGTGTTACATCAGCCACGAGGAAGAAATGCGAAGAATGCGTGACAACGGCTTGAAGAGACCCCTGCTAAAACTGGTCAAGCTTGTTCATTCACCATTTGCATTTCAAATCTCATGTTTGACTGAAATATATGATTTCCTATGGCTTTTATGGGATATGTAAAACTGTATTCACCCCGGGGGTACTCCTGGAATTCTTGGTGAGATTTCAGACGAAAAATTGTCATTTTCTACACCCTTTTTCAGACGAGACCTTTAAAATCCATACCCGGTTTTTTCTTTAGGCAGAAATTAGGCACATTACTTAGATTAGAGCGCAAACAAAAAAAATATTCAATTTCTAATTCGCATATTTCTATTCCCTCCCCCCCCCCCCCCCCCACCGGGATTCTCCCCGTACATGTTCGAAACGCCTCGTAACGCCAACCAAAGGAACAAACTAAGAACCTTCCGAAAATTTAAAACAATAGAAAATTATAAATGTGAAGATTATCTCCGTCAGGTCACCAACATCCGACAGGGCGTCGATAAAACCAGGAACATGGAACATTCCGGAACATCCCGGAACATCCCGGAAAAAATAAAAATAATTTTCATGAAAAAAATATATATATATAATAATAATAATAAAATAATTTTTGTAAAAATTATTAATATCGTAAAATAACAAAAGAAAAACGAAAAATAATGAAATAATCAAGAAAAAGAAACTGGTATCCTCTCTGAGTATGAGAAAACAATATTTTGTCGCAACAAATTAAAATTTGTTGGGCGAGTGAGGCTTCATGCAAATGACAGAAACGAGTGAAGGCTTGCTTCTAAATTCAAAATATATTAAAATGGGTCGCGAGGAGGGGTTTTTTTAAGCTTTCCTCACACAGCTACCTCTTGTAATTGTTTGCCGTGAGTTAATCATTTGGCGGTTATCCATTTACGGTTCTGCAATGGTCTGAAATGTCGGTGCAGTATTTCATGTCAAGCCAAGTCGGTAAGTAGCTCATTCCAAGCCAACATATAGTCTCCTTATATAAAACCGACATTTGCTTACTTGAGGTGCTTTGCTTTACTTGAAAAATGAATTACTTACAGACTAGGCGTCTCTGTGAACTTAAGAAGAGTACAGGGGCTCCTGTCTTTGGATTTTAGTGGACAATACAGGTAACAATACTCACATTCGTGGTAGTTTCTATACTGTTTAAAGCCAGCATGATATTTCAGACGTCTCCTCGAGTCGCCAGAGGAGTTTGCGGGGAGACGGCTAAAATTCAGGCTAACTGATAACAGTTAGAAACTACCGCTGCACTACCACTGCCACTGCAACTATTCACGGCGAAAGAGAATCTTTAATTTAATTATCCAAGTCCAAAGCGCCGAGCCCCTAAGCCTTTCTTACGGTCGCAAAGCCGTAAATGGATAACCGTTAAACCGCATGGCAAACGTTTACAAGAGGTGGCTGTGTGACGAAAGCTTGAAAACCCTCTCCTCGCAACCCATTTTAATGCATCAGTCAATTCCACCTGCGCCCAGCCCCCCCCCCCCGGGCTGACCCCCGGGAATTAGCATTTTTTTTGCCTTGGATGGCAAATTCCCGGGGGTGGGGACTCTTGAGCTGGCAAATCCCCCGGGGTGGGGACGAAAAAAGAGGGCAAATGCCCCGTCCTCCGTCAACAGTGCAACATTTTTTATTGATCGCACAGTCCAATAGTGTCATTTTAATGTGCGATTTTTTGTTTAAATTAACGTCTTCCTTTGTAATAGCGCTAGGATTCTAATTAAGACTTCACGCCGCGACGACATGTACCAATTTATGGTTTTAGTATTGATATAAAATTATTGCCATTAAAATTAATAGAGCGCTGTAAAGTTCAGTATGTTATGAATAGTTTTATAAATATGAAAGGGTGTTCTTCAAATAATATCTCAGAAGTTTGATTCAATAACCAAAAAAACGTTGATTCACATCGATAGCTCCAATTTCGATATGTAATTCTGGCTTGATAAGCAATGAAGAAATGCATACATACATGTAAAATCGAGAACATGCCTTTACAACCCTCTACAATTTATTCCTGTCCTTGACAGATGAGCCAATCTGCTTTTTTTCCAGTAAAACCTTCTGTGTAGTTATATTCTGATAGGAAACTGCGTGCGTGTCAAAAGCTCGGGAATGGCCCGGGGGTTGGCAAATGCCCGGCCCCCGGGCAGTGCAAAATTTGCATTTGCCCAACCCCCGGGACTGACAAGGCAGGCAAATGCCTCGCAGTAGCCCGGGGGGGTGCTGGGCGCAGGTGGAATTGACTGATGCATAATATATTTTGAATTTAGAAGCAAGCCTTCACTCATTACTGTCATTTGAATGGACCCTCACTCGCCCACTGCAAAAAATTCATTGCGACAAAATATTGTTTTCTCATACTCGGAGATGATACCCGTTTCTTTTTCTTTGTTTGTTTGTTTGTTTCTTTATTTTTCGTTTTGTATGTTACGTTATGTTATGTTATTTATTTTGTTATTATAAATTTTTGCAAAAATTGTTTTCTATCTATTGTTCCTTTTATTATTTATTATTATTATTATTATTATTATTATTATTATTATTATTTAATTAATTAATTAATTATTTTTTCATAAAGAAAATATTTTAATTTTTTCATGTTCCGGGATGTTCCGGAATGTTCCGGAATGTTCCGGGATGTTCCATGTTCCTGGTTCTATCGACGCCCCATCCGACACCGGATAACTCTAACTAAACTCCGTCTAAGTAATGTGAGACCTTATAAGAAACCGGAAGAGAGGATCTGTCCTATCTGTAAACAAGACGTAGAAGATGAAATACACTTTTTAATTCTGTGCCTGCGTATCAAGAAAAAAGAAGTACTTTATTTGAATACTTAAACAAAGAATACAGAATACCAGTAAACAGAATGGCACCAAATGATGTTTTTCTGTTGTTAATAAACCCTCCGAGCAAGAACAAACCAGTGCAAAAGTTAATTGCAAAATACGTATTCGACTGCTATGAGAAAAGAAGATCATTAGTTCTTTAGGTTAACATTGATTATATTTCCACTAGTGTGCAATGTGTGTTATGATTTTAAATTATTTGGATAAAGTCGATGTACATAGGACTGTATAAGACTCCAAATAAAGCATTGTCTTGTCTTGTCTTGTCTTTCTCACGTGGAGACGAAAATGTCGAACTTAAGACTATTTATAGTCCATTACCTTTTGCGCCAACAAACTCACTCAACTTATGTTGTGCAGTGTAGTACATTTTACTGCCTCTAGCTGTCACTAATGGGAGGGGGGGTTATTTCGTGACGCCGTGATCGTTTTTTTTGTCCGTGAACCGTGATGTACGTATACTGAAAAACTGTTCTGTGAATCGTGATTGAAGTGCACTCCGTGAAACCTGAACTGCCAGAATCCTCGATTTAACGTAACGTTTTTGACATTTT
>NC_133203.1:29860068-29892568 GCF_958299795.1 Porites lutea | reverse complement strand
GGTCAGTTTTGCCTTAATTTATATTAATAAAAGAAGAATTTTGTCAAATTTTTATTAAAATCTAAATTATCTTCAATTTAAAGCACACAAAACTAAATTCTTGATATAATCTTAACTTTTCTTGAAATATTGCAAATTTCATCTTCCATATTCTTATAAAATAAATTCTCATATTACGCAAGTGGGTGGAATACGAACATGTGGGTAAGTACATAATTTATTGACCTGAATACGACTGTTATTGACAGAATAACATCAACTGATGAGATACAGTGGAACGTCTATTCAGGGGACACCCTGGGGACCAATTAAGGCAAGTGTCCCCTGCCTTGATAGAGGTGTCCCCTGAATGGAGGTTGGGCTGCGGTTTGTTGATAGTTAACTAACAAATCAAAAAATTTTCTTTTATTCTGCCTTGGAATCTGCTGCAGTCATTATTTCAAGCAGCTATCTCTGCAATATGAATTGCCACAAGTGCAGTACACCGATTTAAGTGAGATAGTTCATGTTGTGAAAGCTGTGGTCAGTGTGACTGGTGTATATACTTAAACTTACCATCACTTTTTATGGTCAGTCACTTTTCAGGGGCTAACTAAAGGTGTCTCCTAAATGGAGCTTAAACCTGGGTTTTAAAGCCAGAAAAAGTGTTCCTTTCCCCAAATAGAGATGTCCCCTCAATAGAGGTAAAAGGATTTTCGCATGACCTTGAAATGAAAATGCGCAAATAACAAATGAAAGGAAATGGAGCCATCTGATTGGTTTATCGAACGGATACAAACACGCATGACTTTTGGTTGGTTAAGTGAACGTTCAGCCGAAAAAACGTCATGCCTGAACAACTTTCTAGAAATCAATCAATACTTTGCTTTGATGCCATACTGCAACACAATTGGCCAATCGAACAATGCCTTCTCCATATTAGGGTTTTCTTTGGTGGGAAAATGAAGAGTCTATGTTTTGATCTTCTCGCCCATATTTGGCTAATAAAACAAATTTTCGAGCATTTACCGAAACCATTTTTCAAGGTCATAAGAAAATCACCCTAACAGATACAAAGATTATGTGAACATTTTTCTGGGACCAAATTTTGTGTCCTGTAAATGGAGGTGTCCCTTGAATAGAGTTATCCTGAAGGAGAGTTTCCCATGCACACTTTGATTCATATCGAAATGACTAGAGCACAGGTTGTCTAGATGGCAGTAATGCACTCTCAACAACAGTCCTATTCAGACAGGACTACACTCACTGGAAGTTAATCCATTTAATAGCCACAGCTCCCCGCCCCCCTAACAATGGATGTTGTAAGTTGACTATACTCCCTGAGAAAAATGGATCATACCCCTCAGAAATATTCTTAAGAACAAAAGTAAGACAAAGTGCCCCTCAGAAGATCCCAACCATGGGGGAGGGGGAGGGGTGGATACTAAATGGAGTGGCCCCCTCATGATAATATTCCACCCACTTACCATATGACATGTTAAATATATTCATGTCCTTACATGAATTGCACTACTATGACAATATTACTATGACCTGAGTAAGTGTCAATTGTTCAGCTGATGAAAAAGCTGTTGCACTTCTTCAGGGTTCTTGGCAAAAATAGACAGATATGATTCACAGCCTTTGTCTGCGTCCATAGTTGAAAGTACAGCGATGATTGACTCGCCTTTACCATTGTTTTGGTCTGCCTTCTCAACCAACATTTCAGCAGTCATATTGTTGTGTTTGTTTTTGCAAAATATTGCTGAATGCTTTAAGCCAATTTCTGATGCAATGTGACGTGCCAGTAATAAATGTGTTGTGTCGCCCCCAATCCTTGGGTTCACATCGACAAGGTAGTTACCGTGGTCTGTGAATAAAACCTCAAAAGTGACAAGACCAAAATAACCGTGGTCTAAAAGATAATTCCTAATTGGCAAGGTGAATTCTTCATGGACAAGGTCTCTGTATTCATCTTGCCTGTCCCAGTCAACTGATCCTTTAATCCAGGCAAACCGATTGATAAAACCGCCGGACGAAGTTCCCACCCAAAATATCTCTCCAGATTTGTGCAGGTAAAACTGAAAGCTAGGAACTTCTTTGACCCCAGGGATAAATTCCTGAAATACAACTCCATCCTTCCACTCACAAACCCCCCGAATCTGTCTCAAGGTTGCTGATAATTCACTCTCGTTCTTAACAAGCCAGTTTCCTCGACCACCCGAACTTAAGTCTGCCTTCACAGCACAGGGAAAAGAAACTGAATTAATGTCCATGTGTTTAGGACAAAGAACTCCAACTTTCTGAATTGAACTTTTAAGCTGCAGTTTGTACAAAATGTCGGGATGTACGCTGTGCTTTTCTTCGGGGATGCCTTGTAACGCGCCTGTCGTGATGACTGGGATATCATCTTGAAGTCCTTCGTCCAGCGATTTAATTACAGGTGGAGGAAAAGCGGGAAGCCATCGTCTCCAGTGTTGTTGTAAATATTCCGGCGGTTTGCACTCCATTATTATGGGAATCTCATTCCCCGCGGCAGGAAGATGACTAAATGGAGACAGAAGACGAACGGAATTGAGCGAGCTAGGTGGGCAATCGTACGTGCGGTATTTCTTATCATTTAGAAATCTATATCCCTTGGAATAGGAAGATGGTTTCTGCGGCAAAAAATAAGCCTGCTGGAGACATTTCTGAATTAGCTGGCCAATGGTGACGACCTTTGCAGACATCTTGCATAACACTATTGGGACACTTGCGTGAGCTCCAAGTCAAGAAAAGTACATGTAAATTTCGTCCTAAAATGAATGATTATTGGGGAGGATATTCTTATATTTGCATCACATCGAATGAATACGGAGCCAGCAGCATGGCGTCATTGTTCTTGACCACCCGATCGTATCGATGCTCTAGTGTTTGCCGAAAACAAGTTGGAACATCCCATCGCAATGAATGATTTTCCAGTAATCGGATACTCATGTTTTGCGCACAGGATTTTGGGATCGCCAGGGGGCAAACATTGCGGGTGACAATTTTCCACGGGCGTAGAGGGAGGGTGAGTTTTCGTTACTGAATTAATTAGTCAGCGGTAGTTTGGCAAAATGAAGAGGGACTTCCGGTTAAATGATCGAGCTTCCTGTCGGGACGCTTCCGGTCGACTTTTTGACCTTATTTATGGCCCTTTTTCGCAATCTGGCGGAAAACCAGACGGGCGAGATCAAGGTTTTCAAGCGACAATTATGAAGTCTTCTGTGGACGAAGTAAGGGAAAAAGGGATTGCATTTCTTCAAGGAAATTTTGACAATGTTCGCTTTTAGGAGAATTACTGTTTTGCAGTCCATAAAGGAGACGCATAAAAGGCTAACTGATTTGATCTACAGATACCTTTCTTTGAATTCGACGTAAACATAATTATCTTCATGTTTTCATATCCTTCGTAAACTGTCTCCATACCAAATTATTGTGGTTATTTGCTTGAAGTGGCTCCTTGATTGTCTCTTAATTTGCACATACAGCTCAGCCCATTTTTGAACACAACAGAGGAAATATCCCCATTACTTTCTTTGGAGTCTCCTTTACAGTAGAAAGCTCTGAATCCAGACATTGTGTTCATGGATCGTTGAAGGTAATAGTGAATTAAACCCGTCAGTTTCTATTATATTTTGTTTATCAGTATTTTTGGAAGTTGGTCAGGATTATTTTTATGTAAGGGGCCGACCATTTAACTCTTGAGGGGGGGGGGGGGTGGGGGTGGGTGATTTTGAAAAAAAATTTCCTGCAAGCGCTTGTCAGAAGAAAAAAATTGCATGCAGCACAAATGTAATAGAAAGCTTATGGGAAAAAAAGGGGAAAAAATATCCTGCCCACGAGAATGCTAGAAAAAAAATTCTTGATGACCAGAAATCAGCGCCCCCCCCTCCCCCTCAAGAGTTAAATGGTCGGCCCCTAAGTGAAGAGCGTAAAATCGCACAGAAAGTTAAGTTCGCTCGTATTGCTCATGATTGACAGTTAAACATGAAAGTCTCCGGATCTTTAGAGTGGCCGGGGGTGTTGGAAAAACAAAGTTTGTAGTGTTTTGTTCAGCAATTTGTTGAAGTGATTGTTACTGATTTTAAAGTAGAAACCTAAGGTAAAACAGACATGATTTTTCATCGATTCAAATTATTATCTACATCATCTACATCTACTTCTACCTATATTAAGTCCGTAAAAATCGCTAAGACATCACACCAACCAATATGTAGTGTTCCAAAATTTGCCTTATTTCCCAGTCTCATCAAAGCACAACAACAAAACTAACAACATTTCGACATCAGCCAAGACTAAAACACTGATAGGATTTCGTCTTTGATGTTCTTTGATATGATTTCTTATCGTAAGCACTGCACTCTCTAGCAGAAGCAAGCCCTTCCAAGAACTAAAACATTTAAAAGTGCTCCTAATTTTGAATTAGCCCCGCCTCCCTTCCCCCTGATTCGACAATGTCGCAACTAAAGCGCCGATTGGTTGACCTGGCTTGTACTATGCTTCAATAGCAAGACTCGAGGGGTGGGTCTAAAAAAATGATGCTTTGTCGAATCGGATATTTTTGATTACAAGAGAATGCGTGACAAATACAATGCTCCTAATAACTTCACTGATCAAAATAGAATCTACAAACCACTGTTATTACTGTTATTTCTTTTCGGCAAATACCGGGTTATAGCATAGATTCGCGATTCGGAATTCGCGGTTGCGTTAAAATAGAACAAAGAAAAATGCTTTTTACCGTTTTTAGTTTTAAGAGACATCGTGATTGCCGTGAAACTAAGTGAGAGTGAATCGTGAATAAAATTAGTTACATCCAACTACTGTACTTGTGACTTGTGGACAACACTGTTATTGGGAGGCAAAACATTCCCCATAATCGAAGCATTTTTTTTTTTTTGGTTTTGAATTGCGGCCCCATTCAATCATCCGCGTCACTTGGAATCAATACGATATATATTCCCATACATCAAGTACCTACCACAGCGTTGAAGGACAGCGCTGACTAGTTAATTGAGTAACGAAAACTCACCCTCCCTCTACGCCCGTGGAAAATTGTCACTCAAACATTGCGAGTCGCTACAAAGAATTGTATGGCGTGGAGTTGTTTCTCCGTTAAAAGCAGTGTCTTTGGACATAGAATGCCGCACTTTGCCGTGATTTTATGAGAAACGGTGGTGACTAATGTTAGTGCGTTGAAATTTCAAGTTTCTGTGTGATTAATGCGATAAATTCTATCGATAAACACTCCTTGCGTGAGGTTGAGTGTGAAATTTATGTTTACTGAATTTACACAGTGATCCACATGAAGAAGAGGTCTCGAAATATATAGTGCAAATTTAGGTATAAATGTAGGGGGGTTGGCTCATTTAAGCTTTTTAGTTTTAATTACGTGTGGTGATATTTACAACGAGTGTAACTACGCTCGGCCGCGATCAGCTCTGTGCGGGTTATGACGCTCATCAACCGTAGGACGTGTCCATAGAAATAAAAAATCCTCCTTTACTTTGGTATAAACAAAGTAACATCTACGAAATATTTCATGGAAAGTACATGGTATTTAACCATTAGTAGATGACGTAGAAATCGTACGAACGAGTAAGATTTCCGATACAATAGCAGTGTGTGTGTAAATAAATACCAAGTTGATGTGCGAAATTCAGAGATTCTATATCTTCCCTCAAAATGATCAGAAAAGGCATTAGAACTCATTGGTGCTCTGGATCATGACAAAACATTTCGCTTGTGTTTTTTGGCTAGAAGGAATCAATATACCAACGTGGGGAAGATGTTTTTGCTTTTAAAGTTAATACAAATAAAATTCGACAATACATAAGCTTACCTTCGATCGTTGTCACAAACTGGCACCACGTTGTGATCGCCGCCGAGCCGAACGTAATTACACTTGTTGTAAATATCAGCACATGTACTTACAACTGGAGAGGCTTAATAAATGAGTCCACATTCCCCGCTCATTTATAGCTGGTAAGTTACTACTATATATTTCGAGACCATTCAGTAAATTTCACAGTCGACCTCTCGCAAGAAGGAGTGTTTATCGATAAATTTCATCGTATTGATCCCACAAAAACTTACAATCAACGCACCAACATTAGTCACCTCCGCTTCTCATAAAATCACGGCAAAATGCAGCATTCTCTGTCCAAAGACACTGCTTTTAAGCGGAGAAACAGCTCCACGCTATACATTTCTTTGTAGCGACTTGCAATGTTTGCCCCCTGGCGATCCCATAATCCTGTGCGCATAACTAAGTCTCCGATTACTGGAAAATCATTCATTAAATCACGCGGGGTAACACGCCACGAACCGCTAAACTATGTTAATGATTCCTTAAAATTTTCAATTTTCCAATTTTAGGTCACAATGACACGATCATGTATACCACGTGTAAACCACCCGATTCACGCAACCCCTATGGGTGATACCACAGGAATCCAGCCTATGGAATCATATGTGATGATTCATGTGATGATGTAATAGTCCTGTATGCATCATAACGAATCGTAATATGATTTGACAAGTACCCTAAACATCATAATATGATTCCATTGGTATCATAATCATCATTATGATTTCTATAGGACTATTAAAATCATCTCTGGAATCATAACTATGATTTACAGTGCTGTTAATCATTGCTATGATTCCAACAGGACTATTAAAATCATCTCTGAAATCATAACCATGATTTATTTTTCTATTAATCATAGCTATGATTCCAATAGAACTATTAACATCATCTCAGGAATCATAACTATGATTTACAGTGCTGTTAATCATAGCTATGATTCCAACAGGTCTATTAAAATCCTCTCTGGAATCATAACCATGATTTATTGTTCTATTGATCATAGCTATGATTCCAATAGAACTATTAAAAGCATCTCTGGAATCATAACCATGATTCATTGTTCTATTAATCATAGCTATGATTCCAATAGGACAATTAAAATAGTCTCTGGAATCATAACTTTCATTTGCAGATTTATGCACGGGTAGCCCAGGCTCAGTTCTTGAACACTCACTAATACAATGCCATACAAAAAATACAATGTGGAGTTTGTTCTAGAATCACTTACAATGCTTTTAAAATGGCAAAATACATAGGCATAAATGTGAAACTGAACTTAGCCCAGCTCAATAAAGATGTTTCTTTGCTTTTCATGTTATTTCTTTCCAACTGTTTCCAATCAAATTACACATAGAAAACAAATTTAAAAAATTGTGTATTCTTATGGTTTTGAGAAAAAAATATTGATAGCTCTCCAGATCCATTATAATCTATTAAAAACTAAATAAAATGTTTGTTGCATAGAAGTATACAGCATTGTATTATGAGTGTTCAAGCACTGACCTTGAGCTGCCTGTGATAGATGTACACTGTATCAGCCTCAGTCAAGTTGTAAACAGTCCTAAACAGAATAGAGTTGTATGAAAACAATACTACTAGCCAGAAAGCAAATATAATTATTTCCTATGTGGACCTTTATTCACAGACTTTAAAAAGGATAGACAAAGGATATAGAATTTGAAACAAATAAAATTCAATCGTCTGTTAAGTATACAAGCCTCATTCTATGGGCTACAGTGCAAAGTTGGGGCATTTTTAAACGACTTAAAAAGACTTTCTGCCAGGGAACAGCCATTTGCCTACACAAGAGGCAACCAAAGAAAATTTGACATCCTTTTGATTTTGGTCTTAAGTTTTACTTACAGAGAATTTAAAAAAGGCCTTTATTCAAGATTTGGATGGGAAATAGAAAAGTTACACATTTGAATCTGTTCATTAAATAAATCATCCATTCTTCCTTATTGGTTGGTTAAGTGAAATTCATGCATCATCTTACAAGGGTAAGCCAAAAGCACTCTCATGTTAAACACATGGTCCACATGTAGTTCGATTCTACTGTTACAGGAATGACAGATGGCTGACCCCTTCTAATTATGACAATAAATCTTTTCTACTTAGTAGTTTGGTTTGCTCGATGACCTTGTGGCTTTGGGAAAAACATGTCATTCTTTTTTTTTTATTCCACCCCAGACCACTTAACACCAGAGCACAGGCACCTCTAGAGCCAACTAGTGAATTATTAAAGAAAGAACTCAGTTACTCTATGTATTAAAGCAGTTTACGCAAAGCTAAGATTCCTCAAGTCACACACAATTACAAGCAGCCCTTAAACTTCAAACTTAAATTAAAAACAAACTAAATAACCATAATTAACTCAAGGTTTAAAATAATTAAATGTTAAAATTAATTAAATGTTAAATTTTTAAGGCCCTTCGAAACATAATTATAGCATAATTATTAACTATAATTAAGCCTCCTACATGTAGGTTTATCTTTCCAAATTTCAAACTCTGGGATTTTTACATATCTTGGGTAAGCCAAAAGCACCCTAAAGTTAAACACATGGTCCACATGTAGTTAGATTCTACTGTTACAACAATGACAGATGGTTGACCACTTCTCATTATGACAATAAATATTTTATACTTACTGTAAATCCTCTATTAAGCCCCCTGGGGGGGGCTTATTTTTTTCAAGCACTTTTGAGGGGGGCTTATTTAATTTAGCGAAATGCATCAATGGGAGTAAGGTTTCTCGAGGACGGACTTATGGTTACCGGGCACTATACTGCTTTTTCTAACAATAAGAAAATGGTAACAATTCTCCACAGAGAACTAGAGCATAAAGTTGAAAAAGTTCAGCACATGAAGTTAGAGGTCATGCGGCCGAAGACCAAAAACAATATGAGTTTCCAGTCTGAATAAACCATAACCTGTCAGTCCACATTACAATTGTTTGTGAAGAATAAGGATGGAGGGGAGGGGAGGGGGAGGGGGGCTTAATAGAGAGTGAGGGCTTATTAACTTTCCTCCTCTGAAAAGGGGGGGCTTATTAGATCAGAGAGGGGGCTTAATAGAGGATTTACGGTAGTAGTTTGGTTTTCTTGATGACCTTGTGGCTGTGGGCAAAACATGTCATTCCTTTTTTTATTCCACCCCAGGCCACTTAACTCCAAAGCACAGGCACCGCTAGAGCCAACTAATGAATTATTAAAGAGAGAACTTACTCTATGTATTAAAGCAGTTTAGGCAAAGCTAAGATTCTTCAAGTCTCTCACAATTTACAAGCAGTCCTTAAAGCAGTTTAGGCAAAGCTAAGATTCTTCAAGTCTCTCACAATTTACTAGCAGTCCTTAAACTTCAAACTTAAATAAAAAACAAACTAAATAACCATAATTAACTAGATGTTTAACCCAAACGAATAACATAATTTTCTGATAAAAAGCCTTTCAAAGCATAATTATAGTATAATTATTAACTATGATTAAGCCTCCTAGCTTTATCTTTCCAAATTTCAAACTGTGGGATTTTTCCCTGGCGGCAAGATCAAAGGCCGTTGCCAGCCTCCCCTGTGTCGAACTTAAGACTATTTATAGTCTATTACCTTTTGCGACAACAAACTCACTCAGCTTATGTGCAGTGTGGTACATTTTACGGCCTCTAGCAGTCACTAATGGTGAGTGGGGTGGGGGCTTATTTCGTGACGCCGTGATCGACCTTTTTTTTTTGTCCGTGAACCGTGATGTACGTATGCTGAAAAACTGTTCTGGGAATCGTGATTGAAGTGCACTCCGTGAAACCTGAACTGTCAAAATCCTCGATTTAACGTAACGTTTTTGAGAAGCGTGAAAAACGTAAGTATTTGTTTAGTGACTAGTGAAATGCAAAATTGTTGTTCGTCAACTCGTGATGAGATTCAAGAGGACGGCGACGTCTACAACCGATTAAGACTGGGGTGGAATCTGCGTTTTTCCCGCCGAAATAGAAAAACCTTTAGCTTTCGCGACGGCAACGTCGTCACTTGTCCCTTGCACTTTGCAAAACAAAACTCGAAAGCTTGAAGATGAATTCATTTAAGAACGTTCGGGAATTGCTCTTACTTAGCTATGTTAACAACGTCGTTTCTGAAACAGAGTTTGTCCTTCTTTATGACGCTTATCAGTCCAAAAATCCCGACTTTAAGTACCAGCAATATGACCCGTTCAATCTCGATAACATCGATTGAGCCGAATATAAAGCAGAGTTCCGCATTGAAAGAGCCGACCTTCCTACATCACTGTCAACCATTTTCCTGAGTATCAACACGTCGTGTTCATCGGTCCACTCCATAGGCGCTCTACATAAAGTATAAAAGACAAATTAGCAAACAGCAAATAACACATATTTGAACATTCCGCCGAGTTCCCGGCCGTCCTTGCAAGGCCAAGACTTCAGTAAATCGAAGGAAAATTCTCTATAAGCTTTATTTGACTTCACCAAGTCTTTTCTTTACTCACTTACCTACTTGAAATGAAGTCCAAATTGTGTAAAATTCCTCGTAATACTTATCGGTACTCACATGGCTACTCAAAGCCACACAAACTTATCACTTAGTAGGTTAGCTATCAGCGTAAAACAAGATGTGTCTAGGTACACTTTACTAGATTTTACCTTGAGTTAACTCGTTCAATGAACTCACTTTGATGCGAGCTGTTTGTTGTCGTTGTTCGCGTTTGCAGCCTACCTCAGATAAAGACGAATATAGAGAATACTTCATGGAAAGTGTTGGCGTGCGGTATTTACGTACGAGTTGTTGACGTATCAGAAATCGAACGAGTGAGCGCAGCGAACGAGTAAGATTTCTGATACAAAAAAAACGAGTGCGTAAATACCGTACAAAGCACTTTCCATGTGGTATTGTGTTTATTACCCATACTGAGACATTCATCATTTTGGCGGCCTTTTTATTTAAAATCTTTCAAAAATGCTAAAATTTGCCGCTACATACTTACCGCAAAATGACAACGAAAACGAAGTATCAGCTTTTTTAATAGTAAAAACGTTCGTTAAAAACATAATATGAGGTAATCCAAGAACTATAAGTAATCTTAACTGTTTGTTCTCAATGCACAATTGAAAATGAGTGAATTTAAGTAAAATGGCCGGTTTCAATATAAGCTTAAGCTTAAATGAAAGGCAAAGTAGCTCCGACAAAAAGTACAACAAAAGCTTACGTCTCGTTCTGTTTATCCCTTTCCGCTGTTGTTTCGCCGGCTCTCTACCGTTTTCTTTATCGACAGTAAAACAAACGAAATTATTCCACTCCATTTCCGAAATGTTTTTCACTTTTTTTAGCGAGAAAAACTCTTTGAGTAAAACTTTTCTCGTTGAATGTGTGCGAAGCGGCACGGCAAGCTGCAATAAAAGGCGGAAATTTTGGCGCGAAACTCACACACTTCTGTGGCTTCTGATTGGACGTATCATTTTTCTCACACGTGAAAAACATCGTTCGCGATTCTGATTGGAGCGTATCATTTTTTTTCACTTGTGAAAACCATCGTTCGCTCCTCTGATTGGCTAGAACTAATTTGCGTACGAAAATTTACGAGATAGCTTTTTGGCGAGTATTTCTCAGTATGTCTATAATAAATTTGAATACAATATTAAGCCGAAAACCCAGGTTAATTCCAATTATATATTACCTAGTTCGTTTTGAAGCCTTCGGAAACTAAGCAAAAAATGTACCCACGTTTTGTTGACAACGGGAAACTCGCTGTTCTCACGTCCGCGCGGAGAAAGAACGGCTTCCCGCCGAAATGTAAGACGTCTACCGGAAATAAATTTGACTTTCGGTCGTCGTCGCCGTCGCAAAAGGTCCCTAATGGCGCTTGCCCATCCCCCCGGGCATTTGTCATCTTGTCGGTCCCAGCTGTGGGGAGTTTGTCCGCAAACCTCTAAGGGTCTGTTTACATGAAGGTGGGGGACCCCAGGTAGATGAGATAAAATGTGGCGGGTTACCCCACCTAACATGTAAACGTGATCACATTTATGCCTATCTGGTAGGGAGGCTACTTAAAATACGAATACTTTAAAAAGATACGTGTGATTTTCGCTCCATGAGCACCACCCTACCCCACAGTATTTTTGCATTCGTCTAAGCGGCAAAGACATTGCTTCTCGCCATCGTGACCAGTTCGCACGTGGAGGAAACAAAATCATGAATTTGCTTGAAGAGTTTAAAGGAAAAGACACTTTGTTTGAGAGCGAATGGTTGGGGCAGAAAGGCCTTGAAAACTCTGCGAGATATTTGAAAACTAATATACATAAAAATTACTTCGTGTTTTGTGTGATTGTTAAACGGAATCAGTTCAATTTGATCGTTTTTGCAGTATAACCACCGCATAAGGAGCGATTTGCAAAGGCTGCTTCACGTTTTGATCATATAAGCGCCATTTAAACGAGGAAAAATAAGACGCGTCTTAAATAAGACGCGAACTGTACCATTTATACGAGGATGTCTTATCTAAGACGAGAACAGCTCGTATAAATTGTACATGTTAGCCTGCGTAGCTGGCGGTATTGTGTGGGTACGAGATTAAAGTTTTGGCGGCGGAGCCGTGTTCCAAAAAAAGAGAGTAGGGACGAGCCGCTCGTGACGGCTCCGCCGTCAAATATCACTCGACTATATTACAACGGCTCCGTCGCCAAATCTCACTCGACTACTACACAATACCGCCAGCTACGCAGGGTAATAAATGGTTCGCGTCTTATTTCTGCTCTTGACTCGTTTTCATGTGAATGTTGCCCGTAGCAACGGCAATCCAACGTGGTGCGCCAAAAATTAACGCATGCGTACTATGTGTTCGCGTCTTATGTAAGACGCGAAGGTCATTTATACGAAGTTTTTCTCGTCTTAGCTAAGACGCGTCTTATCTAAGAACAGGTGTTAAGGGCTAGGCCGCGCCTTATTTTAGACAAATTGTGCCGATTATACGGAAAGTTCGCGTCTTATTTAAGACGCGTCCTATGTAAGACGCGTACGTCTTATTTTTTTCCTCGTATAAATGGCCCTATTATTTAATACAGATTTCCTATAAATGCAGCATTTGCAGCTTATGGAAAATGCAATTTTGGTGTGGTCCCGGGGTGGGGCATTAATTTGCACACTTTTTAAAGCCACACCGTGGGGTTTTGTATGAATCGCTCGGCCCCACCACGGGCCATTTGCGGCTTTTCCAAAAATTGACAATAATGCCCGACAAATGCCTAGGGGGAATGGGTACTCTTGGAATTGATTGAGCCATAACCGAAAAACTGAGGATCAATGAACCTGGCATTTGACCTTTTTTAAACAGGCCTGTTCATATTCTCATCTTATAATTAGCCCAATGTAGTGCTCGGCTCTGCCCAAAGAAGACATGTTTTGCTGATTGCCATGTCAAAAAATAGACTTTGGTGAATTTTCCGGACTTCACAGGATGTTAATTGACAATTGAATTACAAATATTTAAAACCTGATCTCGTCGTCATACATTATATTACAATGGTACCTTCAAAAACACATACATGTAACTTGACATTTCTGGATCAAATTCCCCACCTCCCTAGGCAATACTGTAGTCAGTAGTCAAATTACCCACTCCCCTGGCCATAGTTAATTGAGTGGAATGGTTATGAAACCCGTCAGACACCTTTGTTGTATGTTTTTGTGGACCTGAAAGTGCACAACGTTCAAAAGAATTCCTATCATTTTGATTGTATTGACCAATAAAAACGTTGCATTGATTTATTCCGTAACAATTTGCCAACAGAAAACAAAGGATTGTGCACTTTCAGGGTGCTTCCAACATAAACTGCAGCACTGTTGTTTTTATCATTGATGTTTGCCGCTTTTCATAACCAGTCTCCTCTAATAACTATGCCCTGGCAAAAGGGATGTGATCAAATACCCAGGGTTTGAACAGGGGGGGGGGGGGGGGGGGGTTGCACTGTGACATTTTCAGAGAAGGTCATAGAAGCTCTGTGGTGATGAGTAAGCGTTGGAACTTCCTGATGATTAATGTAGGTAGATATGGGCTGCAGAAACAAAAAACATTGACAAACACCTCCTAAGGGCCTGTTTAGATGGGGGTGGGGGACCTCGGTCTGTATGTGATTTAACCTGCTCAGGTGGGGTTAAAAAATAACTTGTGTTTACATGCAATCTTACAACCCTGCCATTCCAGGGTCCACTTCCTCAAGATACTTAATGGCCCCTATAAAAAGCACTTACATCTAATAGGCCTTTTTCAAAAATACTATAATACTCTTTGATGTCACTTCAAAATTTTGCATGAGCATTGTTTACAATTTCTCTTGAGACTTCCAATTGCCCAAAGAGAAATTGAAAACAATGCTTATGCAAAATTTTGGAGGGACAACAAAGAGTATTATGGTATTTTTTGAAAAAGGCCTATTGCAGTAACTTTTTCTTAGAAAAATAAAAAAAAGGAGAATTTACTACAATTTTCACTACAATCAGGAATTTGGTCCAACAAAAGAATGAAGCATAAAACATTTTTGCAGTGGCCAATTTACCTTTAATAACTACATTAACATTAAGGTACAATTCATTTAACGTTGAGCTGCAAAGGTGTTTTCAGAATTACATGTAGCAAAATAAAAGGACTTAAATTGCATGGCTATAATTAACTGATTAGATACATTTATTTGTTTTTTGCTTTTTGGTATGACAATGTTAATACAATTTGGTGTAAACAAAACAAATATGACAGGGTTAATTGGTCGGGCAGACCGGAGAACCCATCCTTGCATTGGGTATCACCCAGGCTTATCATGTCAACATTATCAAGTTAAAAGGTCAGATTATATGGATTGGCAGGTTGCCCCACCTAAGCAGGTTACCTCACCTACCCATGGTCCACTAGCTCTGCGTGAACAGTCCCTTAGTTAATTTGAACTTTGTGCTCAAGATCAGTCTTCCAAGCACAAATTTCAAAAACTATTAAATAATCAACTCTCTCTGCTATAAATATTCTCTTTTTTATTTTATTTGTGCCAGCGTCTAAGCAAAAAAAATTCTTGCTAGATGATTTTCTGTTCTCAAGTGTATTGTGGTGATACTTTGTTTAAATTAGTACTGCATGGTTGTCGTCACTCAGGTTTTGCTAGTTTTGGTCAGTTTTGCCTTAATTTATATTAATAAAAGAAGAATTTTGTCAAATTTTTATTAAAATCTAAATTATTTTCAATTTAAAGCACACAAAACTAAATTCTTGATATAATCTTAACTTTTCTTGAAATATTGCAAATTTCATCTTCCATATTCTTATACAATAAATTCTCATATTAAGCAAGTGGGTGGAATACGACATGTGGGTAAGTACATATTTTATTGACCTGAATACGACTGTTATTGACAGAATAACATCAACTGATGAGATACAGTGGAACATCTATTCAGGGGACACCCTGGGGACCAATTAAGGCAAGTGTCCCCTGCCTTGATAGAGGTGTCCCCTGAATGGAGGTTGGGCTGCGGTTTGTTGATAATTAACTAACAAATCAAAAAATTTTCTTTTATTCTGCCTTGGAATCTGCTGCAGTCATTATTTCAAGCAGCTATCTCCGCAATAGGAATTGCCACAAGTGCAGTACACCGATTTAAGTGAGATAGTTCATGTTGTGAAAGCTGTGTTCAGTGTGACTGGTGTATGTACTTAAACTTACCAGCACTTTTTATGGTGAGTGACTTTTCAGGGGCTAACTAAAGGTGTCTCCTAAATGGAGCTTAAACCTGGGTTTTTCAAGCCAGAAAAAGTGTTCCATTCCCCAAATAGAGATGTCCCCTCAATAGAGGTAAAGCAATTTTCGCATGACCTTGAAATGAAAATGCGCAAACAAAACAGACATAACAAATGAAAGGAAATGGAGCCATCTGATTGGTTTATCGAACGGATACAAACACGCATGGCTTTTGGTTGGTTAAGTGAACGTTCAGCCGAAAAAACGTCATGCCTGAACAACTTTCTAGAAATCAATCAATACTTTGCTTTGATGCCATACTGCAACACAATTGGCCAATCGAACAATGCCTTCTCCATATTAGGGTTTTCTTTGGTGGGAAAACGAAGAGTCTATGTTTTGATCTTCTCGCCCATATTTGGCTTATAAAACAAATCACGAGCATTTACCGAAACCATTTTTCAAGGTCATAAGAAAATCACCCTAACAGATACAAAGATTATGTGAATATTTTTCTGGGACCAAATTTTGTGTCCTGTAAATGGAGGTGTCCCTTGAATAGAGTTGTCCCGAAGGAGAGTTTCCCATGCACACTTTGATTCATATCGAAATGACTAGAGCACAGGTTGTCAAGATGACAGTAATGCACTCTCAACAACAGTCCCATTCCAACAGGACTACACTCACTGGGAGTTAATCCATTTAATAGCCACAGCTTCCTGCCCCCAACAATGGATGTTGTAAGTTGACTATACTGCCTGAGAAAAATAGATCACACCCCTCAGAAATATTCTTAAGATCAAAAGTGCGAAAAAGGCACTCCCCCCCAAAATAATTATCAAAGCCCCCCCTCAGAAGGGAGGGGAGGGGTATACTAAATGGAGTGGCCCCCTCATGATAATATTCCACCCACTTACCATATGACATTTTAAATATATTCATGCACTTAAAGAATTGCATTACTATGACAATTCACACCTGAGTAAGTGTCAACTGTTCAGCTGATGAAAAAGCTGTTGCACTTCTTCAGGGTCCTTGGCAAAAATAGACAGATATGATTCACAGCCTTTGTCTGCATCCATAGTAGAAAGTACAGCGATGATTGACTCGCCTTTACCATTGTTTTGGTCTGCCTTCTCAACCAACATTTCAGCAGTCATATTGTTGTGTTTGTTTTTGCAAAATATTGCTGAATGCTTTAAGCCAATTTCTGATGCAATGTGACGTGCCAGTAATAAATGTGTTGTGTCGCCCCCAATCCTTGGGTTCACATCGACAAGGTAGTTGCCGTGGTCTGTGAATAAAACCTCAAAAGTGACAAGACCAAAATAACCGTGGTCTAAAAGATAATTCCTAATTGGCAAGGTGAATTCTTCATGGACAAGGTCTCTGTATTCATCTTGCCTGTCCCAGTCAACTGATCCTTTAATCCAGGCAAACCGATTGATAAAACCGCCGGACGTAGTTCCCACCCAAAATATCTCTCCAGATTTGTGCAGGTAAAACTGAAAGCTAGGAACTTCTTTGACCCCAGGGATAAATTCCTCAAATACAACTCCATCCTTCCACTCACAAACCCCCCGAATCTGTCTCAAGGTTGCTGATAATTCACTCTCGTTCTTCACAAGCCAGTTTCCTCGACCACCCGAACTTAAGTCTGCCTTCACAGCGCAGGGAAAAGAAACTGAATTAATGTCCATGTGCTTAGGACAAAGAACTCCAACTTTCTGAATCGAACTTTTAAGCTGAAGTTTGTACAAAATGTCGGGACGTACGCTGTGCTTTTCTTCGGGGATGCCTTGTAACGCGCCTGTCGTGATGACTGGGATATCATCTTGAAGTCCTTCGTCCAGCGATTTAATTACAGGTGGAGGAAAAGCGGGAAGCCATCGTCTCCAGTGTTGTTGTAAATATTCCGGCGGTTTGCACTCCATTATTATGGGAACCTCATTCCCCGCGGCAGGAAGATGACGAAATGGATACAGAAGACGATCGAAATTGAGCGAGCTAGGTGGGCAATCGAACATGCGGTATTTCTTATCATTTAGAAATCTATATCCCTTGGAATAGGAAGATGGTTTCTGTGGCAAAAAATAAGCCTGCTTGAGACATTTCTGAATTAGCTGGCCAATGGTGACGACCTTTGAAGACATCTTGCATAACAATTGGGACACTTGCGTGAGCTCCAAGTCAAGAAAAGTACATGTAAATTTCCTCCTAAAATGAGTGACTACTGGGGAGAATATTCTTATATTTGCATCACATCGAATGAATACAGAGCCAGCAGCATGGCGTCCGTTGTTCTTGACCACCCGATCGTATCGATGCTCTAGTGTTTGCCGAAAACAAGATGGAACATCTCATCGCAATTAAATCACGCGGGGCAACACACCAAGAACCGCTAAACTAAAAAACTAAGATGATTCCTTAAAATTTTGATTTTCCAATTTTGGGACACGATGACACGATCATGTTTACCACGTGTATACCGATGAGAGATGTCGGTATCTTTGTCCAGCGGGGACTCCCCCATGGCACGGAGCCTCCCTGGCGCCCCACCCCCACCCCTCTTAGATTCAAATTGAGAATTTCTCAAGGATAAAAACACTCCGGAACAACTCTTATGACTAAAACGGGGGTGAAACTACTTTTTTTTGGTAGAAGTAATTACAACTAAAAGAAAGGGAAGAGAAAACTTAGTTACGCGGTACAAATTTGCCGAAAACAAGTTTTAAAAAATCTGAAAAATTATCTCCTTGATAGTCTGTCGCTTAAGTATTATGCTTTCTGCACACTCTGCTATCAAGTAAGCCTTTGCAATAGAGCTTAAGGAAGCCTAATAATATAAGCTCTCAGCTTCTTCAGGCTTCCTTGTCACAACCACCTTTATTTTAATTAACACCTCTTGTAACGTTTTATTTTTATGCAATGTGAGTGACTAAACTGGAAAAATAAATGAAATGAAATCAATGAAATTCACGTTTGCCGTAACGCGACTCTAAATCTGTCTATTATTATTAAGCATTTTCACTCAGGTGGCCAGCAACTAGGCAAATTTACTGGAACAAGAGAAAGTTTTTAGATAAGAAAAACGTTTAACTCCTACGGGACTGCTCCCACACGGTCGCCATTTTATTGTTTTGGCGGACGTGACGTCATGTAAACGCTCTATATTTCTTGATTCCGTACAACAAAACCCAACCCCTCTCCCCCCCCCCGCCTCCGTCTACCACGAGGGATATTTTAATAGCAGGATGAAAAGAAATTTTTTTACATTTATACGATCTTCATATTCAGTTTCCTTGGGGATAAAGTTGAAGGATGGTAAAGTTAAAGTCCCTAAAACCCCCCGTAAACCCATTCCTCTCTGATATCCTTTCTGACTTTTTAATTTTGGGTCGGACTTCTTGTTGCTGGCAACTTGTATTTTAAACAATTGATCAGGTTACAGGTTACTTTTTAAAATGCTCAGATATCACGATTATCTTTTATACTAATTGATTTTTTTTTGCTACAAAAAGTGTGGCAATACAGCAGGGGCGGATCCAGGATTTTTTTCAGGAGGGGGTGCACTCGTCTCTTGCTCTACTTCAACACCAATAAACCACATAGTTTTTTTGAATACCAGTTGTATGAGAAAACCGCAGGTCATCTCAGGGGGGGGGGGGGGTGCGCACCCCCTGCACCCTCCCCCTAGATCCGCCCCTGTACAGTGATTTTCACTCAGGAAACTCAAAATGTGAGCTCTAGCAAGTTAAGGCCAGATAACTTCCGCTTTTTGTAGGGACTAATTTTTTTTTACTACGATGATATTTTTGTGCACTAGAAACTCGCAGGCTACTAAGACAAGCCAATTAACTGGCGGAAGGCTTGTTAACTTTAAGTGTAAGCGCCGTTTTTAACAGCAGCGAATGAATCAATCTCGTCCCAGCGCCGCTTCCGAGAAAACCCAAGATGTTGAGTAACTAAGCCTATTTAAAGCCTTCTCAGAAGAGCTTCCGGGCAACCTCGTCCCCATATTGGAAAACGAGAAGATCCTGGGGACGAGGTTCTACTTCCGGGTATATCGAGTTAAGTTAGAGTGAAATACAGAACTATATATCAGACTTATGATCGAGTTTGTTGATCGCACTCGTTCGACCCAAAGAACAAGCATTCAATCTCAGTTGAATCTAGTCTAAGTGAGGTGAGCTGTTGAATAATGAAATGGTTTTATTCTTGGTTTTAGGCAGCAGATCGACGATGGTAAATTTACGTTTTTTCAATGACAACATAAAATACGATCTCTTGGCCCTACTTTATCCAGTACACTAAAAACTGTTGGGGCTATGAGTAAGCATTGAGTTATAATTTTAACGGAACGTCAGTCCTTTGCAATGCAGTAGGTATATAGTGAATTACAACGATGCTAGGCTAAGACGCACGAATGTAATAAAATAAATAAGGAGCGTGGTCATGTCCAGTTGGTCGTGACTGTCGAATTCTCACAAATCGCGGCCTCAAGTGACAGCTCGGTTTAGCCTGCGAAAACAGCCGTTTCTCCTCGCTTTTCGCCGCTGGGGATGTTTCGTTTTCCTCGCGAAACGTCCTCAGCGACGAAGAACGAGGAGAAACGGCTGTTTTCGCAGGCTAAGCTCGGTTAAGTTTTCTGTCCTTTTTTATTGATAACGAGGTAGATCTATTGATGACCTCATAGATAGATAGTCTTTCATATATAAACGTTTGTTCAACCAGTTTTTAAAATAATTGCGGAAGTTAACTGTCTTCTTTCTTAAGAGTGTGGCGACTTAGTTTTGTATTGAGGTCGTTTACTCAAGTCGCTTGTCGAAATACTCTTCCGCGGTTTTCTCAACTTTTTACATGGCCCAGTTAGAGAAAGTCCGTCGACATCACTGGAAGAATTAGAATAGTAATAGTAAGTCGAATTAGTAATATTGCCAAATTCGTAAGTGATTCGTCTTACGTAAGAGAGCAAAGATGAGGTGTAGACGAATTTTCCCTAACTTGTCAACGTCAAAAGTTGAAAAAGACCGTGGGAGGGTTTGGTACAGTTAAGTTGTTCCTAGTTCCAGAACTGAGCTCCACTGAAGGAAAAACTCCTCTTTAGATTATCAATGCGCTGTTGTGGAAGAATTAGTTCTTCGCTTTCGGTGTTCTTCAAACGATAAGCACTCGCGTTGACGTGATAAACAAATATGGATCGTGGGAAAGTACGATTTGAAAACCATCGATTAATCTCCGGCCTTATGCAAGACTCGTCATAATTATTTTTTTTCTATTTGACCGTAGACAAGCATGGAAGGAACACTACGCAGTGTAGAACCATTGGCCTATTACGTCAATACTTTGTCCGACTTTGATGCCGAAGTCGTAACAGCCTACAAGAAGAAAGACAATAAAAAAATCAAGCAGCTCGCCTCCACCGGGAACATGATGGATATGGATTTATTCATTTGTGTGAACAAACGATGGCACGGGTTTATTTTGTGCGTTCCCGCGGGTGAAGACGAGACTGGCTTGATCGATTTTTCGGATGTTGTAAAATCACCCTTTGACATCCCCGCTCAAATGATGTGCTGGCAATACGAGCTGTGTATTGAGAACGAAGAACAAAGGTGGTACAAGATACGCAAAGAGTGCAGTCTCTTCAGGGATGTTGAGAACAGAATCCAGCGCAGTTTTTATATCAGTAGATTCAAAGGAATAAGTTTAAACGCTTTGCAGTTTGTGGCCATGCGAGCTGCTCCCCATCGATACAGCGTTCTTTTAGAGGACTGCGTCGAGTTTGCGAAGGAATTTTGCATCCAGGCCCTCGCATACTCTTCCAACTGGCGTGAGATAGAAGAGCGCGTGCATGGTAACATCGCTAAGGCAACGGCTAGTGGATTCAGTGTCGAGAAGCTGTCGCGAAACATCCGCAGCTCTGGTTGGCTGGGAAATACTTTCCTGGGAGGGGTGGATGTTAGCAGTTGGTTATCAAATCGTCATGGCGTCGCCATGGTTGTTTGTTTGGGTTTATTTTTGCTCATTTACCCTGTTGTAGCTGCCGTTATCGTGTTCAAATTGCTCAAGTAAACATTCTAATTTATAACCCGTGCAATTATGCTTTCGCTTAAGCACATGATAAACAAGGGCAATCGCCTGTTCACCTTAAACACGCAATTAATAGCCAACAATGAAATAAACTGAGAAATTACATGTAACACAAATCCGAACAAAAAATAAATGCTTTATTAGTACAACACAATTAATTTCTTTTACAAATAAAAATTCTTCTATTTACAAGATTGATTATAAAAACACAGTGCTTATCCCAGAAAAGCGCAGTTGTGTTCTAAAACTACTCAGAAGTGAAAAAAAATCACGATTATATTTTTCCATGCATCAAGCCGTCTTGATAATTCTGAAAGATTTCCTTTCCAATGACAAGTTATTTACCTCATGAAGAAGAATTGTAACAGTATTGAGCAGATATGATATTTACAATGACGAGAAAAAACTAATAAGACTTTTTCTTCCAATTAAAAACTGTTTAAAAGTGTTTGTTGACACGTGCTGGATAAGTTACTCCTGTTCTGCCTCGTTTATTCGGTTAAGTAGTGAATCTAGAGAACAAAGGAGGAAAAGGGGGAAAGTATTACATTGTGTGCCTCAACGTCGTTAATACAGCCACTTCGTTATCACAACAGACCAAGACTTCATGGCCCTTCCACCTTAAGTTAAAATCATGGGGACCATCAAAAATGTCAGGAATTATAGCACCAACTTCTGTAATAGCTCATGATAATAAGGTTATAGTACGGTCTCATCATACTCACTCAGTCGCGAGTACGTAAGTCCGTAAACGAAGCTTGATGTGAGAATACTTTCAGGGAGTCGTGAAGTTTGTCCCTTCCCGTGCCCCTATATCCCCACCCTCCCCCCCGTCCTTGCTTACCCCGGTAAAAAATAATGGTCCTTCTTACGAGAAAAATTATGCAGCAATAAACTGTATCACGTTCCGCGAAACGGCATGGGTGCGCACAACAAGTTCTCTTGCAGGATACCGTGTTAAGTGTTTGCAAACATCAGTTCCCAAACTGCACCCATTTTCCATTGTTTAAACTTAACAACTTGCCTGCTTCTCGCCCATTAAACCAGGAAACAAAGCAAATGAAATATCAAGATCCTTCGCAGTAGAGCCCTGGAATCGCTGCTTTTCTATTCTTGAGGGACTTTGGTACAATTTTGCATAGGAGAGGGGTGGGGGGGCTAATTAAGTGTTCAAATTGAGTCTGTTGGATATATTTTTCACGAATATGTTCCACTGAAATCACAAGGGTTCTATTCGTGAGGGACTTCCTATTTGCATGACTAAAATACCTTTTGGCTGCTGAAGATCCTGGGAGTTATTTTTCCGGTGTCTGGCTCGACGTCTCTTTTTAACAGGGCGTGGCTGGGCTGGAGAAGCAATCGGGACCACATCGTGTTTAGGCTGGGCAAACATGGAGACACTTGCACTGTTCTGTAATCAAAGATGATTGAAATGAAAGTAAGTAGATGCTGATGTTTATTCGAAAATATTTCACTAGAAAATGCTAAAACGAAACAATAAGTCTTTTTGTCTTCATCTTATCATAAACAATGTTCACTTTTTGTTCTAAATATTCACTTTGTTTTTATTGGTTGTATTAGAATTGCAAGAATAAGAAATAATCGATTTATTGGAACGACAAACAACTTAAAAAACCGAACTGATATACAAGTTAGACATGTTGCTTTGATCGTTTCTTACCAAGTATGGAAAAATACCTATATTTTCGTAGCTATAATGTCTTTCAGTAGCAATTGGCATACTTTGAAAGTAACTATTTCTGAATTTACAATGATTGAAATTTAATTGTTTCATCTTGTTTGCAATGTAGTCAGAGAGATAATATGCGTTGCATGGAGGCGAGATCCGATAGTTGCTCATGGGAATTTCCGAGGAGCAATATTAATTCAATGAGAAAATTTCCACCAATGTCGTTTTGATAAGATCATATTATTTGTGAAAATTTCGTCACCTGAAAATCGACAGGAACGAATTCTTTGGCGTGTACGTTTAACGAATGGCTTCCTCCGGTAATTCTGTGGGGGAAAAAAGATTAGTTGAGCTGGCGATTGTCAACTACATCAAACTCAAAATTGGGTGTCAGTAAAACCAGGAACAGGCCCAGAACACCCCGGAACACCCCCGGCACATAATCAGGACACCCCGTAATACCCTGGACCCGCCCCCCTGACGGAACAGACCCCCCCGTAACACCCTTAATAACAAAACCTTAATAACAAAACATTGATGACAAAAATTAGGAAAACAAATTACAAAACCAAAAAAGAACTAAAACAATCATCAGTGAATCAATCAATCATGAATCTTTCATCTGAGTAGTCCGTTGCTTTTATACAAAGACATAGCAGCCCTTTTGTCTGAAACATAGCTGAAAGAGCCGCTTCTGAAGTCAAGAAAAAAAATTAACTAAAAATAAAATATCTTGCCAACTTGATATCTACTGTCAGTTTGAGGAGAATTCATTTATTTTGATTTTTGTCTTGTTTTCTTTTCAGTCTTTTACTTTGATAATTTGTCTTTGGTTAAAAAGAAAAATATTCTTGGTTTTAGTGTTTCATTTTGATTTCCCACTAATGTTTATTTTCTCGAGCGGTAAATTATATACTGCATGGCCAAGAATTCTTTGTTGTGTAGGCGTTTCCCCGAAGGGGGCACTCCGTTATTTGGTCGTGACGGTAATGTGCCCCTGAGCAGGGCATGGGCCATCCGCTTGGGCCTAATCTAACTCGGACTACTTTCTCAAAATCTTTGTAAGTCGTTAACTAAAGAAGCGTGAATTCGTCAATCTGACCCAATCTCCGTTTTCCAGTCACAGATGGAAGATATTTATTGATCATGATTCGTTGATGATATTCGAGGGTTTTTTGGTTTTGTATTTTTTTTGCCTACTTTCTCTTATAGGGAAGTGCCCCATCCCCGAGAATGATTAATGCTGTGTATTAAATTTCATAAGTATTGATAGACATTAATACCCAAGCTCCAGTTTGCAAAAATTCCCTGTTTTAAATCTGCTATCGGCTTCAAAGCATGGTAAAAATTCTTTGGCCTCTGCGTTTAAGACACTCTGTCCGGTAATGCTGAAAAGGGGAAAGACGAAAGGCAACAATTACCAACACGTTTGAGTTTGTTTTGCAACTAAAGGCAAATAAAAGCAGGCATCAGGCCAGACTCACAGTAAGACTTCCGTTTAAATGCCAAATAAAAGGGACCTTCTATTTTTTAAATTGGTTCGTCCTAACGCAAATAATCACAGGCACGAAAGAAAAAAGAAGTGGGTCTAAAATAGAGCACTGTGGGACTTCTGTGAGGTTGGAAAGCAATCAAGAGACTAAGTAGACTTGTCTCGAGGGACTGGTCCGGTTTGCTGCAGTTTAGCCGGTTTTATGATAGTTTTTGAAATTTATTTATAGGGATAACTTTTAGAATTGAGTAATACACGGTTTCGCGGTTTTTTACAGTGACCTGAAAGATGGCTCGAATCTTAGAACTGTTCGCATGGTGGGAGGAAGATCCTTTTGGTTTTGGTTTTGGTTTGGCTCACATACTTTTAAACCAATACCTCATTTAGTTCACATAAATGATAAACGTCCTAATTGCGCAATAGAAATAAAGTATAAAACATACCCACGCTGTAGTTTACCAAATCGCTCTGCAGATTCAAATTGGCCGCCAGTTGCTTGAAAGCGTGGAATGAATACGTCAGCATTAGCGTTTAAAACAGAATGATGTTCGCTTTGTTTGATGCTGAAATATAAAATAGAACGACATGCAAAGGTGACCAACACACGTTCTTGTTTTCCTTCGGTTTACATGTATGCAACCTTTCTAGTTGGAGGCTCGCAAGTTCAAGCGCGTATTTGTCCTGTTTGTGTTCCTCTATTTTTAGAGAACTGGGCCCAGTTCAAAAGAACACACATCATGAATGGGCTGTGATGACATAAACGTTTTATTTATTTCCTTCTCAAAGAACCATAAGTTTGAACATCCACGTCATGCAATACTTTTTAAAGATCTAATACATGATTTCTATTCTAGGTTTGCAACTACAGTAGTGATAACACCTTAGCTTCAGTCTGCTGGAATCTTCTGTTTAAAACTCTGAAGCCAGCAACGCAGCGCTAGTTGAATACCAACATTTAAAGAAAACAGGTTGGCATTCAACTTGCGTTGCGCATGCGTTGCTGGAATATAGAAGACAACATCAGAGAACGGTTACAACTACTTTCAATTCCAGCTTGTCTAGATACGTTTTGGCCAAAGCCAAAGAAAAAGAGGTTAAAACTTAGCACGCAATTTTACTTAATATTGTGGGAGATCAAGAAATCGATCTCTTACTGTTGGTATTTTGTTAAAGGGAAGTCTTACCCAGTTCGTTCGAAGTCTTCAGCGATCACATTAAGAAGTTCTCCTTTCACGATCACCTCAGCCGCGCCATGTTCGCTCTCTAGCTCGATTGCCAAGTCGGATGTCTGTTTATGAATTGGATGGAGTACAATTTAGCTTATTGAAAGATCACGTCATATTCATTTGAAAAACAAAAAAATATTTAAAAAATACAATGTCACGCTTCTTAGTGTATAAAACAAAAACATTTTAAGAGAGAAAATAATGAATCGTACTATATTTCTCGAGTATTAAGAAAACTCTTTTGCAGTGTGAAAGATTCTCATATGCATGTATGTATTTTGTTTACTTTTCTTAGGGTTACCGTGTAAGGGGAGTGAGACTTCTGTATAATGCTCCAAATATTTTATTATTATTATTATTATTATTATTATTATTATTATTATTATTATTATTATTATTATTATTATTATTATTATCAAACTGCATCACGTAGGCGAAACGACATGGGGTCGCATGACAAACTCGTTTACGGTATATACCGTGTAAAGTTTTTTAGAAAAGAGTTCCAAAACTGCACCCATTCCCCATGATTATTTAAACATAATAATTTAATTTGAAAATATATAGATCTTCTTACCTGTTTCTCGCTCGTTAAACCAGGAAACAAAGAGAACGAAATGTCGAGATCATTCTCAGTAAAGTTCGTCGATGCACAAGCATCAGAAATCGGAAATGAATTTTTTGTTGAAGAGTAGGAGTCCTCAGATCTGTCGTGTTTGACCGGGGATTTAGATTTGACGGACAACAATTTTCTGTAACAAAAAAACAATCAAGGAAAGCGATTAGGTGATTTGAAAAAAATTGGTTCCTTTCAAGCTCCCTTTCAAGCTCCCTTTCAACCCAGAAATCAGGCAGTTCGTTATCCCCAGGGAAGCTAGGTACTAGTCTGTAGAGGGAGGTTCCGTCCGAAATGAGTTCCTTTTTCAGGATTCAGGTAAATGAAAAGTTCGGGATTTCACTCGTTGAATTATACGATAGGGTAAAAAGACCCGAATGGGCTAACGGATGCATTTTATGACTGTGAAAAAGTAGAGAAAGGGTACTAGTTTTTTTATTTACTTATATTTGAAACATAGTGGATCCCTGCGGTCAAAAAGGATGCAAAGTATGTGGGAAAAGGTATTATTTATCAGTAGAAGGTATACGAAAGGGTTACCTGTCACCATTGCCGATCTCAGCACAACTCTGCTTAACATTAGCAGTCACACCGGAAGCTTCAACTGTACTAGGTTTTGTAGTCTCACCAGATGAGTCACTTGCCGGACTTTCCACGAACCGTGTAACGCGTTCTTCATTCTCGCTATTCAGGCTCATTATTGTAGTTTCAGCTCCTGATTTCTTGCTTGCGTGAAGAAAAAATTCACCTTCGTCGTCTTCAATAGTCAACATTACATCATCTGTTGCTGCCACAGGAGTTTTACAACACTCTTGGGATGAGCTAACAATTTCTGTTGCCAAGGAAACTGTGCGTGTTGATTCGTCAGAGACAGAAGCAGATAAATGGAAGCTTGTGCATTGCTTGGGCGTGGTCGGATCTGTAGAGAGAGACGATTCCAGGAGTGGCTGATTTTCCGCAGTGGGTAAAGAGGACTCTGGTTCGGTGGTCAGTGGAATCGAAGGCTCAGATGGTGAAACGTCTGTAACGACTTCCGGTTCAACGGTTGCCAAGGTTACGTGGTGGTAGGTGAGTTCCAGTTTTGGCTCCAGTGCTTCTGTAGAATTTGGTGTCAGTGGGTAACAGGGGGTTTCAGGTACAGGAATAAGAGATGAGACTTCCGGTTCTGCTGAAGTCACATTGAGTGAGGACACCGACGTCAAAGATGATGAAGAAAACCAAGAAAAGGCATCATCAAATAAGCTTGAGCAGGTGAAAGAGGTGTCCGGAGAACCCAAGTCAGGGATATCAACAACTGCGCAGTCGACTTTAGGAGCATCAACAACAACACAAACTGGACTGGTTTCAGAGAGGTCAGCAATGCAAGCAGCAGGTTCCTCAGAAACTGGATTTGGCCCAGGAATATAAACCGCCACGCAATTGTTTTCTCTAGAACATCCAAAAACTGCCGTCAACGGTGTGGATTTGGGAGTGTCTTTCAAGGACCAGCGGGTGAAAGAGGTGTCGGGAGAGCTCAAGTCTGGTGCATCAACAATTGTGCAGGAATCGGATTCAGGAGCATCAATAACAACAGAGGCTGGGCTGGTTTCAGAGAGGTCAACAATGGTACAAGCAGTAGGATCTTTAGACAGTAGATTTGGCTCAGGAATATCGACCGCCACGTAAGTGTTTTCTCTAGGTGAAGAGTCAGAATATTCAGTAGAAACTGCCACCAAAGGTGTGGATTTGGGAGTGTCTTTTAAGGACGAGCAGCTGAAAGAGGTGTCGGGAGAGCTCAAGTCGGGTATATCAACAACCAGGCAGGAATCGGATTCAGGAGCATCAATAACAACAGAGACTGGACTGGATTCAGAGGGGTAAACAATGGTACAAGCAGTAGGATCTTTAGACAGTAGGTTTGGCTCAGGAATGTCGACCGCAGCGCAAACGTTTTCTCCAGGTAAAGAGTCAGAACATTCAGCAGAAACTGCCATCAAAGGTGTGGATGTGGGAGTGTCTCTTAGGGTCCATGGAGACTGGGCATCAAAGTGTGTTGCTGCCAGTTGGTAAGATGGTGGATTTGGTTCAGGTTTGTGAGTAGCACAGTGACTTGATGTCCGCGTCCCGCAGTTCAGATTGGTCCTCTCAAAGATTATCTCTTCCTCGCTAAGTTGCTCGCTGATGTTAGGCAGTGAATTAAAATTACAACCAGGGTCCGGATAGGTACTCCCTGAGGATCTTTTCTTACAGATTCCCCTGCAATTAAAGTTAAAGATAAAAAAAATTATGCTATTTTGAACGATGGTGAGGGAAAGAAGAACAGACGAAAGACTTCGAAAAAAGTGGTGAGACTGGAGAGAATCAAGCATCGGCCGATTTCTCTCAACTCGGAAATAACACTTTGCAGAGGGATTCGGAAAGACGTATCCTATCCTAAAATACAAATGCGGACGATCGCTGGTATACAACTTAGTTTACCGTAGGGTTAACCTAGTAACAAATCCGCCAATGAAGACGTGCTATACCAAACTACTAGCGACGTGATGAGCTTTCTTTTTGTTTACAAAACTAGTCAATTTAGAATGAACTTAGTGCTGCAGGACCTTAATGTAAACGACATGTACAAAATGACTTATACTGCTGAAGTTAAGTTCATGGTGAGTTTTAAAAAATGTTATTCATGAGCAGTGGGTACAGTCAGTGACAACCATCAGTTCCTGCCTTAAAAACATTCTTATTTAATATTGGCAATTGACAGAGAGCCAGCTTCTACTAACACAAGTTTAATTGAAATCAAAGAAACATACCACAGACGAGCCAACCCAGCAAATATGAACAGGAACACCATTACACCAGCACCAACCGCTGCATAATTGACGAGAGATCTTGACTGTCGTTGATTGCCATCCTCATCATTATCCTCCTCGACGTCGTCGGCACGCTGGGATTTGTTTTTTTTCTTTTTGTAACGTTTTCGGTGTTTCTGGGTAGCTTCAGTCCTGAGCTCGTGCATAGTCCAACGTAGGCCTGGGGATGTTATCTCATAATGCGCACTTGGTTTGGGCTCGTGGGCCTTAGAGTCGGTGCCGCCTTGTGTTGGTTGGTCGTGCTCTGTCATCCGGGGTTTAGGAATATCTTGCTCATGCTCTGAATGGCCACTGTTTATATCGCTTTTGTCTTTAGTATCAGCGCCTTCTTCATTGATCTTCGAGGAGAACTTGTCCTCATTAGCACTCGGTAAAGGTGTTAAGATCATGGGTAGTTTAACTTTCCTCTGGATTGGTACTTCTGGAAGGATAAAAACGCAGAAATTATGTTAAAAGGGAAAAAATAAGCCACTTCTTAGATATTTTTTTTTACCTGAACAGCGCTGATCAAAATGACTTATTATGATCTCTTGAATTGATATCGGTTCACTATAAAGGCCTCAGCTTCTCAAAAAGTAGATAGCGCTATACACTTTTTCAAAGTCCTTCGCTTCTCATTTCCGGTTCCGGTTCCGAGCTCGACTTGTAGGCAAGTCTAATAGAGTTTATGGTGAATATAAGTAATACGAAAACCAATTGCGTTATTCCTTGGTTACAGTTTTATCTGAATGGAAAGCGTTATTCATCTTTTGAACAACCGGGGCATCAAAATCCAACGTTGGTCTCGAGATTAATGTCTGGTGCATTCAAACCTATAGTCGTGGTTACAGATTAAAGTAAGCTTTTTCTCGTATTTAAAAGGTTTATTATACTCTCCTCTGTCAAGAGAAAACTTCTGAAAATAACAACTAAGGGTAAAACAGTAGTAAAAAAAAAAAAACATTTCAGTCTAAAACTAACTGCTGTGGGAAAGCTAGAGAGGTCGGGAAATATGAAGAACTGTTCTGGGTAGTTACCAGTTACTTTGCCTGTAGCAAATGTTGGCCGCACTCGCTCGAACGTTGACGTTTCTTTAAATAGCAAATTTACAACATTCAAGCAAGTGCGGCTTGGCAGTATGAGGTGAAACACAGTTTCATGTCTCTTGGCCAATCTTCGCATAGCAAGCTTGCGCATGGTCAAGATTTTCTCCATTTTCTCATTCCTGGGATCAACGTTACCTTGTTCTTTACCAGTTTTTACTGAGCTCTCGGTGGAGCTGGGGCTGGTATGCCTGTGTAGGGGTTTTATCTGTCCTACATACAGTGGAGTAGGGTTCCATCCTGCAGTAGACTCCTCGCTGTCATTATCCACAGAAACAGGATTCTTCCGTGCTTAAAAACAAGGAGTAAGATATTGAATATTTTTTGCCCCCAGCGAAGCTTTCGTAAAAAAAAAAATACCCATCCTACCAGTGCCTTAAAAGAAAGAATCACTCCTTACCGTTACAAATTTTGCTGTTTAACAGTAGGGAAAGAAAAGCCATTATAAATATTTTTTCCACTTCATTTTCGTTTTGGACAAAACTGAATGGAAAATTCAATGTATTATTGTAGAAGAATGAAAAATCGAACGTCATAAACGAATACATGTTCTATTTTTGATGGCAGGCCGGTTTTAATCGCGCGCACCGCACTCCGTGCTCAATAACCGCTTGAGGAGTGGGCACTGGGCTCGAGAATGAGCTCGCAAAGGATGAACACGTAACGTGGCAATGCGATGGTGTGAAACAAACAAATAAATATGGTTTTCTATTTTCTATTTTCATCATTTTCCTTTTAAGTTTCAAATATCAAATTGAATACTAGCGTTATTTGATGAGTTTGTGCAGTTGCGCATTTCGTTCACTGACAATACTGAGAAGATCATTAAATTCCAGTTTTAAAGACCTGTAAGGTTTTATGACCCCAGGCGCTATATATTTTTTTTCAAGCATCGTCCGTTGAATAATTGTACATCACACTATCTACCAGATTTGTTACCAATTAAAAGTCATGCTATTTTAAGGACGGCAGTGCAAGTAATCACGGTGCCGGAGCACAGTATGAAATTTTAAAAAAATTACGCTTCAGCTCTTAGACACCAAGGCACACTCGCCGAACGGCAAGCGCTTTCAAAACGCAAAAAGAACATCGCATACTTTAATAAACGAGGCAGAATTTAGAGAAGATGAATTCGTCCTTACCTTCACAATGTTTTCCCTTTAACAGAAGGAGTAGGCAAATTAATACAAATTTACTTTTCCATTTCATTTTCGCTTCGTAATCCAACGCATTCTTTTCAAATTGAAGAATGAAAAGCAAACGTCACAAAGGTAGATTTAATAATTGCGGCTTCGATCGATTTTGTTCGCGCGCTCTGCTACGAGTAGTTTTGAAAAACAAATTTTCCTTTGGCTACTGCAGGGCGAACTGACATTTATTTTTTGTAAACACTGTCACAGTTGACATTTATACAAAACTTCGTTTCACTACTCAGACTATAACTGCTGTTTCTTCAAGGAGCTTTTGCACGCTTATTTTCCAGTTTTGATTAGCATAGAACTCCGATGAAAGCCCGGGGGCTACTCCCCTGAAAAGCCATATATGTATGCCGCCCCAAAGGGTAGGGTTTTTGCGCCGTTTTGGTCTGAAAACGGGTACTTTCTTTGCTCATTTTGGTCCGGAATTAGATATTGTTTTCAAAAGAACTACTGGACTGTACGACCGTATTTATTGTTTTAATTCCAGATGAGTACGAAAGAGAAGAAATATGCGAATTCGAAAAGGATTTCAAGAAATCTTTTTTGTTGCTGTTCTAATCTAAGTAATGATGACATAATTTCTTAAGGTTCAGGTCTGAAGTTTGGAGAACCGGGCCAGGGGGCACGTGAACACCCCCACTAAGAATTCCCAGGAGTAC
>NC_133203.1:29740068-29855068 GCF_958299795.1 Porites lutea | reverse complement strand
AAGAAGTAAGTGTTAATGTTAGCTTGGGGAGGGGTGGGTGGGCAGTTTCCCAGAGACCTAACTTGATCCTAAGAAAGGTGCAGTGTGGAATTTAAATATGGGACTTGTAAGAACGTGGCGCGCATGTTGTAGGAAAGTTAAGCGAAATCTCAGTTACATTTGAACAAGGTCTAACTAAAATGAACGCAGTCAGGTTTTGTTTCTACGGGTTTTCTTATGTCAAAAATTTTTGTTATGAAACACACGGATGAATGAAATCAGGTAAACATTTTTAACAGATATAAATAAAGGTTCCATGAACTGGAATTCCAAAATATTAAGTTGACTGATACATATCCTTTTTTTCTCTCTCTTTTGACTGGATAAAGTAATTCTGTTTGAGTAGTACCACTGGTTAAATGACTTTAATAGGGCAGGAAATAGTTGAGCCGGCTGCTTTGAACACGAACAATTTTGTACAAAATATCAAGAAACTAAAAATCCTACGACTGAACTAAATACTCACAAAAGCCCGATATCTTTTTCGCTATTTCGACAACCGTATTATGTACAATAAAATTTGAGAAATATTTCTCACTCCAATTTTTTTTCTCAAAAAACTAAACGATACATTCTGATCTTTTACGAGGCAACGACCTGAACAAAAAATTCTCGGGAAGAAAGCTATGTATAGAGTTTTCGTCGATCGGGGACCTCGGCTGAGTTACGCCAAAATTCATGGAAAAGGACCCCGTATATCTTCCCAGTTCATCCGAGGGAAAAAGAAGCGATGTAAACTGAAACAATGATTCATTCCACAAACAATCCCAAGGGCGGCGAAAATTGTCTTTGACGGATGTATCTAATTTCTACTTATCTTTCACAGATCCCAATCAAAATTTAACTTCACTGCGCTGACTGAAAGGATAGGAAAAAGGTTTTTTGGTAAATTTCTTCGCTCACCCTCGGTTACCTCAGCTAATCACTGAAACGGCTGACTACTTCTACACTAAACATAAAGCCCCTAAAATTTGTACAAATCACGCTCTTTCTCTCATAAAGTAAAAAGATAAGAATAGCGATTTATTGACAGTAATTTCAGAGACGAAGCGTCCGAAAAAGGAGAGAAAATATATGAAAGCTAAATTCTACACTCGTTCCTTGGCACATCAATCTCTGAACACCGTAATAATTGCTATATTGAATTAAATAAAGATCACAATAGATTCTTTTGTTCTAAACTCAGAGAACACAATTTAAAATAATTTCCTTTTTCTTTCCACTTGAAAAAAAATCCTTGAGCTCTAAAATACGTCGCAAACTCATGGCCTGGCCTGGTTACGAAAATATCACCGAAATGACAGAAGCGCAAAGTAGAAGAATGACAGCTTGAACGAGAATGCGTAAAAATAATTCTTCAATCTTATTCGAATGGGAAATACAACTACACTACAAAAATTTCTCATAACAAAACTCTCGCATAAAGGACTTTCAACTTCGAGTTACTTTGTCTGACAACAATCGATCTTGTATTTTTTAAACTCTTGCACTGAACAATTTTAGATTTTCACTGACAGGATAGAAAAGAATTTGGTGCTGAAGGTATGAAAATATTGCCAGAAAGAAAACTACACGCTTCACGTAAAATAGGATCCAGTGTTAAAGCGCTTAAAAAACTAAGGTCTTGAAATAGTCTTTTAAAACATTTTGCAATACACAATAGACCTTTTTACCGATACGGCGGCCATATTGAAATAATTCGATTTAAGGAGTATTATAGGATGCCCAGGGGGCATGAGCACATTTCATTTGTATTTTCGAGCGCTTTTCGGGACATTTTTTCTTAAAGTTTTCTTAGAATAACATTGTAATGGGAAAAAAGATCCTTGTGCCGTGTTTGGATGTAATAATGATTGCCTTTTTCCCGAGAAATATGCAGTGGAAGACCATATTTCTAATACTTAACTAGAAAAAGGCGATCACTATTACATCCAAACACGGCACAAGGATCTGTTTTCCCATTACAATCTTATTCTAAGAAAACGTTAAGAAAAAATGTCGCGAAAAGCTCTCGAAAATACAAACGAAACGTGCTCATGCCCTCTGGGCATCCTATAATACTCCTTAAATCGAATTAATTCAATATGGCCGCCGTATCGGTAAAAAGGTCTCTTAAACGAGATGGAACCTGGGCCGGGTGAACTTTCGCATCGACCTCTGGGACTGTTACCAGGGAAACGGAAAAGAAATTGGCCAATAGCTGACCGTCCCCAATAACGATTCCAGAAACAATTGTGGGACGTACTTCGGCTCCAGTTCCCGTTGGAATAGTTGGATTAGAAAATGCCAAAAGACCTTCACGTCTGATCCAAATGTTTTGACACATTTCCTAACTGCCAAGTAACACCTCAAGGCCTCTGAAGCAAAGAGAGAAAGAGAAATATGGCATGGCCTTGGAGAAGATCGCACACCATCTTTTCACACGGTAAAGCAAACAGCTTTCAAGGGCGCATTTTTTTAAAGCAAATCCATAAAAATAGACATCTTGTTTTAAAACAACAGCGAAGGAGCAAACTGAGTTCTATTAAGATAAATTAACACCATGCCCTGCTCTGAATGAGATTCCAAGGCGACCTGTTGAATCTTACTCAATTCATCTTCCAAGTTCCTCTCGATTTCACAGGCTGAGGTTTGTTCTTTAAGTCAACCTACAAAAAAGGATCAACCTCTAATTAATTATAAAACGCATGGCTGGTTGTGCCAACCTCGTCTCTAGGCCTTTTTCCTTTTTTCCGCCCCTTCCATCTTCTACCGGAAAAGCCCTGGGGACGAGGATGTTGTTGTGCCATCTGTTTTTTGGCTCCTCGCCTGTTATTGTGGAGGATCTAAACGGAGTCGAGTTCGGAGGTCAGCATTTAAAGGCAGACTCTTTCGTCCTACCATCCCACCCAACCCCAGTGTTCTCGTGCGACCCAACCACCCAGACCTCTGAAAGAACGAATCAAATAAAGTATGGCTTTGGGGTTTACTTAAAACATGTTCCTACCCTCTTCGAACCTATGCGTGCTTCCTTTTATGACCCTGCTTATTGACAAGAATGGATAGCGAAGACATGGCTAACATAAAATTAACGACCCCTGAGAGAGCTGGATATTGGGAAAAGTCTTGCAAGGGTATCCTAGTTCAAGGTTGGCCGGGTCTAGCCTATTTTAAAACTAGAGACCTTAGACCTGCCAGAAATGTGATGTCCAGCAGCTCTCTTGCTTTTAAAAAAGCAACACCCTTCCACACCCCGCACCGCTTCCCTCGTCCCGTGATTCGGGTACCGTGTCGGTCCCGTGAAGCTTCAGAGGAACGGTTGCGAACTGGGAACTAGAATACCCACGATACTTTTCGCCCAAATTTGTGCGTGGGATTCAAAAATGGCGGCAGAATCACAGAAACAGCGAGAGGTCCCGAAGCGTTAAGAGGTAAGCTCAAACTTGTCTTAATAATTATATCTTTTTACCCGGATAATGAGTTTGAAATGAGGGGAAAAAACATTCATCAGTTCGAAGGAAGATATTCTACCACAACCGCCCTTTCTTTTAACTTACTTTAAATAATTCGCAGCTTCCTGGTTCGTTTTCCCAACTTCATTTTCTTTGAAAGAAAAACAAAATAAATTTTTAATGACATATCACTGACATATCTTAATTGGTCAAATGTTTCTTTGTAAGATTGTCATTACACCGGTGATACCAGTTAATGAAGGCGACATAACTGTTTCATCTTCCATTATCAACAACAACAATCTTTACGGACTATAACTTTAAGAATTATTACACGACAAAAGTCATTTACAAATGCAACATAAGTTTAAGATGAGATAATAAGAAAAATAGGTAAAAAATTGGAGCCAACAGTTTAAAGGAACAATCTAACTCTGCCTCAAAAAACACAGTAATTCAAACTTCTAACACGATTAAGGTTGAATGGATAGTGTCAATTTAAATTTTTCTGTTACTGCGCTTTTCACAAACATGCGAATTCTGAAGTTCAAAAGCCAACTGACGATTGCGTTTTTCGCTGCCGTCAATCATCTTAACGGACCTCTTAGGAAACAAAACTTTACTTTAATGGGTTCAAAAGGTCAAGGTTTGTGGTTTGTGATTGGTGGATTTCGATCCGTTTTGTGTGTTTTTGTGTTTCAAGGTTCGTTGCTTGTGATCATAATTATGATTGACGGCAGCGAAAAACGCAATTGCGAAGGCGGCTTTTGAACTTTAGAGTTCGCGTGTTTGTGAAAAGCGCAGTAAAATCTTGACTCAGAAGGCTACAGTTTTAATACATTAAGTTCAACATTACCTTTGATAAGGTGACGTATAACTCCCCATTCTGTGATCTTCTAAAGTTTGAGTGTGATCTGCCAAATGCTGTGGCAGGCCAGCAGCTTGTGGTGACATGGGAGGTCCAAGAGGATCTCCTTCTCCAACCATTGAATGCTCCTGAAATCATAGTTTAGCAGTAGTATTGTCAGTGAGGACAGGTGCTGGGAGACTGGGAGAATAGCAGAGATGACAATCTCAGCTCTGGAGATCTTAAATCTGGAGACTGTATCTCTTGCACTACCACCCCCCCCCCCCCCCCCCCCTGAATGTCAACAAACGACTCACCCCCCTCCTCAGCCCACAAATTATGACAGTCATGGGAATTGCTTAGGACATTATGTGAAGTCTTACATGAATTACATACCATCAAAATTTGCATTCATCATTGTAATGACGAAATAGTCCTTGTCAGTGACTAAATACATGCAAAAATGCCCCCAAAACCATACTATTTTCAAAAAAGGGGCTAAACTTCAAACTATAACACAAAAATACTCAAAAGCCGATTTTATGCGGGAGATTTGGATACCCATACAGGAGAGCTGGTATATATGGAATAGGGGATGAAAGGGGTATGGGAGGCAGGAGGAGATTGTGGTGACATGGGAGGTCCCAATTGAATGCTCCTGAAATCATAATGTTGCAGTGGTTATTGTCAGTCCTTGTTGGTGAGGGAGGACAGGGGCTGGGATACCAGGAGAATAGGGAATGGGAAAGGAACGGAAAAGGGGGGGGAGCAGAGATGGGAGGTCTGAGAAAATGGGAAGCAGGAGAAATATGGTGGAATTATGCAACATGATGCTTAATATTTTGCATTAATTGAAAAAGGGCTAAAAGGGAGGAAGCCAAGAGTAAAGGGTGAGAGCCAGGAATGGAAGGAATGGTAAGTGGGAGGTTTGGACCCCCGCTGTCCCCCCAATTGCTAGTTTACCATAATTCTATTCTAAGATTAAAAGACTGTGAGGCCACATGATCTCTGCTGTCAGGGCAAGAGAATCAGAACAAATATTCAAATTTGGCGATGAATCAAAAAAGCTGTCAGAAAGTGATTTTATTGCTCGGATAAACAATAGAAATGACTTATATTTTGCTTGTACAATGGTTATTTTTAAGTTCAAATTCTCTTGAAAATGACCACACTGACAGTGGAAACCTAATTTGTTTCTATTGCTTCCCTTTCGTAAATATATAATTCTGAATGAGAAAATTAAAAAGTTGGGATTTACATACTCATTCAGTTCTTTGCAATTTTTTTCATCCTCACCTCAGCTGTCATGTAATGTGGATGTGCATGTTGCCCGTGTTGATGCATCATTTGCCACGACGCTTGTGAGAACGTACTATGAACAGGACTAGTGATGTACTGCGAGCCTGACATTTGTAACTGGTTCATCTGATTGGTTAAATGCTGGACTGAGCTCTGCTGCATAGGGCCAACATTGTGCTCAAGATTGGAAGGTGTTACTGCTGTTGCTGCTAGTTGACTCTGGGTACAACAGAAAGGAAGAAAAGATAGGTGAGTTTAAAATGTTAGTGTCTTGGTGGCGGGGGCGTCATGTGGTAGCTCTCTTAACCCTAAAAGCCAATTGGTTTGGTACCATAACATGAAACAATGGGAAATAATGATATAGAATGTTGTGTTATTGCTTTCTGCGAACAATGAGCAAACACCTTACGAGCAGCTCAGGTACATTACTGGCCCTGGGGTCAGGGGGCATGTTGTGGTTCAGTTATATTTTTGGGTTCAATTTTACTTCAGTCATTGTTTCAAACTTATTATCATACATTACCAAGCACAAGATTAAGGGAAAAATCAAATTAAATTCTCACTAGTTAATGATGTGTTATTGTTTTCATAGGAATTGAAAACAAATACAAAACTCATGTAAGAGAGCTCCAACAGTTGGCCTCACTGCATTGAGGCTTCATGCAATTGCAGGCCATCTGCAGCTCTCGTTTTAGAATTTGTACCTAGGACTTACAGGTTGTAATTGATGTTGCATATGAATGTACGGTTGATGCGCTGCAAGCCAGTTGCCGCCTCCTGCTGCCGCAAGCTGGTAGGCTAAAGGAATGTTTGTCTGGACAAATGCTCCACCCTAACAAAAAAAAACACAACAGTGGAGTAATAGTGAGACATGTGCACAAGAATAATATATATGCTGTAGCTAATTTTTTATTTCTGTTAATTGTTATTTTTCCATTGTTTTTGGGTATGGTAATGTATGCTAATAAATTTAAAACAAAGGAAGAATAAAAATTAACTGAAATAAAAAATTAACTGCAACATAATTATACACTGGAAGGGCAGACATTATTGTTATTGCAGAGGCACTTACTTGTCCTTGAAGAACTGTAGCATGTGTGACCCTTGCTGTGTTGTTAACTGGGGACCTGAAGAAATATCAAGGAATTTATATTAGGCAACGTTGACATAAGGCAAGTTCAATTTTGTGACATTAATCTTGTTGCTTGTTGAATGGCCACGTGATAAGATACTATCAGTGGACTCAAAAGTTACTGTTGTATTTTCTACATGAGTATGATAATACCATGCCAGTGAAAATACTACTGAAGTGGTTTACGTGATGAAGTTCATTACATGCTAAAGTATTTCAGGGTGGGAATGGCTTTAGATCTATAGTTTTTGTGCTTACTGGTTTAAAGCAAGTTAAAGCACTATGTCATAGAGTGTGTAAGTCCATTAGTAAGTTATTCAGTAAGACCACCTCAACCCAGACCTCACAAACTGCCCTGCCACCTTGTTTTGATAGGTTCGAAAAGATTTCATAGTATTCATTGTCAATTTTATTGTTAATATTACAAACATTTCACATGGACAATGCTACTCAGTTTAATAATGATTACCAGTAATCACATGTCAGTCCTCTAAGAGGACAATTCTTATAACAGAGGTGATGCAGTTTCACTCTAATCACTGTAAGTACTGACCCATTTTGCATGACAAGTGCATCTCCATATCCCAAAAGTGGTACTCCCTAGAAAAAAAATCAAATCAAAGATGAAAGGAGATATATTTTTAATGTAACAAAATTATCTTGTTAAAGAACATTTTGTTGGCTCTGAGCTTCCAACATTGGGTTATGGACAAAAAACCTTTCAGTTTGCTGGGGTGCTTTGCTATGATCTAAAGGAAAAACTCACCTCTTGTCTGCTAATGGGCCATGAACTGTCTGCTAAAAATAATAGCAATAAAGATTTAATGAGACACACACCTTACTACAAAGAAAACAAGGAAGAACATTACATCAAAATTCGTAACAATTGCATCTTAGAAAAAAATAACATTACAACAGAAAAATAAAGTCATTAGTCAAATAACCTTCATGGAATAGAGCTGATTAGCAGTAGACTAGCACCTTCATGTAAGCGAGCTAAAACAAGCGTCAAAATTAGCTTCAAGGGGCTGTTTATGTGATACTTGGCTGACTTTCATTCCAGAATGAGTTTTGTTCCGGAGTAAAGTTCATACAGCATTCACATGATAAAATTGACCAGCTCAGCTTAAGGAATTCTTGCTCACATGGTGTTCATGCCAGATCAGATATGCATGTGCAACTTGCACTAGACTACAGGATTTGTGATTTTCACTGTGGAAAAAAGTTTGTTTCAGCTTACATTGATACAGGAATGAAATTTCGTACCAGATCAAGAATTCATTTGGATTGAACACCAGAATGAACTCATTTCAGAATGACTTGTATGAGAACGAATGTCATTTCGGTATCATGTCAACAAATACAGAGAAATAAATGGAGCTGGAAATTCATTCTGGTATCGTGTGAATAGCCCCTAAAACTACATCATTTCTTACACTAAAACAATAGGTCATTCCTCAGGCTCAGTATATATTAGCAAGTAATTTGCCTATAGACACATCACCTTTGAGAATAATATTGTTGGGTATAAGTAAATGCTTATAGTTATACCATGGTTTTGCTGAGATTGCTGTCTCTTCTTGGGACCTCCATCGGCAAACTTCACTACAAGTGATTCAATACTTCCTGCAATGGGACAATAAAATGACATTTATTTCAAATTAACTATTACATGTGGGATACCAGGGCTCAAAAAAAAAACCTCGCAAACTTGCAAAATGCAAGTGATTTTGATAAAAATATCCACTAGCAAACTCTTGCAAGTTAGAATCATCCATGTCTTCCAAACAAAGGGAAAGAATTTGCTAGTGGTCTCACCAGTTTGCTAGTGGAAAAAAATCTTACCAGCAAAATTTTGCAAGTGCACTAAAAAGTTAACTTCAAGCCCTGGGTAGGCTCTGTGGTTTAGGTGTGTTGACTAATTTTGTGTAATGCAATGTTGGTATTTCAAACTATCTCTATCTTTTGAACTATGAAAACTCATAGATAAGTAACAAATTAAAGGGTGAAACTACATCCCCTCTTTCAAGAACCTATTTGCCAAGATTGCCATTTCTTGTTGGCTTTTTTTTGTAGACGTATTTGTAACTTTCAAAAGAAAAAATCTTACCTTGAATCTTTTTTCCATTAAAGTCTTTAATAATTTGTTCACAAATCTGTGTATTTTCCATCCTTAAAATTAAAATGATCAGTTATATTAGAAGTGGTTAAATAGAAATAATAAATTAATCATCTTGATAAAACCATCACAAAACACTGTGCAGTGGAAACTTTTAAGATTGAACTTTTGTGGTTCACAAAGAACAGGAACTTAATGTATTAGTATGTGAAGAACTACAATGGTGTATTGTGCACTCATATTAATTAAATTTGATAAACAACAAATTCAAAGAAAATAATAATTGTGTGGAAAAACAGAAAGCAAAAATATTCATGCAAAACTACAAACAGAGAGGTTTGTTTCATGTGCTGTCAGACTTCAGCTATCAAATTTCGTCAGTGGTCAATTTTTTCGAGGTGTCATATTAATTTTACTGAAAATACTACAATAATACTCACCTTGCAAATCCTACCCCTCTACTCTCATGATCTGTATCTCTTAATATTCTAGTTGATATGACTTTGCCGTATCTTCTTAACATGGCCTCTAATTTCTGTTCAGTGCAAGAACATTAACAATTAAAATAATCACAATCTAACCTATTGGTGACATTGCTAATGAAAAGACATTTAAAGAAACTAGGACCTTCACCTCTGCCCCCCCCCGATGATTGATAACGATAATGACCACAAGGGCCACAACCACTACCACTGCTACTACTACTACTGATGATGATGATAATGATGATGAAGATGATGTTAATAACCCCCAAACAATTTAGGGTTAAGGACTAATTAATCAATTTCTACTTTCTTTATTGTTGTGGTGTTTCGAGATCTGAAACTCAAATTCTTTGAAAGCTCTATAGTTGACACAGTGCAAGCAGTACTTTACAAATCACATTTTAAAATTGTGTTCTCCCAGGTAACTAATCCAGTTGAACTTACCGCTTCATCAAAATCCCTTGGAAGATAAAGAAAATATAAATTGGTAGGGTCTTGCTCTTGTTGCTGAGGAGGGAAAAATAATGCACAAAGTTAAAGTTAATGCAAGTGCCATCTGCTCATAACACATAATTGCACCTTTTGGCAATAAGTGGTTATAAATCAAAATTAGATGTAAATGCCAATAGAGCAATTTTGTATGGTTCCAAAAAGGCATTCTTTTAAACTTATTCTCTAGGTTAAAAACAAAACTATTCCAATACAAAAACCCAGCCGAAAAGTAACCTAGTGTGAATGATATATTGTTAGTATTATTGTTATCTTTATGTTGCTTCTTACTTATTGCAATTCTCCTCAGCATGGTTGAACTTAACTTGTTTAAAAGTTAATAACCCTGAGAAAATGTTATCTACAGCCTCTTGTTGTAAAAACTGGTTAAAACAGCCCAGTTTTTGCACTTGAGCAGATGCCCAATGTTTTTGTTGGTAGAGACTACACAAAATTAACATCACTACCCAATAAGCAAATTTTTCTCCAGTTGTGCTGTGAAGACTGGAGAAAGGTGTTTAGAGTGTGAGTTGATACTACCAGGTGTTCAAAGAGAGCAGTGCAGTCAGGTCCTCTACAGGAAATGTGTTATTTTTAGAAAAAGGGTTGGTGGTCCCATTTTCAGAGTTGTTAATTAATCCTGTGGTTTGACCATTCAAGTGAAAGACAATGAGTAGTTTCTTTTGTTGTGGTAATACTTCTAAAAATAGCAAGACTCTGAGTTTTGCCATTGATTTATCTGTTCCATGTTCCCCAGAGGACGATTTTGCAAAATTGAATTACAAGGTTCTAAGGGTTGCATTGAGTGTAGTAAATAAAGTGTATCGTTGCTTGAGTTCTTTTCACAGGCATGTCAAGGTTAATTAAGTTAACTCAACATTAATAAAATTAATAACAGACTGTCAACATGTGCAGCCAAACAATACACTTTGTTAAACAAAAGCGGCATGTATGTAAGATGTGTGGGTGAATTATCACAGTGTGACTGTTATTAAGAACAAGGAAATGATGAAAGACTTGCTCCCTTTTTTGAGCTTACTTATACTATTGAGCAAGTTTTACTTTGACTGAGACCGACCCACAGTCAATTATGATAACTTACTTTGTGTGCATGTACATTAATTTGTATAGCTTCAATTTATAGCATTTAACAAGAGGAGAAATCTTAGAAAAATGTTGCTTTATAATGACTTGAGAAAAATGTTCAAACGAGAGTAAAAGATTATTAATTATTGAAGAAACAGGAAGTTAAGAGGACACAAAGCCCTGAATACCTTTGCCATCTGTGCTTGAATTCCTTTGCTTTTTAAAGCGGTCACTGCTTTTTGGGCCACAGCTGGGGACTCAAAATCCACAAAGCCATATCCTGTTTGAAATAACAAACCATGTAATAACCTTCAATATAATGTCTGATCACCGACAATTTTCAAGGTCACTGATATTAATAACCACTAATGAATACAGTCAACTCTAACTACAGGTCCTGTTAGGGTAGAATTCCGACAAGCAACATGGCTTTGAAACAGCGACACAAGACAAGAGGGAATGGTGACAAACAACAAGACAAGATGGGTTAAAATACTGACAGGGACATGGCCTACTCCTCAAAGACTGTATTTGATATTCAGACTAGAGATATACATACCCCTCTTACCCCCACCCCCTAGAGGGCCACCAACTAGGACAATTACTCTTGAGAGTGGCTGTACTAAGTATTAGATAAATACATGTATCTGTTGTATTAGACAGGCCTGTTTTATAGAGCAAAGAAAGTGACTGAAGAATCGCAGTGGTTTAATACAGAATCAATCAGGAAATTGACTAATTTCAGTTTTCAGTGGACAAAAATCTCGTACCAGAAAAATTTAAACAATATCACATTCATTTTTACATTTTTCAAGGGCTATAGATATAATTAGTTATCTGTAATAACACGAAAGACTATTTCTCATGGGAGCCCGAGAAAATAATGTCAAATTTCACAAGAATTGTGAAAACACGGGTAAAATTCTGAAAATTTCAAGTGTAAGATGTCACAAGAAATTTCCATTAGTGTTGTTACAGCTAACTAATCACATCTATAGCCCTTGGAAAATGTAAAACAATGCGATATTGTTTAAATTATTCTGGTACAAGGTTTTTGTCCACTGAAAATTAAAATTACTCAATTTCCTGATGGATTCCTTCTTAATACTTTCTGAATTTGTTTCTCTGCTTTGCCAAAGACATGTGACATATTAAGAAAACTCTTCTAACTGAAAGTGATCAGATTTACAGTTTTAATATTTTGTTTGAATGTCTCAAACACAGGAAAAAAATAACAGATTCCCATTTTTGGATATTTTAGGGTATTTAAAGAATACCCATAAAAATCCCAAATTTGGCAAAGTGAGACAAGTCCCAACCAGGGAATTCCCAACCAAGTTCCCTGATTGGGACTTGTCTCACTCTTCCAAATTTGGGATTTTTGTGGGTATTCTTTAAATACCCTAAAATATCCAAAAATGGGAATCTGTTATTTTTTCCTGTGAAACTTGCCCTCTCTCTTGACAACTCTACACAAGCAGGAGTTCATAACTTGGAGCGAGCAACTCCCACACTAGACCTATGTTACGGTTTATTATAAGACACATTTTAGGGCACTTTTTCCCGTGAAAATAGAATCTCCACCATGTCTACGAGTACATTTGAAGTATAAGTTATCAAAAAGGAAAACTAAATATTATTGTCAAAAAATGTCATCTTTAGGTCTGTAGGTTTTGCTGACTGGTTTGTGGAATTTAAAAGGTATTCAAAATTCATGCCAAAACCGTTCTAAAAATAAACTGGTCCATAAAAATGCTGTGACGTGAATGCATGGAAGTTGCTTGCTCCGGGTTATGGGCTTCTGACACAACTCATGTAGTCCATTTTAGAGAAGTGTCCATCTTTATAAAAAATTATGTCTGTGAACAGAGAATTGAAGATGGTATATTAATCACCCTCATACCACTGGCATACATTACAAAAGCAAAAAGAAATGGTTTACCTTTACATTTATTTGTATTTTTATCTAGAATAGCCTTTGTTGAAATAATATTTCCATATCTGTGGAGCAAAGAGGGTTGATAAATGCATTAGTTTTGGTCTATAAAAGTTCTTCACCCCTCCCCTATGGAAGGTGTTGGGTATCAAGCCAACCACCAGCCAAGACAAACTAAAACAGCTTCACAGACAGTGCCAAAAAAAATCTGGATCACTATTCCTAACCTTGTGCCATTTAGTAATTATTTGCAAGTGTTATTCCCATCAAGCTTTTGTCAACTCCTCACTTCGCATTTGCTTGTTAGAGTTTGGCTTTGTCTTTTGAGTGACCTCACTACAGGGTCTTGTGGGGGAAGGGCGAGGGTGTTTGAGGAGTATTAGATATTTCCTGGAAACATGGCATCAGGCATTCATGTCATGATTATTTTTGTCATCAAACAATATATTACTGATGTGCAAAAGTCCTAAAAAGGTTTTTTTGAGTTATGTCTTTTTTGTATTGTCTTAGAAAGGATCCAAGGATCCCTTGTGCAGGGTTGACAAAAGTAGCCAGCTGCCGGTGAAAATCGCCGCCTACTTGGTTAGTATCAGCCAGCTACTCTGCTTGGCGTTTCTTTACAGATGGCATTTTTTAAATAACTACTAGTTCAGTGGGGACAGAGAATAATATTATGGCTAACCAATTATTTCTTATTTTATAAAATCTTCAAAATACCAATCGAGCTGGTTGAAGATTTGAGTGGGTAATACAGTGAATGAGTATTCATGTACAAAGTATAGATTCAGTGGTGAATTTCCCACAGTTTTAACAAAAGGATAAGTAAATTAAGTTTTTCATAATGATCTTCTGCTGCTGCCTTGGTCATGGACTATGACCATGCATGCAAGGTCTGGAAAACCTGCTATATAGCTTAAGTGTTTATGACTAAAACAGATTTTTTTAAGGAGGGAAGGAGGGGAGAGGGTGGGGGCATTCATACCGAGTTAGATGAAACCTTCACTCCCAGTTTCCAGTACCATTTCTTTTTCAGCATTTTACTAAAATCTCATTTGTCTTTGGACACTTCTAAATAAGTGTATGGTTCAAAGCAGTCTGCTGACATTCAGTGAAGAAATTACAAAATATGCAGCTGAGCTGATCAATGTCACAGAAATCCAGCAGTGTTAGCGATAAGAATTTACACCTCTGTACCTTTGTATTTAAATCTTTAGTCAATGGAGCAGGTATTAAATCAAAGTTTTCAAGCACAGGAGTGAGACCTACACCTCAACAATAATATTGTCTGCCAGTGTTGGCAGGTATTAATAAACATTATGCAGTACACATACATTAGATGTAAACGGTAAATCTCTCACTAACCTACTACATAAATTATTTAAATCCTCATCAGTGGTTGCTGGTGGAAGTCCTCTAATGTACAGATTAGTTTTGCTAAGTTTCTCTTCTGATTCATCTTGACTGTCACTAGCTGATAAGCTTCTCTGGTGAGAAGAATTCGGAGGGGGACTACTTGGTATGCTATATGTCTGCATATAGAATAAAACAGAAGAAGCATTAAAATCACAGTGATTTTGTAAGAGGGTCTAATAACTGGAGTTGACATAATCAGGGGCACCCAATGTCAAAATTCGGAAAATATCTGCTCGGAAGACGCTTTGAGATCTAGAATTTTTGGAACATTTTCCGTAAAATTTCTTGCTTACCTACCTCTCCTAGGATTTTCGAACATCTAAAAATTGGTATAATTGCCCATTTTTAACGGATTTTTACCCTAAAAGCTCACCTAGAATTTTCGGGAGCCTTTTTTGTGGCTGAAATTTTCGAAAAGGTAAGTTTTGATCCCTATAATTTTCGAATCTCTAGACTTTCAGCTAGGAAATCCGAACAGGTGAAAAATTTTTCGGGGATAAAAATATGCCTATATCTACCGTTTTAATACTAAAATACGTTTAACAATGCTATGTTTAAGTGGTTTTGAACTATATTCTCATTGGGTGCCCCTGACAAAATCATAACATGGCCAAACCATTTTGTTGTCAGCTGTTAAAAGAAGTTATTCATATTATAGACTTTTTCAAGTCATTATTTTGTCATGTTTCCTAAGGGCCTCTTCTTGCTTGTCTTAGTTAATGATCATTGTAAGAGGATGACTTGCCTGGAACTTTCCCCAGACTATGGAATCCTTTTGTAGTAGAAGACCCCCACATAATGTCAAGCAATGACAAAATTATTAACCGAGACAAGGGGTGCTTTCCATTTAACCCAAAATTCTGGAAATTTCAGTTGGTACATCAAGTGGAATGGACCAATGGATCAAATGGTTTGGTCCTACCGGAGTATTCGAAACCAGCTTTGAAGGTGGTCCACTTTGTCTGGTTGGGTTATCTCGGTCAGTCGGACAGAAATGCCTCTTTTCATTTGACAAAATTGCTGCCCCCAGTACCGCTCTTTTGTCTCCTGCTTATAAGATCAATAACCAAACTCGCGGTGGTTTGGGTCGGGTCTGTGCAACCACTCCATTGCATGTGCACGTAGAATTTCTGAAATTTTTAACCAGAATTTTTCTTGCATGAAAAGCGTCCAAGGTGCTGAGTACAACCAAGATGAGTTTACCAATGCCATCACAAATGTCTTAGAGCCAATGGTTTACTCCTCTGTCATGATCATTCTTAGCTAGCATAATAGGTGGCACCTTGCAGAATCCTGCTTAAGCTAGTCCTATCCAAGTATTTGATACAATGATCACTCTAATTTCCTTTGGGAGGTTTTTATTTGAATGTTTGCTCTTCATGCTCAAAAGTGACAGCTCTCTTATATGTGTCCATTAATGGCTCATTGCCTAGTTCAGGATAATTGCCAGCTCATATTATTTTCACAAAAATTACCATCTGAATGATCACAGGTGGTTGCTCAATGTCAAACTAAAGTTAATTAAGCTGATAACTGCTAATGGAAAGTATGTTATTGTTTTGAATGCTACCTACATGCAGGAAACAGAAAAACAGACACAACAAAACTCCACTGTGTCAGTCTGCACACTCACAAAGGCTACTTGATTTTTTTGCTAAATATGTATCAGTCCCCTCTATTTAAATACAACAGGGTCAAAAGATTAGCCACCCCTGCCTTCTTACATCACGATATCAATTGAACGTGATGTTTGATCCTTTAACTCAGCATGGTGAGACAAAATATTTTGCTGACAACTTTGTTCCTCCATCACAAACCCTCTGCTCTTATCCCTTGTCAACCAAAAATCCATAGACAGAAAAAAACAGTTTCAGAATTCAATGGGATTACCTCCACTAGCTGAACACCCCTTTCACCTTTTGGCATTCATTCAGACATTGACTATTCATTCTGTTTGGCAAACAGTCAAGAAATACCTTCAGAGAGAAATTCCTTCCCAGCGTCAATTATGAACACAAGAATCAGTAACTCAAAATATTGAAAGTTGTGCCTGAAATCCTGGGGTGTGACCATCCAAAATGAGAACTCCCTGGCATGTAGTCTTATATTTCTTTTTCCTCTGGGGGAAGAATTAAATGAGGACACCAAACAGAAATTGCCCCAAGGGATGGGAGGGACACCAGGAAGGGGTTACTGACATAAAAGGGAAAAGGCCAACTCATCAGCTTGGAGAAGAGACTGCACCTTCCTGTCCTTTTAATTTACATACTAGACTCACCAGATCTACAGTTACTTAATACAGGTCTAGCAGCCAAGGGGAGGGAATTTGTCGTTTATGCATTTCACTGTTCTCACATTAACACATACTAACTACTGTTTGCAAGTTAGATATTGATGGAAGAAACATGCATGGCATTCATTGAATTCCAATCCCCGGTGTTATTCCATGGTTATGGCTCTAAGTGTGGAAGCTGATACAAGTCTTAAACTACGGCTTAGGACAAGCTGGAGGATGCTTGTCATTCAGACAGAAGATTATGAGATTACCTTCTTCACCTCAATTTCCTGTTTGGGTCTACAACCCAACCACTGGCACTCAAACAATGTACACAGTACAGATACAACACACTGGGAAAGGTGAGCAGTAGCAATAAAAACAAACAAGTGTATGTGAACCACCACACGTGATGAAGAGTGCTGTATTTGCCCTTACATAAGCCAGACCCAAACTGTAATTTCAGCTTGGTGGCAGTGTAACACAAAGAAGTTTCCCTTGTCGTATATCCTTTCTTGTGTATCAAGACCTCAGGGACCACTTGTTTGGAGGCCCACTGGCACTAACCCTGGGTTAAATTTTAATCCGGGTCTCTTTTCCTTTTGTTTAAACGCACACCGTCGGAGATAAATTTCTCAATTCTTTTTCGAGCATCCCATCATCAAATTGTTAAGCTTTTAGATCTCTGAAATTAAGTTTCATATTAACCTTGAGTTTACTTAACCTAGCTTTGAACAACCCAGTTCAGGTTTTTCAGGTGCCTTAGTTAAAATGAAACAGTGCTTTTAAACTAAAGAAACTGGAGCCCTGGTTACAATTTGAGCCTGGGTCAACAGTACCACTTCACTTCACCCATGTATCAAGGGCGGGGCTCGAAAATAGTCCCATATGGTAGTCCAAGACAAGTAGATGTGTCCAGACAAGTCATCCTGTAACAAAATCTTTAATTAAGGGTGCTAATTTCCATTTGTTAGAACTGACCGGCCAGACCCTTCCCATTGTAATGAGAATTTCACTATTAATCAAAACTATCCAGACAGATCAGTCAAATCTTAAATACACTTTAGTGTGCAGGTAGGAGATGATTTTTCTGCAAAAACCCTTGGAAAAAGCCAATTTCATTTGCTAACTGACTCATCCAGCCTGTCCAGTTCTGACCAATGGAAAGTGCCCTAAGATGAACAAGAAGTGGCCCCGGACAAGCAAAAAGTAAGAGCTGCTTGCCCTAAAGGACAAGCTGGCATTCGAGTTTTTTTTGAAGCCCTGAGAAAGGAGACCCACTTCGTGTTTGTTGCATAATTTCTAAAATATACAGCTGTATACCATGTGTAAATCAACATTCAAGGGAAGGGGTGAAAAAATCTGCCATCATTTAAGCAAACTATAATGACCAAGTTCGTAGGTTCCTTCTTGTTTTACTGTCTTGCTAGCTGCTCTTACCCCTGGGTGTGCATAGCCATATATTGCGGCAGTCGGTGGAAAGCGCGTTGATGTGAATCCCATGGGCCATGAAGGGTATGGTTGCCACGTTCCAGCTGGACTAGAGCGAATGTTTCGTCCACTCTGGTAAGTTTTTTGTTGCTGCTGCTGCAATTCAAATTGAAAAATTAATAAATACAATAATAATAAGAAGAAGAATTCCTTTGTTTACCCTCGGGAGTATTTATAGCACTTATGCTAGTGGGGCTGAGCAAATGACTGAAACAATTAATTTAAAAAAAATTAAACATAACAGGGTTAAGAATCCGAAATGGCCGGAGGCAAACCAGCTAGCTATTTACAAGCATGGCCGAGGATTTGAACTGGGACTACCTTGAACAAATCCAGCTAGCGGTCAGGGCGGTACTTCATCTTGGGGCCTCCAAATTGCAAGTCCAGCACTCTAATGGCTCTACCACACCCCAGTCAACGCCCAATCAACTTGCTCATACCAGATAACTAATATTTTATTACCACCCTTCCTTAAATGAAAGCTGACAGTATCTAGATTTAAAAAAGGCATAGTGGTCTGTTATTCAGAGTAACCAGCCTTTGTCTACGCCCTACCCTTTAATTGATACACTAGTTAAAAAAATTACCTCATTTAATTTTAAATTATTAAATTGTTATTATTAAGTATTATTAATTTTTTTATTCAAGGAAATATAATTTTTTATTAATTATAGATTTTAATTATTAAATGATTCAGATATCAAAGCTCAATGTGGGAAGCATTATACATTAAAAAAATACTTGTACATGAAAGAGAAAGGGGAACCTATAGCAACCTAAAATTGTTCCTTTACAGCTGTAGATAAAATTAGTAATTAAATAAAATAATTGTTTTAAAAAAATGATTAAGAGGTAGCTCATCCACACAGTGGTTATTTTTTGTCTACAATTCCTGGGCCGAAAAACTGGAGTGTACAACATCACATTTGGGATTAGAACACAGTCCACATTTAAGTGGGTGGGACTAGGGAAGTGATCTCACCACTGCATCACTATTAGGCCAGGCTGGCTGACGTCATATAAACAGCATTCCAAAATTAAAGCAGTAAAAAAAAAACAGTGACGAAATTGCCTCATTTCATATAAACAACATCCCAAAAAACTGAAGCATTAAAAAAAAAAAAGAAAGAAAAGAAAAGGATAAAGATTAAAAAAGGACAAAAACAGTGAAGAAACTGATATTTTGGCCACTTCGGAACAAGACAGCTCTAACTTCTTAACTTTAAAACAAAGCATTAACTAAAATATAAAAATCAACTTTCAGTTTGACACTGACCATTTTTGGAAGGTTAGCAGGCTGCTTCTTCCTGTTCTGATTCTGCTGTTGTTGTCTCATTGAACCCTACAAAATTTAACACAAAAGAAATCAAGGAATATCATTATTTGTTCTTATAATCCCAACCATTTATCAACTCTCAGTAATGTATTACTTTAAGTTTTAAAAAAAGATAGTTAAGCATTACCGTCAAGAATGTGAGGTGTTCTAGAGTCTGTGGATGAGACCTTAAAATAAAACCTGTTCAACAGTACTTTCACACGGTACTATTTATTTAGTATGTAGTTCTACCAAGTGAGTTTATGGATAAAGTACTAGGGTGTGACCCTTGAACCTCTTCAGTAGTACTTAGGTACTATTTCGTAAAATTCCGAAAATAAGCCCCTCCATCTATAAGCTCCTCCAAATATAAGCCCCTCAAACCGGTAACGCAACAAACCCTCCCTTAAATCGCCCCTCCAAATATAACTTGGAAAATTGCCCTCAATTACAAAGTAAAACAAAGCAAAAACAGTAAATTTACTTCCAACTATAAGGCTAGCCCAATCGATTTTGAAACGCAAACTTCCCTCCGTAGATAAGCCCCTCCGAATATAAGCCCCTCAAAAAGGGTCTTCGAAAAATATAAGCCCTGGGGCTTATTTTCGGAATTTTACGGTGTATTTAGTATGTAGTTTTAACTTTTGAGTCTATTGATGAAATCATATGGTGCGACCCTTCAAATGAAACACCTTCAGTAAGTAGTTTCACATGGTACTATTAGTATGAAATTCTAACATTTGAGTCTCTGGATGAAATCCTACGGTGTGACCATTTCAATGAAACCACTCTCGACTAGCATTTCTTTCATATTATGGTACTAACCCATAATTTTACTTTTTTTTGGTGTTTTTTCCATATTTAATTAAGTGGAATTTGGAGTTTTTCCTAACATTTTGACTTCTTTTCCTGGAAGGGCAAAAGGAAACTTTGCTAATTTTTCCCAAAGTGAAGGCAATGTTGTGGGATTAGTTTTTTCTTTTCAGAACAAAGTTTAACAACTGTGGGGACATCAACTAAAAACAGAAAACATGCAAATGCTAAACAAGTAGTTTTAATTTCAAAAGATTGCATCAAATTGACCGCTAACATATTCACCAAAATAACAAGTACACAGACATTAAACACTACTGGAAGGAGATGACTGTTAAGAATAAATTTGACTTATTTCCATTTGAAAAACACTGAGTGAACAACATCACTTTTGGTTTGTCATTCATATGGTTGTTTCTTTTAAACATAACATGAATTTAAACATTCCAAATAAGTGCTTAAATATGATATCGACTTTTAAGTGAAAAGTTCAACATAAATATGGAAACAAATGCTATAAGCTTTTAATGATGTTTACACTGCCCAAGCTAAGATGGTAAAATGTTCCTTTTGAACTTTTTTATATTATCTGCATGTATCGAGCTTCCTAATTTTTTGAAATTGTAAGGTCGATTTTCCTCTTCACTGTTATTATGTAAAAAAGTAACAACTCTCAAGTCTGATGTCGTTTATCCATAACAATTATATAAAATAGTCGAAGACAGAAATATGCTGGTGGAAATACTTTATCGTAACATTTTAAAAAAACAACACTTCCTCCACACAACACTTGTTTTGGGAACATTACTATTAAACCTTTTTTAAAAGAGTTAGCCAATGGACCATCAACGTGAGATAACTTCATTTACTAAACAAACACAGAACCACGAGACCGAGGAACTTGAAGGCGGCCTTGTCATCTAAAATACATCAGATCAAAGTAGAAACAGAAGTAGAAATGACGGACATTTTCAAAGGAAACAAACGCGCCTCTTTTGTGAAAAAAGAAAAGAGCGCAAGCTAGGATCGCTGTTCGAATCACTGTTCAACAACTTTCATTTCAATAGTAACAGTTCAATTTTCGTGTACAAGCTCAAACATTTCAACTATATTTATTGAATTCATTTGCATTAATCTCGCGTTTTCAAAAAATCAATTATAAAACGACCAGCCAAATCCAAAGAAAACCTATATATATCTTAGATCATACTCTTTTCAAAGGCCTACTCTTTAAACGCGCCGTTTTTAGAGCTTTATCTTCGCTCAAGCAGTGCGACACTTTAGCGCTAAAAGTCACCCTTATACAACTGAACGAAGGTTGTAATTTTCGTGAATTTAGCACGAAACATGAAACAAGAAGAGATAACTTTAAGGTGGTCATTGATAATTAGTTTGTACTGAGTTTGTGATTTATTAAATAGCTTTGAGGTAGACTAAACTCTCTTGTAAAAAAAAGTGTTTTGCCCTTGAGACCTTGGTTCCAGTAGCGAGTTAGAAGAGAGCATTTTTGGGTAAAAACATTTGTACAAAATAATGCGCGTGTTCTCAACTACTTTAAAAAGTCTGGAGCAGTGGAACTCAAGAAAAAGTCTGAAAAACCAAATGTGAAACTTGAAATACCTCTATGAGGATCGCGTGTTGAATGAATGAAGGACATACATATATTTAGCTACAGCTTATAGAAAATCTTTTCAAAATACTTAATATTACTGTTATAATCTAAAAGAAGCACAATTTGACCGTCATTTAAAAAAACCTTTATAGTGGCTTTCTGAAACAGTTTTAAGAGAAAAACGCACGTACAGTTTACGACTTTTTAGTTGAAAAACGCGGCGAGATTCTTTTTCGATGCGATTCATTTGCAAACAGAAGTTCCCGTGACTACAAAGCGCTTCCGATGTCTTATTGACAAAGTGAGTTGTACATACATCATGGAAGCTTTGAGCGCAATTTGCAGTCAATTAGTTCGTGCACATCGTAGATGCTGCTTCTGTAAATAACTGTCTTAATAAGCTCAATCACACTACTCCGCCGAAGTTAAAAAACACAAAATTCCTTGAAACACACTTACAAAGCCGAAATGTTATTCGACTGTTAAAGTGAAATTTCCATCAAAAACTACAGTAGCTACGATCAGAATGTAAATTAGCATTTATGAACATCTCGTTGATGGCCTCCAGAGATAGTCACGCACAACTTCTTTTTTTTTTATTTATCGTGGCAAGACTTGCATCGGCTTCCGTCAGATAAATGAGTTCACGGCTCCTTAACCGGCTAGCGGTCCGTCAAGGGTATCAATTTTTGTTGTGAGGACAGCTTGCGAATACGTCTCATGTGAAAACCGAGCACGAGAATTTGTTTCTGAAACATGCCGTAATAGTTTCTGTACATTGATCAAAATCACTGACAGAGAGAAATGGCGATGGCTGCCGCGAACGAGCCTTGCCGTATCTGCCGTAGTGAAATTGCCGTCGCCACATGAGAACGAAATAGATTCACTGACTTCGACAGTTTATAATCGCCTTTTCCTGCATACAAAAGTTGTATTAAAGCTGAGTTTATTTTCATTTTCATCGTGCTAAATATTTAACTCACGCTCGACAATAAGTCGACCTGGAGCGAGGCTACAATGGCGAAATCAGGCGATCGCTATTAAGAAACGGGTGTCTGTCGCACAATAAAGAAAAAGCCTACTCCAGCTAAGACTAAACTGTGAGATTGGTCGTTTAGTACTTCGCTATACTTTCCTAGCGCGATGAGGGATATAAACCAAAAGCGTATTAGCTTCCGAGCGTTGTATAGTTTTTGCAGTGTAATTTACGATTCTGTGTTGCAATCAGGGCCTTTTTTTTTTTGTTTGACGCTATCAAAAGCGAAGGACACGCGATTTGCGCGACGTGTTTACAATGCTCGCAGTTCCGCACCAGTAACTGTGACTCGAGAAATGAGCTTTCAGCGTATGTTTGCTTCACACAAAAGAATCTCACTAACAATACCGTATCACTGTAGAATCGATCTAAATACGCGCAATAAATCTACGGCGCTCAAATTCGTAAACCAGGTTAAGAATTCTCGATTACAAAGATGTGTACAGAATTGACACCGAAAACGCGGGAATGTGGGAATTCGCGGCAATCCAAAGAACGTAACACGCGATCATATAAACCTACAATCATCGGCAAGATTTCATTATTCATGAAGCTCATCGCGAACGCGAACTATCAAAAATTCAAACACCAAAACACTGCCAAACGGACTCGCCGTAACTTTTTAGCATGGCTTTTATATGCGTTGAGGACGAAATCCAGCGGCCTTCGCATGACGCCGCCGTCGCGGATATGAAGTGTTACGATAAGAATCCGAGAGGAAGATACCTTCTTGTCATCCTTTTCCTGCCCGTTTTTGTTACGGTTTTCAGCCTCCGCTGTTTGCGTTTCCTTCCCCTCAAGAACTTCTCCCTCGGGTAGCTCCCTGTTTGAGTGATCGGGCGCCGATGCCGTGTCGTGAGAAGCGTGCGATTCACCGTCTTTGGCGGCGTGAGTGCGTTCCTTGTTGCCTGTGCGATCAGTTGTCATCGTGCCTGTCTCTTGCTGTTGAACCAATGGATCGCTCATTATATGCCTACAATCCTACAACTGATCGGGAACCTCGTCATTCCAGTTGCCTTGAATCTGAAAGTAAAGCAACGGAAAGGACCTTGTTAGGACAAGCAAGAAAACCCAAACTTGGCGCGTGGAAGCATTAGACAAGCGGCGCACATTGGATTTGTTTCGGTACGACTCGAGCGGCCGTATAAGTGCCATCATGTTATTAAACTGCCGCTCACTTCGCTGATATCAAGCTATTATCCCCGTCAGATCTCTAGGACCAATACCTCACATCTTCACTGCTCCTAGGCGCATCATATGCTTACTATGATAGATGAGAAAGCTGAACACGATTCTCTCAATTCGAAACTTTACTCGATAGTAAAACCAAGAGCGAATCTTATCGAACGTAAACAAAACACACGTGGTGACATATTCGTTTGCAGCACCGTGCTCTGCTGATAACAACATCGCTTGGTTTTCCCTGCGCAAAAATCAATACAAAGCCGTTTTTTTTTTTACCAGTGTCATTCATTGACTGTCTACTGCCAAGACATCGATTGGGGTGGGCGATTGCGACTAGCACATACAATGCCGTGACGACATAGGATATGCTTTCCCGCCACACACACTATGTACACTGCCCCTAGCTCCGGTTAACCCCTCAACTTCAACTGCAACACGCAAACTCCTTGTACGGGTGAACTCGTCAATTCACAATGGAACTAATTGCGGCCTTTTCTTCGGTGAGCTACACGTGATTCGGTTCGACCAATGAACACCCCAGCGGGAAGGCTTTTGCAGTGGGGGACGTTAATCGGTAAATCATTTATCGTAAGCTCGCTAGCGCCATATAGTCGGGTCTCCCGCTGGCAACGAAACATGTGATTTTGTAAACTATCGTTTGGGTAAAGAGTTCTACCATTGTACGAACACGGTGGCTTCAGAAAAGTTGGAAATCTTGTGTCCTCTCCTTAACGACGTTGTGAAGTACATTTACGGCAGATGACAATACGGCTATTGTTAAATGGCGGCGAAACTGTGTTTGACAAGCTCGTAGCCAATCAGATGGACGCATTGGGCTTGTTTACTTGTATTTCTCATCAGTGCTAATGTAACAAAGGAAAGATATTCATTGAACCTCACGCTTTAGGAAAATGATTTTTACATGCGGTTGAGATTTCACTGGTTTGGAACTGCAAGAAGAGACTGTGACTTGATCGCCATTTGTTTTGTGGAAATAAAAAGATCACGCGAACGTACACGAAGGTATAAGACAGTGACAAATATATGTAAAGCGAGTTAGCACTTCTTTAATCAAATCACTTAACGGACCCATTTTCAAGGAGCGCTTTTCTTTGATAGTCTCTGAATAGCGACTTTCCATTTATTATTTCTTTACAGCTGATTTCGCGCCCATTCATGAATTGATCCACAACACACGAAAACAATCGCAAACAGTATCCACAATTTTGTATTCTGTGAATTCCTACGTTGTTTTTTGCTGAAAAAGCAATCCAAACTTCCATCAATGAACTGTATTGAACAGTCCCTTTCATCGGCGACAGGCAAAAAAAAATTAAAAGATTATCGCCCTGCATAATGACTTCTCTGGAAAGTCCTTTGGAAAAAGGGCGTCCATTGAAAACATGTAAATCTCTGCAATCTGATAAACAATCGCAAAACAGCTACAAAGTATTAAATTCTAAAGAGATCTATAACATAAGGATGTGGTCCATTCACTACCCAAAATATTTTCACACTTCATTCATTCATCGTACAAGAAGTAACCCATTTCGCGCCATAACGTTACCTTTCATTTCCCAGCGGTGGGCATCAGAATCCGTTTTTCATTTCCACGAGCGAAACAGCAGGCTGGAAAGAATGCGTCGAAGCGCAAAGCGTGCTAAACCGTTAACTTGCCGGAAGGACAAAGAGAGACCCTCTGGAATCGCTCGCAACGCCGGAGTGATTTTGTAAATAATTGATGCAGGTTCCTTTTGAAATCTATTCGTTTTCGTTTACCACCATATCAAGTCGCATTAAATATTTGTGAAGTTGTCTTTAGCAGCCGCGTAGAGGTGTGAATTTAGTGATGATAATCGAGCTTGATACAACAAATCAGAGCTTTTCTGGCGCGAACAACTGCACGCGAATGACGAAACATCAGGTAAAGATTTTTAACTCGGAAAACTTGTTTGAAAACACTAAGATCATGAGCGAGGCCAATTCACTTACTTTAAGCTCCAACAGAATAAGGTTGTGCAACTGTTTCCTGATTTCTTTTATTCTCATATGTAGCCACACTGAAATTGACTAATCAGTAAAAGTCAAACTAGTTGTTAATTTTGTTCACCTACACAACTAATGTTAGAATGTTCTCTTAACCGACCTGCAAAACTAACAACCTGGTTTTTCTATTAGCTGTCTCGGAATATGATTGCGTTTGACACATATGGATCTAAAACCACCGTAGCAATAACAGGTCTTGTTTAGTTGAAAGAGAAAGTGAACAAGACAGCGAAATATCTTACATTTCTATTTACAGCGTGTATAACTACTTCAAAATCCTGATTTCAATTCCTCTAAGCTGTTACATCGACATTACTAAACATAACTGGTATTTCTGTATATGAAATTATCGCATATTCAAACTGGTGTTTCTCTCCTTAAAGTTGTTAACAGACTAAGGCCAGCTAAAAAAAAGTTGCGTTGATAACGTAACGTGTCGTAGAACAGCTGCAGAAGAAAGTGAATTTATGTTTGTATCTGTGTTTATTCTCCAAGACTCTGAATATATCAAACGCTGCTAGTTATGTACTGTTCACAACTTACAAAAAAAACCGTATATGTTTATTTTAGTTCATGAAATAATGAACATATGAAAATCATATATTCGCAACTGCAGGAATTTCTTTAAGCTTCAAACATAAGGGTTTTGTGACCATCTAAAATGCATAAAGAGACGAATCAAATCACAGCCCCTCGATGGGTAGCTTTTTGCTGTGATACTTAAATACTATACCCCTTGGTTGCGAAGTAAACATAGTTTGTGGACTATAAAGTCCTTTAGTGTTATAGTGTAATTCAAAGCTACTAAGCCGTACTTTCGCGGCCGTCGGTGTTAAGTTTTTTTTTTGTTTGTCACGTTTTTTTGCCAAGCGGTAGTGTTAAAGAAGTCTGTTGCATTTGCTCTTCATGGCCGGCCGTGAGCTAAACAAAACAAACATAAAAGGATTAGATTACCACAGACCAAACTGAAGTCCAATCCTTTTCGCGCTCCTATGCAGAAGAAAATAGCTCGTATTAAAAAACTACATGTATGTCGCTTTCGTTTCAAACAATTTGCACTTCTTTTAAAACTTAATTAACTAAATAGGTCGCATGATTATTCTTCTGAATACGTCATTGGGCAAAACAAGCCGAGAATCTAACGATGTAAGAGTCGTCCCTACTTCAAATTGGCAACCTTTAAAAAGGGTACGCATAGTGCTAATTTGTAACACTAATAGTGCAAGAGAGATTACTTTAAATTGTTCGCAATTCTTTGTTATTTTATAAGAGGGTGTTGCTGCTGTTGGTTTGAGAGCGAAGACGCCCAAAACAACATTTTAACTGTGTCTTGTCATAGAGGAAGATCAACTTTCCGTCGTAAAAAGAATGCCATGTAGTACAATATTATACCTGTCGTCTGGTCGTAAGTGAGAACACCGAAAAACTTCATTTCCGATCCCTGGCTGCCGAAAAAGGAGGAGATTCAGTAGAATGCACCAGCCAGAAATAAGATAAGGCATAAAAGCTCCAAAACAGATTAATGGCTCACTAAACGGAAAAAAATATTAACTGGTTCTTCTAAAGAATATTTTTAAGGGTAAGCATCTTATATATGACGATTTATTTAGTAATAATGGATATAACATGGCAGTTTAAAACTATTGACTATCTCGCCTATCGAGCACTAGTTTATCACACTTATTTTATGATGTATGAAGAGCTTATAACAGGCGTTTGAATTATGTTCAAATATCCAACGCTCTGGCGTAGGTTGCGGTTTCAGTACAGCTTGTTGTGCTGTTAGCTGTGCGGTTGTAGCTGGTTTTATGGTTATCTAGGTTTCGATTAGTTATAAGAGCTGTAGGATAATATAGTAAAGCTAGTTCATATATGAAATCTTACGGTAAATCCTTCCAAACGAAAGCTTCAGTTAAACAGTCATGAGGTGTACTACATACAAATTACGCTATGGAGGAAGGTTAATCAAGTTGAATGGTGTCCCTCTTTCAGTAGAGCTGTAAGATGGTATTAAGTTAGTTTATCTGAAAAGGGCAATAAACGATATGAAATCTTACGGTAAATGTTACCAAAAGAAAGCTTGAGATAAACAGTATGCGGTGTACATGAAAATTACGCTATGGAGGAGGTTAAATCATTTAAGCGGCGTCCCTCTTACTGTGTTGCCGGTAATTAAGCTGTAGAAAATTGCTTAAACTTCTGAACAGTCGAATAAAAATGTGTCAACCTCAAGAAAACGTTTCCTTGTAGGGCAGCTTATAAGCTTGCTCGAGGAGCCTGTTAAAAAGAAAATCCTCTCTGATGAAAGTTTTCAACAACACATCCTTGACTGTAAAACAGCGATGTCCCACAATTTGCTTCTTAAGTTTGGATAAAATCCTGGCTCTGGCTATTCAAATGAAAGATAATTAGCGGTACTTCGTTGAGGTATTTTTATTCAATCTTGCCTAAGTTGTTGCTTGTAACGTTCAAGTCTGTTGAGTTGAGAGAGAACTTCCAAATTATCACCACTCAAATAAAGGCCACTTAGTAGCACTCTCCAGTGATACTGTTAGCACAATGCTATTGTACTTCACCATCAAACGAAAGCTGGCTTTAGCAATACTTGATGTTTGAGCCGTTGATGTTGTATATATTGTGTCATTATTCAAATGACTATACTGCCGAAAGCAGCACTTTGCAGAGGCCCTGCTTACCATGCTGCAAAAGCTGGTTTAAACTTTTCGGCCTGTGAATGCAATGATTTTAAGGTAGCATCATGTGAAAACTAGAGCTACTTAGCAAAGTGTTTTTGTGGAGCCGTTTACGACGTAGTAAACTGCCAGCGGTTAGTAACTCAATTTAAGTTCGTGAACGAAATCCCAAACTGACTATGACGGAACATCAAATGGACGACTGCGTGGGAAGTAGTTCCTTCCACGCCGTAGATGTTCTATCTTTTAAGTCTGTGGATGAAATTCTCCGTGTTCATATAAAAGTTACCGATCCGCACTTTGCTGTGGCCTTGTTTTTCATGTTGTACCAAGTGGTCTAAAATCACCATTACATTAAATGAAAGCTTTTAAGCACTTATTTTTCGGTGAAGCTATTCACGGTGCTCAACCGAATAGAGTTAAGTTAAATTCTGTGTATAAATGAATTCTCTTTAGTGTGGGCCATTGAAGTAAACGCTATATTGGACAGTCCTTTCCTTAACTAATGAACGATATGCTTTACGAGGCGCTAGTAACTTTTGAGACTGAATGAAATTCTACTAGTGTGATCGATCAATAAATAAAGAGGTAATCTCATGGTTTATTAACAGAGTATACAAACATGCAGAGATTTTTCGTCTGCTAATATGTAATGAAGTTATCGCAATATCTACCAAGAGAAAATACGACATAAATGGAAAATTCAATTAGCAGTCGATCTATTACACATTTACAAATACACGATATGAAAAAAGTTTTTTTTTTTTACAGAAGTGTTATGAACGTAGGATCGTGCGTTTTCTGAGTAATCTCCAAATGAAATTAGCATTCCAGACAACGCACGCGACTCTGAAATTAACATCATTGCTTTTTCCACGCCGCGATCTTCGATTAACTCTCAAATTTGACTGTACCACTCAGTTTAGATCATCTAAAAGCTAATTAGGATGAGAAGTCCTTTGGTGATGCTACACAAGGCGTTTTATATTAGTTTGGAGTGTGTGGATGTGTTTTGATGAAAGCTGTCTATTCAGTCAACAGTTATTTGAAGGCGCGCTATGTTTTAGTTAGAATAAACGCCCCGTTTGGCATATCGTTATACTAACTCCATAATAACGCGGCTATGCCATTCACCTTAGTTCAGCTTAAGTCACGTCGGGTCTTGTCCTTCGATTCACAAGGCCTGGTATATTAGTGTCGAGTCTGTAGATGTTCAAGATGAACGCCAGTCATTGAGCAGTCCATGTGGTGTTTAGTGTTACGGTATTCATCGTTCTCTGTCTGTAGATGATACTCTAAATGGTACAACAGCAATAAAACTGTTTCTATATGTACAGGTTCGTGATTTTCACATCCATATAAATTTAAAAATGCACAATTACTCTATGCGGTGCCATTTATAATCCAGACAGTTACCAAATGAATTTTGTAGTTCTGGAGAAAACACCGAACGAAAAAGTCATTTTATAGCTGATGATTCGTAACGCAGAATCTAGTATTGATGGCATACAAGTGCTTCACAACAAACGACTTAAAACTAAATGTTTATTAATACTGCTTTTCCCAAAACACTCCTTTTCTACACATCCCTGCATTAATGGGGTCAATTATTGTGAGTACTTGGAGACTAGAGCTTAAAGAGACATCAGACTTAATTGGAGATTCACTTGATACCATTCCAAAGAGTGTCGCGCCATATTGAAGTGATTTCTTGGTGCACTAGTGATTTGGTGAACTTACTTATACACCACTGAACAGTTTAATTTGATTTATTTATCCACAGATTCAGCAACTTCGATGAAATGTCTGGGCTTGAAACGAAAAAGGGCCGGAAAGACCCCACGTTGAGTGCAGTTGGGCTAGACACTGATTCAGTCACAATTTCGGTACAAAGGACACGCAAAATGTAGAAGGACTAGCACAGCTGTTATCGCTGAAGAAATCCTTCTGCGAGGCTCAGATAAAACACCGGCTTATATTTAAGAGCTTTCCCTGGAGTGTTTCGAATTTTGCGATAAATATCAGAGAGTCCATGTTACGGCCTACCACAGTGATTTGTCGTGAATGAAGTACACGATTAGTTCATAGCCCGCTTGCGTGCAGCAGACATCTGCTGTAATTCTCAGTGCATTTGATGAGAACTTTACATGAGATTAAACAAAAAATGACGAATTTTCCTGGAATAGTCTTTTCTGTTTTGTCGGGAAAGGATTTACGCCTTTCAGTACCAATATAAAATATATTGCGATATCGTTAAAAATATGATAAATAAATTGGCACATACTTTTATAAAGAAATCATAATACTTGAAAAAAGAAATTTAGCGATCCAGCTCAAGATTAGATTCTAGTAAGCTTTGGGATAAAATAATAACACTATTGTTGACAAACTTGCGTTATTTTTTGTACGGAAAATTAAATCCATCTGCCCGGCTATCGCTCCTAACACATTTCGATAATATTAATGATCTGTTATTACCAATCCCGGCTACGTTATTCTTTTCAGAGGCAACTTTAAAATCTTTTAATAACGAAATACTCATCGTAAGGAAACGCAACCACAACACAAGAACTAAATAGGCAAACCATCAGCGAGAAAACTTCGTCAAAATAAAACGATCAATCTGTAAAATCTTACTAAATCCGTGTAAAATCGTCTCGAAAGTTTCTGACAAAAATAGTAACTACTAGGTGAATGGAACAGCCGAATAGTTTACAAGCATGAAATAACTTAGTAAGAAAGTACTCTGTGATGCTATTGCGCGAGATACTTTTCATCTCCGAGGACGTTCGGACATCAATTGTTTACAATCAGAGCTAGTGATACTAAAAATAAAAAAATCAAAGGCCAAAAAGAGCAGCTGTTTTAGCTTGGTTGAGAACGGGGTCATTGTGCAGAGGGACACAAAACAAACTCAAATATACAGAACGTACTTTTATAGCCAGACAAGACGGAATGATTTTTGGAAGGATTTGGTTAACACGAAGATGTACCGTGATATATGCTTGACAGTGTTGCACGTTGTTTGTGTTTCTTCCAATCATTTTTTAGCATGAAAAGTGATGATGGTGATAATGACATTGTCAATTACAATAGCCTTTCCAAACGATCACACCACTACAAATGTATGCTTCAAAACGTTATTGAAGTGAAAAAGAAAATCCAACAACTAACACTGAGATTACAAGAAAACTGTAGGAGTTTTCATTTTTGGTATTATTCTCAAAACATCGTGAAGTGAAGTAGTTGTATGACCTTTTCAAGCATTAATTCTGGTATTAAATTATGTCTTTTGAACATCGCGTCTCTACTTAAACTAGTAAACGTACATGGAAGCTTGTCCATGTAATGATAAATTACTAAGCATTACTTAAGCATTACTCTAAGCACTACCTATAGGAGGCAGCTGTAGAGTGTAGATACATGGACTCATCAGTAGTAGCGCGTATTCAAACTGACAGACTGCATCTCATACAAGCGTTTTATCAATTACGATGTATATATACGGTGGTTGGTACATTCAAATGAACGCTCATGACAATTGATTTGTAGCAGTGTGCCTCTGTTTTTCTTTCTCCTACGAACACTTAAACTGCTCCTCTGTTTGGAGTTATAGCCACTCATGGCTACATATATGAACTGATCTCTCAAAACTGACCTATTCATCATATACATCACTCTGAGCTGTACAGCAGGGTTTTCGAGTCCTTAACCTACGGTTTTTAAACATAGCACAGTAGAGATACAATGCAGTTAGTGCTATGCACTAAAGTAGCCCACTCCTGGGATATTTGCGAGCGATACAAACTGGAAAACAATTCTACCCACGTGTACAGGCGGGCTGTTAACAATTTGCTGTTCTTTGCACTTGCACGTAAGAAGCTCATCTCTTCGACGCCGGCTGATCACGAAACCAATATACAACTGTTTTCTGCGAAATTCACTAACAAAATTTCATGAAAAAGCAAAAATTGGAACACTGGTAATATTCGGTAGGAAGGACTTGGCAGTTTTGACTCAGAAGCTTGACTCCTTAAGGCATGGCTGAGAAACTTGATTGCTACAGTGTCGAGTCCTCACGCAATCGCTAAATCAAAATCTTAATTGATTTAGTGTATTTACACGAGTTTGTTACTAGTTAAAACAAAAGACTAGCATCAATCAATCTTAGACACACGAATAGGTTCCTTCCTCTCTTTTGTCCGCAAAAAAGCAATTGAAGAAAGTTCGTTTCAAGTCCGTGATTTATTTGAATGACATCCTTAATAGGTACATCCAAACCGTCGATAGATACATCACGAAAAAAGCAATGAGTGATTGGAGTTGCTCAAGAGCATTGGCTTTTTTTTTTCCATTTGTTTATTGTCGCCAGGGTATAATTTGGTCCCGTCCGCCAGTGCCGTACGCACCTTCATAACCGTCGCGTGGTCGATAACACACACGAAAGAATTGAGAAACAAAAGAGCGAAACCACTTAGCCGTGACACACAGGGAAGCTTAACATGTCCTTCCATCGAATTTATCTAAACAAACTCTACAACGACTCGTTATATAGCGAAAGAGTGGCACAAGCAAAGCGGTGAATCGACGAAGAGCCGCGCAAAACGGGCTTACGAGATCGCTTTAAGGGTGCTCGGGTTAACATATTTGTTTTAAGCGTGTAGATGCATTCTAGTCATATTTGGCCAACATAAGTAGCGTTCTCTTGCCGAAGTAAACATTGTACTCATCCGGAACCCTGAACAAAGTGACTACACGGACACACACTGATAGTCATCGCCCAAAAACGTTGCTACTTCTTCTACAGAAGCACTGGAATTTTTCGCGCCTAAAATGGAGGGAGTGAAATAGATTACAAACAATACGCCAGTCACGCTATGAGCAAAAACAAAGTTCATTGAGCGTCCTTCTATAAAGTGAATGAATTACGTTCGCGTACGTTTCTTTCGGACTAATTTGTATTCTTCAGATCTAAGGCGAAGGCTAATTTTGGAAGTATAAACACGGTGAGAACAACCTTGAATGAATCTTCTAGCTCGAAGCTCATTTAAAAGAGTATAAACAAAAAGACACGCTAAAGAGATCGCGTACATGATCTGCGTAGAGTCTCCAGTGAATAAGATAATAGTTTCCCTCTCCCAAACATTGTTTAAAGCCTTTGAGAATTGTAGGCGTATGACACTGGAAACTTTATCAAGGCCGTTGTCAAACGAATGCTTCGCAGAGAGCTTTCTTGGAACGAACAAACGGATCTTTAGCTAAACACAGTCATGTTCTAAACACGAAAGGCGCATCGGAGATTGAAGGAGTTTACTGCAATTTTCGATTAGCTGCTCTCTAGTGGACTAGATTAGTGTCAACCTTTGTTAGAGACAAACAGAAGCTCGTATCTGAAACCTCGTTGAATTAGGAGGTTTAAAATCAACAAAACGCGGTGCGTTTCCTTACGACGGCTTCACTAGCTTTCGTCAGATCATGCGAATTGTAGAAAACCTCACGCAATGCGTTATTGGTCTGCAAAGTAAGTTGCACATAAATATACCGTAATCAGTTTACCTGAAAGAGCTCTCTACCTAGCGCCGAATCACAGAGTAGCCGGGCAGTCTGCTGAGTGCCAGAGATGGGGGACGACAAGCAGAAGTCGGCAGGCAAACTATCGCCTTTAGCCTCTATCATAAAAATTTCAGTCACTGGGCTGGCTGATCGCGGTGAAAAGGTGAGATGCGGCAAATAGGCATGCGCGCGGACCATCAAACACGTGCTCCTTGGACTGGAAAACACGCTAACGATCAATTTCATGAGAATGGAAACAAATTTATCAAAGCCCGCTTAATAATTAAACAATGTCAGTTGCTTTTACGGAGTGTAAGAAACTTGTAAGAAAAAAAATAATGTTTTTAATCACTGACATGTCAACAATTCGTTTGCTAATTTACAAACTGATATTTGACCGCGTGCTCAGTGTTTCGTAAAGGCCGAAGTTGAAGCGCTCAACTTGGAAATAATTTAAGTGGAACGTTATAAAATATATCAAGATATTTCATTTTTTTTAATTTTCAAAGGCGCAAACCAAATTTTTTTTTTTAAAAAAAGCAAAATTGTTATGTGAAAAAGGGAAGCGGATTTGGTAAATTTTTTCGACCCCAGTTATCTTGAATAAATGGAAAAATATTTTTAGAAATAAACAATAAGGGTAACAGATATAATAATATTAATAATTATTATTAGTAGTAATGACAGAAATTATTATTATTATTATTATCATAATATCATTTAAAAATACACTGGAAAGAACCTGTGACCTCGTCAATGACATTGAAACGTAGCGCCAAAAAATTGCGGAACTTTTGAAGGCCGAAGTATTGTAAAAAACCAACAGAACTTCTATTATTTGAAGTGCTTCTTGAAACGAGGAGCCCACAAAAGTGAATATGCAAGATTGTTAAGAAAAATACTCACTACAGTTGAAGTATGCCCATGCAAAAGCAATACATTCATTGCGTGATTTTCGACCGCGAAGGCGGGAATTGTTAGTTCATACTAAATCGCATTAGTTGGCGAAAGGGATTTGAACGGGAAGGAAGCAAGGATTGATTAATTTGAAGATTCCGAATGGGCCGATATGTTGAAGTCCAATCGAGGTTAGATTTGAAGTTAATTTGCTTGACCTTTCGAATGGAACAAACAACAGCAGAACGAGTATGCCAGGAATGCCGCAATACAATTAATGTGTAATCGAACTCTTGATCCAAAGAATGTCAGTTATTCGACGCTTTTACCTCTTTGGAAGCTGCTTATGCTATTGGAATTCTAAACAGATCGTCGAAGGCTCGCAGAAGGGGAAAACACGAGTGTGAAGAGGCGTGGGCGCTTTTCAGATACTTATGTTTGCTTTTTGAAGGTTGCTAGGAAGCCAACTATTGATTTTCAGACAGGCTTTTCAGAGTATCTGTCTGCCAAGCGAAATGGCAAGTGTCCAAGATCATTCAGGGATGACCACTTCAAAGGATTCTGAAAAAGAACCGACCGGACACTAAATATCTATTAGCCATTGTGCATGTGAAGCTTGTGTGATCAGTGGCAAAGTAAACAATTGAGTGTGTGCGTGTAGTAAAAGCCACTTGCTACAGGATCTTTTGCTAGGCGACGACGAGGTGTTTTGGCTATTGGCACAAAGAGTAGCCCAAGGGGGTTAGGTAGAATGCAGAGTAGAAAAGAAGGGGTCGTACTCCCCCCCTCCCCCGCATAACTTTCCCTATGGTCTGTCCCTCTTCCCTTCATTTCTGGCTCTTTTGTAACAATTAGTTGTTTTTTTTTGGGGGGGGGGGGGGGTAGCGTTGGGAGGTCTTTGGAGAGGAGGTCGGAGATTCGATCTCCGGGGCTAGAGGGTCTTAAAATAACTGAGGTAGAAGATACTGCGATGCCTTTGCCCTCAAACGTTTTGACCTTCGCGTAACTCGGATGACCACTGGCAGGCAATTCTAAAACGGGAGTCATAGAAAAAGTATCCTCATTTAATAATCCGTTGAGTTTTTTTTTTAAAATCCATCATTGCCATTTTTCAATGCCTCGTTACAATATCGGGGAATAAAATAAAATGAAAAATATTCTCAGGTATAGCGATTTGATGGCCATTCAATTCTTAAAAGCAACTTCACAGGGAATGCCTAGCAACTACAAAGGAGAATTTTCATTTCGATCATAAGCCTAAAATGATAATGTATCCTGCATACTTCCAGTTTGTTTAGGTTGATATGGCTACGTTTAGGTGACTCTCATTTCAGCTCAAAGCTCTTGAAAAACGACAAGTCCGAAATGGCTTAATATTTCAAACTTGCAAGTCAAATAAGTGCAGAATAGAGTGGTTTTCGTTTGAGTGTCGTAAAACCAAAACCAAAGTAATTACTCTGGCCAATCACATAGGACACAGACAGTACATTGAACCAATCAAAACTCGAAGTAATTACATGTGGCTGACGCAAAGCGCGGGAAAATGCATGCGAGCGCGTCACAATTGGCTTTGGTTTTACTTCTGATTGGATGAAAAGGTGGCGCGAATCTTTTAAGCCAATCACATCGTGTAGAAAGTGCAAAACCAATTACTTTTCGACACTCAAATGAAAACCGCTCTAAAAAACCCGCAAGTAAAACCTAGTCAGTTTGAGAACCTGTTAGCTTAAATTTGCCAGTTAGAATACCCCTATACAACTAAGAATTTGAAACAGGTTATTATTTTCTAAAATCTATTAAAGATGTGTACACTTGGGAAAACAAGTCAACATTAATTATTTTGTTTTTATTTTTGGGGATCTTATTATTGTCATGTTCACTGAAATAATAATTTGGTAAGCAATTTTTGTGTAAGGAAAAAGTTCAACATTACTAACTTCTGTTACTGAGCTACAATGTTATTTGTTTGCCGTAGAAAAAGAAACTAAATAGCCCACACTTGTACTAAGCATACCGACGAACCTGTTTAGGCTAGAAAATGTAGGTTTCTTACTAGCCTAAACCTAACCGCAGACGTATTTCCGGTCGTCGCTTCTCTCCCTCCGAGAAGCGACGACCGAAATGCGTCTACAGTTCGCATGCTAGTTTTTTACATGTGAGTTTTCAGTTCTGTATTTACAGAATTTACAAAGTTGCTTGTAGGAAAATGTTGTACGTTTTGCAAATTACAGAAAGGCTGAAAACTGAACAAGCTTGGGCTACATTAAAATACAGTCATGTATGCAGAATTAGTATGGAACGATTGTATAGGAATCCCCGTATAAACGAATTTGTGGGAAAACGACCAAAGTGTTCATGGTATCAGGCTCTGTTTAATGTCTACTTGGCCTTAAAACTCAAACATGCAGTGTTAAGTCACTCAGCATATAGGTTAATCGTATAAATGTTATCTTTTTCAGTTTAATAATCCGGTGTCAGAATACTTATGTAGACTTTGACCAAGGAAATATAACTCGCTATATACCGATTCTAGTCTTAGCTGGTCTGTTACGCATCCATCTACAGTCGTACTTGGCAAACGTAACAATTTTTTCCCTTAGATCAGTTTAATTTTTAAAACCAAGAACTGTCCCAAGTTTCTGTAAAAGCTACACGAGAATTATGGACTTCAAGGTAATTTCGCTGATTCTCAAAGTAAATAACCATAAATGAATAAATAAATAAATAAATAAATAACGGTTTAGAGCTAGCACATCCACATAGCTGGTTATTCGTTCATTGCCATTTCTGATCGATTTGGAGTTTGAAAAGGTTGTCTTTTCTTAAGCAGCCCGTTCCAGGTGTTCAGATAGTAGCCTCTTTACAGACCTTCTCCCCTCCCCTCCCCTCAGGAAAAAGTGGAGTGTGGACCGAAGTAAGTAAGAGAGCGAGAAAAAAATAGGGAGAGGCAGGAGCTTATTCCGTGGAAAAGTGGAATACCCGGAGAAAAACCTCTCGGGGTGGGGGGGGGGGGGGGGGGGCAGAGAAAAGGACCAACCATAGGACTCGAACCCAGGCCACAATGGTGGTGAGCGAGTCGGTTCTCTCACCAGCTTATCAATCTTGCTCCTCAAGAAAAAGAGAAAAAACAAATTCATTTCCCAATGTGTTACCAATCAATGATCTGTGGCTTTCACTTTTAAGTGTTTTTCTTTTTCTCTCCGTAAAACTTCAAAGCTAGTCCATTTCTTTCCTTCCCCTTCAGCCAGACACTGCACCTTTTAGCAAGTCAGTGAAGGGCGTTTAAACAAGGCGTTTTATGGGCCCGACGGCTATGCTATGCTGATGAACCCTAATAAGGGCGAAACAGATGTCCATGGCTGCCGCTGCCCGGGTGATATGGCTGTGCGCATACGTCAGGTACTGGCTAGACCGCCGTGACGTGGGTTTGTGTTGGTGTGTCACTTGCTCAAAAGTTTGTCTTCACCCTTTAGCACGACTAGGTTACTCTTAACACTAATACTCGTTGACGTTGCACTTACGTTACCACTGAGGTGGCTCGCGCTCCTCATTTGCCACACAAAAATGGAAAACAATATTATTCTCTCAAAATATTTTGTCCATTTCTAATTGACTCAAATTCCACGACTAAGTCTTCATTACCAGCTAGCGTTGACCAAATTTGGAAGACGTTGCGATATCCGAAAAATGACGTCAAAAGTACAGAATAGTCTTCAGAAAAGGGGACGGCATCCGAGAAGCCCTGTGGACGAGGTTGCGTTGTTTTGGTAGAGAAAGACAAAATGGCTGAACATTTTACACGTTTCGAAGAAAAAGAAGAAATGACAAAACTACTGCCTATAGACATGATAAGAACAGCAAGAATACAACACGACGGATGACATTTGCTATTTGAGGCGCGCCTCGTTGGCTATCTACCATCTCATATCCAACGTGCAATCGTGGAATAATTGTTAAATATCTGCTAGACTAAGCATTCCTTTATATTATGAACTTGCTGAGAAACGGGCAAATAACAACGAGAACGTAACATCGATCGAGCTAAGCATATTTAGCTTGATTTTACACTAGGAATTATCTTGAATGAATAATAAAACAATTATTGGATTAGGCTTTCGTATGATGTGAAGAACTATGCAGATCAAGAGGGTGTAGCCAGTGATTTTGTTACCTCTGCGTCCTGCGTCCTTGACGCATAAAAATCCGCAAAGACGCAAAATAATTCATGGCATGCGTCCCGCAGGACGCAAAGAACGATCGAACGATTTGAAGATTTTTTTGGTGGAATATCCTGTTCGTGTGATTTTTGTGCCTGTGGTTTAAAGATGCATATTTATTTTAGTTTAATATATAGAAGGACTATGTTTTAATATCAGTAAACTGTAATAAAGAGTTTTGGTGTCTGTCTCCAGATTAACTGTCTGGTTACATAAAGGCCCAAGCATTTTCAATTTAGGACTCTGTTTGTTTGTTTGTTTTTGAACTGGGATTCATTGTTTATGGACAGGGACTCACAAGATGACTGAGTCCCAGGACTCACCATAACTATTTGTAACAAAATCACTGTGAAGCCTCTTCCTATCTCAATAATTCTTCACATCATATTCAGCCATATCCAATAACTGCTAAAAATGATAATTACTATCTAAAAGCTAATGACATTTTAATTTCAATGACTTATAAGAAATAACCAATCATTAATTTTAACATCAATATTTACAAATGACGATATTTAAGGAAATTCTGTAAAACCTAAATTAAGTCTAAGCTACTTTTTTAAGCAAAAATTTCTTAATCTCCTTACAAAACGTGTTACTTGTAAAATCTACAAAACTGCGTCAATTATTAGGCTGTTCGTTAAAAAGTCTAGAAGCTCTGGTTTGTGTACGTTTAGGCAAAGTCAGTTGTGTGGCCACAAAGGTTTAAACGTGATTTTTAACAAGTTCCACTTTCTCTTCAGTTTACTTTATACATCGATTATACAGATAACATCTTTATATTTCGATTGACTGAAAACAAAATTAGCGCAGAAGATAGTAACGGGATGAATTGTTGGTCTCCAGGGGACGGTGGAGAAGAATGAATTCAAATTGATATGCAACAGAAAGAGTGAATACCTAACTAAAAAGAGAACTAAGATGATAAAAACAGAAAAAAACTAAATCTTACTGCAGTCTAAGTGTTCAATGTTGTCTGTAATAGCGGGAGTTTGTTCAGCCAGTCAGCCAAATGTCGACATTTTTGCCTTGTAGTTGGCTCCCTTGTGTGCGTTATAACGAGGTGTCCACAAGGCGAAACTGAGTCTATTTGCACGACTGTGTAAAGACCCTGTAAAATCTGTACAGACTAAATTGGCGGAATCGCCAGTATGTCGTAGCTTTGAAATTTTCGCGTTTAGTGAGATGAAAAAGTCATCAGTCCTCACGTAGTCTATGGTATTGAAAATAAAGCCTGAAACAATTCAGAGGTTCGACGGAATTTAGACACTCGATCACTTTGTTACGCCGGTATGGCGCGACTCAAATCCTGCGGTTCTGTTAGCCGTTTTTTTTATATATATAAATAGAGAAAACCGCCAGCTAGCGGGCAGAAATTTCGTCTAATCTCAAAGGATCGGTGAGGTTTTTTTCCTTGGAATTCATCCAACGCGTTAACCCGTGGTGTTAGTTTCAAATGTGAAGTGAAAATTGCGTGGCTTGTGTCCGCAATACCCTTTTGCCACCAATGCCACCAAATACCAGATGCGTTGCTGTTCTGAACTCAAAGTACAATTCTAGAGTTTAGTTCTACTATGAATAGATAAAGGTTTACTTGTTAAAACCAAGACCTGTACACGAAACTTCCAAAATAAATGGCTAGGAAAAAAAAGGAAACAATCGCAGTGCTTCTTCTTGGATTTGCTCCAAAACAATTAATTTTTTCAATACAGGGTGAAAAATAGTGTTTTTTGGCCAATTTTTTTCTTACCAACTTGAAGGTAACATGGTAATTTAAAACAGATGTTTCGCCTAGAAGCTGTAGTTAAATCCATGAAAAAAACATACTTTGACTACACCGCAGCCAGGCTCAATTTCCGAGGCTATTTCGGGCCCGGTCTTGAAACAACTGCTGGTAATCAACCCGCCACTTAGCCTACGAGCAAGCTCTCCTATTTGGGCGAGTGAAACGTGTCTCGCGAGAACGCGCGAGCGAGCGGCGATAGGAGAGCTTGCTCGCAGGCTTACCGCCACTGCAGTAGAAAATCGGAAGCCAGTGAAGTGTAACCACGTGGCAACGGTCGTACGAGCTACAGTCAAAAAACGAATCAAGGAGAGGGACTCCCGTATGAAAGTAACGGGGATTCTCTCCTTTCTCTCAGCGAGATGAAAATCATTTGCAGATTTTAGTCTCACTTGAGGTGCTCAGAGAGGAAAGCCAACACTTTTGCCCTTTAAGATATCACTTGAGGTTTTGCGGAAAGAAAGTCCGAAATAAAAATAGCAACTGAAACGCTGCTTTACTGTGTTGCAGTTTGCCTAGTCGCTAGGCCTCATTATTCCGCGCGATCCATATGTTTCGGGTCACGTGGTCCAAGCGAATTCCCGCGCTTTCGCCTCGGATACGTCATCGAAATGCATTGACCGAGAAAGCCTGGAAAAATGCCGTACAGGGGCTAGGCAATGTTGGAGTATAGTCTCCATTAGGAGTAACATAAAGCCTGAACTACGACCAGATTGCTCTCCCTTATAATGTGGGTCAAATAAAGACAAAGCCCCCCCCCCCCCCCCCCCCCCCCCGCCCCAGGTTGGTTCAAATCTTATTTTCCGACGGGCATCCACTCGTTTTATATGAGTCCTCCCCTCTTAGGGAAAACTAGCTACTGTGCTGTGCAGTAATAAAGCGTTTTCACTCACGTGGCCAGCATCTATGCAAATTTACTGGAACAAAAGAAAGCGTGTGCATAAGAAAAGTCAAGTTCAACTCACACGGATTCGTCTGAAACACCAAAAAGGCCGCCCTTTCATTGTTTTTGATGTCATGTGAAAACGCTCTACATTGAAGTTATAAAAATGTGCCCGACCATATACATGGCAACTGATTGAATCTACCACTGTACATAGCAGACAAAGTATTAAGAAATGATGTCAGTGATATCCTACCTGTAGATAATCCTGTTTGTGTTTTCTGGTTTTTTTTCTTCTTACAGAAAGCTGTTGACGGTCATCCATCCGATCTGACTCCAACATTCTTGCAGGTTCCATTTTTTGTAAGTTTGGGTGGTTTATCCTGGCCACTTTGAATTTCTGGGCCAACTGTCTTGATCTATTGGAAAAAGCACAACAGTTGGTTTTAGAGGAATAATCAGGAGTTTTCTGAAGGTACTAGCCACCACCTGGCCATTCTGAGGTGAGTCGCGGCGGCGGGGCGGGGGAGGGGCGAGTCGGTGCGGCGTCAAATAGGCCAATTCGATATATTGAAATTACAACTTGGCCCCGAGACTCGGGGAAATACAACAGAGAAAATGTGTTATTCATCCCATTCCTGAAAGTGATTTCTTTTTTTTTTATTCCAGCTTCGGAGCCGTGAATTTTAGCGTGTGTTTGATGGATCGTATTCGGGCAGAATTTTGTGACAACTCTCAGACTTCGATGGCAAATTGAAACTGGAATGTTACGTTCATCTTAATTACAAATGTCTACCTGGTCGCGGTTGTTCAAACGTCGGATAGCCCTATCCACCGGATAAATCACTATCCAGCGGATAGCGTAATTGATTTCCGTAATACTTATCCGCTGGATAGTGATTTATCCGGTGGATAGCGCTATCCAGCGTTTGAACAACCGGAGCCAGATATCTAGATTTAACGATTCAATTGAAGCCAAAACAAGTGATTTTTAGAGTTTTATTCGAGAATAGGGTCGATCGAACTCGCCCTAAATGTATCAAAATTAGTCCGTTGCTCTGTAGGGCTGCTTTTGGTGGCATTTTTTGACCCAGTACGTTTCCCGGGCAACTCTAAAAGAAGGATGAAAGAAGCTATAGCGTCCCCAAAACAGTCCCATAGTGCAGTTCGACACAACACTGACTCCCGCTCTACCAGAAACTACGCAGTTATACCGAGAAAAAAAGTAACATTTTGCGATGCACCACTGCTTTTCCCTGGAAATGGCGTCTGAGGTTCGAGCGTAGAAATTCCATACTGATGACGTGTCACCACTCAAATCTGGGTAGTTTTTGTGATTGGGTGAAGCGAATTTTGAACCACACAGAAGAACTACCCAGATTTGGGTGGTGACACGTCATCAGTGTGGAATTCCTGCCCTCATTCCTCGCTCAGACGTCATTTCGCGGGGAAACCATGGCCAGCGGTGGCGTCGCGAAATTTCGGCTGTTTTCTGAGGCTAATACGTAGTTATAAATGACTACAGTCAACGTTCTCTTTCCACTGTTGGTCAATGTCGTTCTCAGTCAGACATTTTCTTTGTCTCTATATAAGCGGGCACTTTGTGCCTATCCTAACAGCGATGCAGGCCCGTTTCAGAGAGAGTTGACTACATATGTATAGAAAACGTCTGTGGTTTCCCATCGCGGCAAAGGCAATAGGAAAGATAAATTATCTTTTCTGTCTCAAAATGTCGTCAGTCCTTGAGATGTAGATCGTGACGTTTGGCATGGTGTGGCTCAAGAGGATAACACTAAAAGCACATGGTCAACCATTCCATCTCAATAAAGACCTAGATAGATTCTAGGACGGGGACGACAACGAGAAGGAGATTTTCTCAATACTGAGGGGTGCACGCGCGTAAACTAACGTCATTTTGGCGGGAAAACGTGATAGTCGTCATCATTCTACTGCTTGTTTAACCAGAAATGTCGTAATGGTGGAAACAAGTTGTCAAATGTTAGACGTTTTCTCATTTTGCGATCGGGAGAGGGCTTCACCTCCCCGCAATAGGAAAACAGTGCTAACCTTTTAGGTGAAAAAAGTACAGTGAAGCTTTTTTAGAATGTGGACTTCCAGAAAATATCCATACCCCATACCCCCTCCCCCCTCCCCCCCCCCCCCCCCCCCCCCCCGACAGGGAAGGCCTTTTTTCTTTAGACCCCCAACGCCCTCCGTGGAGGGGTATGGTTATCCTTGGAACTACACAATACTCGACAAAACTTTAAGTTAAATCTCGTAGTCGTTCTCCTCCTCAAATCTAAAGGTCTTTAAAGAGGTGGAATGGTTCACTACATGTGCTTTTAAAGCAAGCCTCTTTAGCCTCATCATGCCGGAAAGGGAGGACTAACTCACAGGGTTTATTCTAGAAACTGGCCAATGAGGGTCAAATGGCCCCCCCTTCTGTAATTTTAAGGGGCCCTTTTTCAAGAAAGGGGTTCCGAGAAAGGGGAGACCAAATCCAAAAACAAACGAAGTGATTTTGGAGACTTTTGACATTCTACATGGGACGGACTCGCTGGACGCTTTGCCGCCATTTTGAAACATTCTGGCCAACTGAAAAAGCCTGGGCTCGAATTACCGCAGAATCCCGTATGTTTGCCCGGTGAAATAATGACTCAAACGACGAAGAGAAAGGCCATTGAGACAGTAAGAGGCTATAAAGGTCCAAAGTAAGTTTACAGAGCCGCCGTAAAATCAGTGTTGTTGTCAGTGATGTTTTCGAATACTTTGTTTAAAAAAAATAGTACTGATCCTTGGGTTTATTTCGACGCGGCAACGTAAATTATATGCGGCATTTTTTTCCAAATTGCGGAGATCCCCCAAGGCTGCGCTCTAGAATAAACCCTGACTCAGTAGGCCTATCGGCGTTTTGTAGTTCGTTATTCGCCACTTTCGAAACGAGAAGGGGACTGTAGCCGAAATGTGTCCCCAAATTGTGTCTATGATCGTTACTGGGGACGGTCAGTTGTTGGCCAAATAGACCTTGTCACGGTTTTGGAAGCCATCTTGACGAGTTGGCTACCGCGTGAGAAATTACAGTGTTTGTATGAGAATCTAATGTCGAATAACTTCATGTAAAATGGCTGTTCTGAAAAAAAAAATTAATTGTAAACTAAAGCTTCACTCGTAACAATTCTACTGAGAACATTTGAAGGCGTTACATACAGCTACATACGCTAGAACCACTTTTCAAAATTTTCTGTACATTTATCTGTAAAAACTTGTCTTCCCTTCCCACCGACTAAAATTTCCCGGGAAAAATTTGCGGCAAATATATGGAAAATCTAAAGCAAGCTAGCGTCTGGAGAAATTTAAGCACAGTTAAGGCCCCCAAAATTTGTTAGTATGATCCTTTGTTGTGTACAGCTTTAGTTTACAATTCTTTTTTTTTTTTCAGAACAGCCGTTTTACGAAAACTATTCGACATTAGATTCTTATCATGACAAACATTGTAATTTCTCACGCGGTTGCCTACTCGTCAAAAAATGGTCTCCAAAACCGTGACAAGGTCTATAGTCCCAGCTATTGACATGTCATTCTTCCAATTGTTTTAGTATTGTTTGGGGTCAGGGAAACGCACCATTGGTGACTTCTCTTCCGTGGTTACAGTGCTGCCTGGTGTAATTTGTTTGGTATCTTCTTCATAAATCTGCAGGTGCATTTTGTGGGTGAGGGCACCAAAAAATGACTTCAACACAGAATAAATTCACTAAAAACAGCAAATATATCGATCCTTCACTATGATCTAGCTCACGCTATTCATCGGTGATGAGCTAAAGGGGGGAAGGCCCTAGCCGTCCGCCTACGATAAAAAGATCGCTTTGTAAAATCTCTTACCTGATAAGACCCGCAAAGCACGTCCACGTGTTAAGACGAACATCAGAGCTTTTTTCTCCAGGATTTCCACGCTACCTTGCTGGAGAGATGAAATCATGATTCCTCAAAGGTCGGTCAAGTACTCGGATTGACAAGGCAAGCTCAGTTTGCGGTTTTTCACCGCCCCCAAGTCTTCTTTTCGTTGAACAATCTAGAATGAAAATAAAAGCATTTTGTCGCCTAAACGTCCACGCCACCTGGACTTCTAGGCGACAAAAACCGAAACACTGCAACGGAGGTTCACGAAAACGTCTGCACTTAAATCTAGTGCGAGACATCGGTAGCGATTAGATATAAAAACTTTGGGTTAGTATTGGTGCCCTTGGAGGATATATGAACAATACAGTCAAGAGCAATCGTTCGTACAAGAAAGTAGAGAAGAGGACGCAGTGAGGGTCGATTCTCTGAATCAGGGGCGCCTTTCCACAAGTTGCTCGGCAACTTTTTGGCAATTTCCCGTATTTCGAGCAAGTTTTGGCGATTCTGAGCAATTTCTAGTCGCACGAATACGTACAGGTACGATAAGCGACCACTAAGCTTCTTGGGATTGGTCTGAGGGACAGGATGAAGATCAACAAACATGGCGCACTAAACGTACTGTGTTCAAAACTGCAATAACATTTTGAGAATGTAAATAACCTTCGTTATCACAGAATTCCTAAAGACCCTGACGCACCAGGTATTTCTTCTTCAGTCAGAGGAACCTTGAGAGGTGGCTTGCTGCTGTTCGCCGTGTGTTTTTGCTGTCCCTCAAAACCCTCACTGTCATAAGTCGAAACAATTCCCCGCTCGTTTAGAACATGGCTTATTGTCTTCAATTTGTCTTGGGACGACTATTTAACAATTATTCCTCGAGCCTCGAATGGGCTTTGATTCAATAGCCCATTCAGCCTTCGGCCTCATGGGCTATTTACTCAGAGGCCATGAGGGCGAGAGGAATAATTGTTTTAGCAAAATCCAACTAGTTGGTCAAAAATATCGAGAATAAAAAAAATTTAACTGCTTACAGCTAGACTTAAACCTTTTTTGCCGCCAAAAGCCGGCGCTTTTCGCTACTAGTGGGCTATAACATATAGCCTAGTAGTTGCTCAACCAGTCAGAACGCAGGATTGATAACAGACCACCAGTTGGATTTTACTAAAAACTGTAATACCCAAGAGAAATTTCAAACAAAGGTTATACAAAATTGGTGTATTGTGGGAGATGTGTAAATGGCGAATAGTTTGCGGGAAAATCCGTATGGAAAGTAAAGTGAATACAACTTTTCGAGTCTCTCGTAGAACGAAAAATTCGCCGGAAACAAACGGAAAGTCTGAAAACGTAGTCGTGTTTTTCGTACTCTATTCTTATACATCCATCTTTGATATTAGTTTTACCAGTTTGTTTCAGTTTGCCCAAAACCCTGAACCGACCGGTTTCCGTAAGTAAACGATATTTCAACAACCTATATTTAACGGAATATTGCCTCCTTCCACTTTCCTCCTTTCATTGTGGAAATATGCACTGCGAATTTCTCATTTACAGGCCGTGAAACTTTTACGAATTTCTCCGGAATCACTAAAGCAATAATAGAGTCCTTAGGATACACCGTTATACGCCATTATCACATCTCGAAAGTAATGGTTGTCTTTCCCGTAGGTCACCAATTAAATGAGTTTAGAAGTAAGAAGTATATCAGTGCCGCGAGAAATTAACCTCTCCTGTCCACTCACATGGGCTTTACTTTTTACAGTGTTTTCTTGCGTAGAATACACTGATGAGGTCTATTCTTGGGATACACTGCAACAAAATTAGAAAAGAAAGGAATCAGCGGAGGAAAGTCTTGGCAAAATTTTCACATGGCTGTAATAAATTATTAAAGTAAGCCTAACCTTTTTGTCCAAGAGTTTATTTAATGGCGGATTTATCCGCATCCACTTAAGTCTATAGACTCTAGTAGCACAGTGATTAGGTAGTGCAAGATCGCTTCGCACAACCCCTCAGTCCTCCTGCGAACGGTGAACCAGACTGACGTGTAGATGGAAGAAATGATATCTTGGAGTATTTCGAGTATCACATCACAGAAGAAAGCGGAAGTAATGATATTTGCCAAGTCATGACTGGAAAGAATCCTTGTAATGAACAAGCCAGCTTCCCGAAACTAGAAAAACCGCATCCACGACAAAGTTTAACAAAAAGAAAAGTGAAAAACTTATAGTAACCGAAAGTGATAACATGCCACGCACACATGCTGTGAAAACATTTAACATTTTAAAAAAACACTATCTTCTTAGATTATCACGTCTCTTAGACAAATTCCTTTCAAAAATGTTTCTGACACAGGAAAGTGATTATACGATAGACGTGGCTACACATAAATTATTACCCGTTATTACAGTCTCAATTTGTTATTAGTTCCATCTCAGCTCAGCCGGTATCTACACGGATTGACTTGTTTATGAAATAGCTGGCTGCTCTTCTGCTCTCCATTTTGTTTAAACAATATTTCAGAAACAGTACCTGTTGTTGGTGAATGAAAGTCTGTTTTGGCTTAGTACGATTAACTGATCATCATGAAAAAACTTTGTTTGCCAATTAACAAAAAACATCTGGGCTACAAGGGACGTTAATCTATGACCACCTTAATTATCATATTGTTGAGACTAGCAATGTCTTAAAATTACTTCTCTTATACCGCGTTCGAAAATGTAACTAACGTTAGCGACCAATTGCTTGGCACATTTTCATTAAAAGTAATCTGTTTATTATTTAACAAAAAAGACTATCGGTTTGTAAAGGGAGTGAAATGTTAAAGACTAAGCTAACTGAGAACGCGGATTTAATATTTAAAAAAAAACTCGCGTTCGACTCAGTATAAATGATGCAATCTTGGGTAAACTCGATCTACAATTTACGTTTGATAATTTGAGTTTTACCGGCCTAAAAAGGCAGTAGGTTGTTCGTTTAATGTACCATACATCGTATGACATAGCAATTTCGTGCAGGAACATTCATTTATGATGTAACGATCAAATCGTTCAAAGTTCAGATGGACAAGAGATCGATGACTCAGCTATTATTGGTGAGTATATGTGTAACAAGCTTAACCATACCTGAACGCCTGATCCACTGACTCGTTAACGAAACGGTAACCTAAATTCACCGATTCTGCCTTCATCAGGAAGATATCTGAAGGCACTTGATATTCAAGGCAAAGCTGTCTGGATTTTTCGACCAGACACAAAAGATGTCGCTTACGTTAATGACTCTAATCTCTTGTACTTGCGTGACGGAGCTGTTCCACGTGTTGTGAATGTCACGCGGTCCTTTCGTTGAAAATCTTATCCGTTAATTGAGGCGCGTTTTTTGAAGAATCAAACTTAGAGCCTTTATCCTAGATGCTTTGGAAGAAGCGAAGAGTCCGAACTTGATTCTTCAGAGTATTGTAAACAGCAATATTGGCGCAAACCGGAGAACGTGCCAGGCTTCATATTTTCACGGGAAGGCCGCTTGCCAGCGGTTAAGCCAGCGATACTTTTTATCTGTCAAAAAGTGCTCCTGGCAAGCGGTTTTTCCTCTGAGAATCGACGACAATTATTAATTGGCCCAGATGGCGCCAATATTAATGTTTTTTGCCAAAAGTAAGATGACAAAGCCATTTTCTCTAGCCGGCCGGGAGCTTTAGAATTGGTTTTAACAACTTTTCTTCAAAAAATCTTCAACATTTTTTCACTCTGTGGATGAAAATACTGGGCCTATGAGTTGTCGAGAGTGAGAAAACGGGAGCCGGCACCGCCTATAAAGATGTCTATAACCACCCACCCTAGGCTCCTACTGTTTTGGTAAAAGGAGCAGTTTTCTATAATACCGTAAAATTCCGAAAATAAGCCCCTTCATGTATAAGCCCCTCCAAATATAAGCCCCCCCACACCTGTAACGCAAAACACCCTTCGTTAAATCGTCCCTACAAATATACGCCACCCGGGGGCTTGTACTTGGAAAATTGCCGTCAATTACAAAGTAAAAAAAGCAAAAACGGTAAATTTACTTCCAACTATAAGGTTAGCGCAATCGATTTTGAAACGCAAATTGCCCTCCATAGATAAGCCCCTCCGAATATAAGCCCCTCCAAAAATAAGCCCCTCAAAAAGGGCCTTTCAAAAATATAAGCCCCGGGGCTTATTTTCGGAATTTTACGGTATACTAAGCATCTAGTCCATTTTTCGAGCCACGGGCACGAGAAAATAATAACTGATTAAGGAAATGATAAAAAAAAAATACCGGGGAAAAGAAAAAGAAAGGAGCTAGCAGATGGGCCAGAGATTTTCTTTTTTATGCTTATGAATGAGGGTCCGAATGATTTGGTGTGCCGGTTACTGGTAAACAAACGCAAGAGAGAGGTGGTCGCAAATATTTGCGGCATTGAAGGCTATAGAGTAAGACGCTAGCTAGATCGAAACTAAGTTCTTCATTCATTTGTCGTTCACTCTTCTACCAGCAAGTGCTGTTATCTTTTCTGTAAATCATCTGCACCAGTCACTATTAGTTAGTTCACGAATTTCACTGTCTAAACCGAAGCCTGATTGAAATTTCAAAATGCACTTGCGCAGTTCCAATGTACTTGGCGAAGTCTAGTCAGTGACCCAGTCCAACACCCTTACTTGTTCTCCTTCCGTTTCATGACTCCGGCAATCGTATGCACCTTCACCCTTGAGCGACGTAATATTAATCAACTTTCAACCCCAGGGCTTTTCTCTTGGAAAACTGTAACCCTGACTAGCTCCCAAAACAAATAAATAGCCAGATTGGCGACAAGTCTGTTACAGCTGTTTCGGATAACACGCGACTGCCTTGTCAAAAACATTTCAGGATTTTCAGAGGCGTCCACCTTTGGGGTGTCCATCTTAAAGTAGAAGGGGCAAGGGTGATTTAGCCTTCTGGCCCCAGTTGTTCAAAGGTTGGATAACGCTATCCACCGGATAAATCACTATCCAAAGGATAGGTGCTAGGGAAATCAATTGCGCTATCCAGTGGGTAGTCATTTATCCGGTGGATAGCGCTATCCACCTTTTGAAGTGAATCAGAACTTGTGTAGACAACACCATAACTGCATCTATCTGAACAGCGAAACCATGACGCGAATTCAGGGTGAAAAAATTGGTACTAACAGACTCTTGGCTAATCAGGGAGAAGAAATAGAAGGACCAATGCATGATTGTTGTTTTTCATAGCTTCATAGAGAAGAGTAGCCTCCTAGGTAGAGGTCCTTATGGCTTTGTCAGTAATCAAGCCTTCCTTCCCCAAGTTCGTTTGGCAGGATAAGCTCAGTAGTGCGCTTGATGTAGAGCGGGTGGTCGCGGGTTCGATTCCCAGGACCGGACCAAACCTCAGGCTAAGATAACTGAGAAATGAAGATACTCCCTTTGCACTGCAAGCGGCTAGACTTTCGCGTGACTCGGAGGACCACGTGAAATGGCGGTCCAGTTTCTACTTGAAGACGAAAAAATAGTATCCCCAATTAATACTTTCATGCTCAATACACTGACACTCAAATAAAGTGCTCTTATTTTTAGTTTTCGTGGGAAAGAAACGCATGACAAAGCCCTAAGAACGTCTGCATGGGAGACTAAAGGTCTGTTTACATGGGGGTGGGGGACCCCAGGTAGGTGAGGTAAACCGCTTCGGTGGGGTAACCCGCCCTTCCGTATTGACTATTTTCCAATTCCCCATAATACACTCTGTTTGCCCCCCAAATTTTGCATAAACCATTGTTTTTAAATGCTCTTGGGAAAATGCAATACTCCCAGGAGCATTTAAAAACAATGGTTTATGCAACATTTGGGGGGCAAACAGAGTGTATTATGGGGAATTGGAAAATAGAGAATAATCTCTTATTTTAATTTGATCACGACGTTTACATGATAGGGGGGGGGGGGGGGGGTGACCCGCTGTGGGTTACCTCACCTATCTGGGGTTCCCCACCTCCATGTAAACAGGCCTTAGGAGAAGAGCGTCCTCAAAAATGTGACGTCATGGAAGACAGTGCGTTTATTACTGTTTAGGTCGTTGTCCAAGAAGGTGCAAGGAGAATGCCAGGAAGTGTTTAAGTTAGTTTTAGTAACAAAATAAAATATTGACTTCGTCGTTACTAAAAATTCACACCAGATTTATTCAGTTGGTCCACTCGTGTTATTTCTTATTCAATTCTCTCGATTTAACTAAGATAAAAATCTCTCAAATTCATACCATTTGAATATTCTAACACTCAATTGTTGCAAAATAGATTCATGCACACTTACAATTCAATCTGTTATTACGGACTAGAAATCACTGTGCAAACGGGCTTTAATTAAGTACGGCCTTCAACTGAGTGTTCATACAACCAAAACTAGGCGGGCATCAGCTCCAGCCAATCACAGCAGACGCATGGGATTCGCTGAACAAATAAGAGCCGAAGAAAAAACATATCATCCGTGTAAAGCGCGGGAAAATTCGAAGATTCGCCAGTGAGTCATCGCCAGTAGCAACACCTCAATGACCTTTTAAGGCCGATACGCACGACGGATTTTGCTCCCGGAGCATGCTCGAGGGGCACGCTCCGGGAGCAAAGCTCCTCCGTGTGTACCAACGATTTCATGGGTATACTTCATCCTCGGGAGCAGAATTTCCACCCTGCAAAATGCTCCACGATATTTAAGACGTCGAGACTGAATTAAAATGTGCTACACGACTATTTTCATATGCATACATTTACAACCACATTTAAACTGCAAATACCATCTTTCAAAAAGCGACGCGTATAAGAACGATGCCTAGATTGAGGGAATAAATAACACTTTCTAAAATGTACCGATAACATTAAAGGCCAATACACGAGAGGGATTTTGCTCCCGGAGCATGCTCCAGGTGCACGCTCTCCGGGAGCAAAGCTCCCCAGTGTGTACCAACAATTTCATGGGTATAATTCATCCTCGGGAGCAGAATTTCCACCCCGCAAAATGCCCCACGATATTTAACCGGTTAAATATTTGGGAGCAAGCTCCTGGAGCAAATTGAGCGAACTTGAAAACGCTCCTTCGTGTGTACTGACAAGTGCAAAATGAGCCTGGAGCATGCTCCGGGAGCAAAATCCCTCGTGTGTATCGGCCTTAAAGGTACGGTAAAACGGGCGAAAAAGGCCATTTCAGAGTTGTCCCAAGTCTCTGTTTCAATGCGAGGCTGAGTGCAAAGCCATTGACATTAAAATGATGATTGTAAGTTTCACAAGAATGGTTTTTGCTGTTAGCCTTGTTTCGAAAGAGAGAATTTTCGGAACTCGGAAATGGCCTATCGTGAAACTATTTTTGTAAAATTGCTGCAAGACAGGTTGAGTAGCAATGTTGCGCGTTTTACCACCCACGAATCAAATCTGTCTTGCCAAAAGTTGTCGCTGAAAGTAGAGAATAGTTCTACATTTGAAAACAAAATCTCTTCATATTCAGCGTCTTATCGGCTTAACTAACGTAACTCGCGTGTATGTTGATATTCTCGAGTAATCTTATCCGATCAGAAGTCAGTATTCACCCCTCACCCAACTTTGTTGCAAGACACGTTTGATTGGTTGCTGGTAAAACCCGCAACATCATATATCAACTCGTTTTGCAGCAATGTGGCAAAACAAGTTGCACGTTTTTGCTGCGTGTTTTACTGCACGCAATCATGCCGATTTTTGATTCCCTCTTTTTCGTTTCCAATAGACCTTTTTAGCTTGTACGATTTGCTTTCCCAATTCAGACCCCTTGATGTTCACCAGGGAATTAGCCTTTTAAATAAATTATGCACACCTATGCACGTGGATGCACGTGCATTATAATGACTCTATTGACCACTCCAGAAAATACCATAACATACCATAATGCTCTTTGTTTGCCACCCCAAAATTTTGCATAAGAATTGTCTTCAGTTTCTCTTGGGAGTTAAAATTGTCCCAAGAGAAACTGAAAACAATTCTTATGCAAAATTTTGGGGTGACAAACGAAAAGCATTATGGCATGTTATGGTATTTTCTGGAGTGGTCAATTTGAAAGAAACAGTTCACTAGGCGTTCATCACGTGAACTAAAATGGGAGAACAAAATATACAAGATAAAAAGTTACACTACAACTATTGCTTTTAAATACACCTCTTCTATAAAAATAACTTAGTTTTCCTTTATGTACAAAATTTTACAACTAATACAATCCGTTTTCCAGCTAAAATGGCATCAACATATTAGAATCCTGTGACAGAAACCTTTCTCGCATTCACACAATTTTTTGGGTGGCCAATTTCGTATATCGACCCACACATCCAGTTGGTGTCTTTGTTAACAAACAAAGTTTTCCACTCTTTTTAGCCGTTATTTAGACTAAAAACAAACAACAGCAACAAAGCAAAACAACAGTGATGTGTGCGGTTCTTGAAATGCAGAAATCGGGGAAGAAATGTTTAATTTTTTTTGACCATTTTAGTTGCTTAAAACGAATCGACTACGACGTAGTACCCCTCTTGGAGGGACCTAAATTTACACCAGGTGCCGGCACCGTACCGATAGGACCCAGAGGAACAGTCCGGTTCCTGAAAGAAATCAATTTAAAAATTAACCAGGTGCAAACGTTGTACCCTGAATTTCAGCCGTCTCAGACTTATGAAATTCAGCCTACCACACTTTTGGTATAAGGCGAAAAATGAGAAATTTCTAACTATTGCGCATGCGCGCTTAAATAAACCTGCAGCCACTGTGTGCCAGTCATGGCAGACCAATGCCTACCACCAACAAAGCCGGTACTAGGCAGGACATCTGGTAGCGTCATTCTCCCATGTAAGGCCTCACTCACAAAGTGCTTAGATATTTAGGATATCTAAAGAGTTATCTTTTGCGCACAGTAAACTCCCGGCTTATCGGAGCAGAATGGCTTTCCATCATATCAATGGCGGATGAAATCGACGAAATATTGAGCCTAGAGGGGTTATCTAATGGAAGAACTATAGTGACTAGAATGGATACACCTAAATCAGTCTGGACACTTCGTGATTATTACTCAACGTAATACTCCTGGTCAAGAACCATTTATTCGGCAAATTTATAGAGGAAGTGTGAAAATCAGAGAGAGCCAATTGAGCAAGAAAACGAGTTGAGGATAGGTTTTTAGCAATGAAGTAGGGTGATTAGTGCAAAGCGCTGTTTAAAAAAAAACAGGTAGTTTTCACTGAAGAACGTATCGATCCATGTAAAGAAAAAGTACGTTAAAAATAATCGGTGTCGCCAGTAAGTATTACCAAACTGACGAGAATTCTACCTGCTGTCTATAACAGTAGTAAAAGTAAGATAGAATATGCTTGCTCTCACCTGGCACATGGTGACATATCATAATAACCACTTTCCATAAGAACATTTTCAATTATATTCTGCAAAATTAGAAGCAAGGTTGAACATCGGTCAATATCAGTTTTCTCAAAACAAAACTTCAAAGGATCTGAAGCTACGTGAAAGGAAGCCACTGGGACACTCAAGTGTCCATCTTAGGGACGTGGTCACGTTATAGCGAGTTGAATATTAGTGCTGAACAAGTATTTCTTTAGAGTTCTTTTACAGTTCTTTTCAGTTATTGTCTAGAATTTTCTATAACTTGAGAACGGCGAAAAATGTCTAGATGAGCGTTCCCCTGAATTGTCCATGCTTACCTAATAAATTCCCTACGATTTTCTGAAGTTTAATTTTTCACATTTCACCGCGCGGGCGAAATGTGATGGAGAAAGAAATCAGTAAAATTCTCACTTTCGTAATACGTTATATTGCATTCAAGATTTTCGGGAATATAATACTGAATCCCTTGTAAAAGAGAGATCTAAAAGTACTCTGGATAGCCTTTAAAAAGTTTTTAATGTATTTAGGAGGAAACCGTCGTTGGGTGCCGCTGATATGTTGGTAGACATTACAGTTACGATCTGTTAATATATCAAGCACTTCCTTACCTGCATCATTTCGTACGTTATTCCGATCTCCTGTGCATCCGCAGTTTCAAGATTTACCCCATTCACTGTTTAAGCGAAACAGCAAAAGGTTAGGATCAACACGCGTGCATTGTGCAACATGATTGCACAAAATTTCAGCGTTCTTCCATTCGCTTTCAAGTGAATACTTTGTCTTACTTCTTTTGATTTGCGCCCTGTGATTTCAGGGGTGGAAATTAACATTTCGGGTGCACATACAGGTTGCTGACTAGCACAATTCAGGTTTAGAGTACAACAACTCACGTATGCAGATATTGCTGAGTATTACAATCTTTGATGCAGACATAAGTTGAATGCAAATATTCATTTCTTGGAAACACGTTGCTGACCATTACAATTTCAGGTTCAAACAAACCATGTCGACAACTCAGGTTTAGTGACACGACAATAAGCAATCTCAAGTCAGGAAGAGGGATGGGATGTCGGTGTATCAATTTTAAATACAATGATGGATTCAACAATTACCTTGAAGAAGTTGGGAAAAACTTAGTCTACGAGTTAGCTTTCTATTGGGAGATCTCGCGGGAGAAATCTCGCGCGCACTTCGCTTGGCTAGCCCCTTAAAATGGTAAAATTAGCCTGCGTAGCTGGCGGTATTGTGTAGTAGTCGAGTGAGATTTGGCGGCGGAGCCGTTGTAATATAGTCGAGTGAGATTTGACGGCGGAGCCGTCACGAGCGGCGAAGCCGCGAGAAATACCGCCTGCCAGAGAACCATGATTTTTCGAATGCCGCCCACTTTTGTCACGTTAGCTGTTCCCAATTAAATCAGCCAATCAAAGAGAAACCAGTTTAGAAATAAGCGTTGACAGGCTAAACACGACTCCTAAGCTCGTGACAATGTGAAACGTGACCTTGTGAGTTTGCTTGAACAGAGGTTTTTTTTATTTTCTCGGCTCTCGCTCGAAGGTTACTAGCACTACACAGTGCATGTATCATTCTAAACTTTGACTGAGTAAATCTTTTTTTGCAACACTGACTTAAGATTAAAAGGTCATGAAGCTGGTTTGTTACATGCATACTGAGTAACCATTTCCGGTGGTTTATTCTTCTGTAGGTGTCCCTGATAGGATTTGATCTCAGATGCAGTTGTAAAGTGTTTTAATTTTCTTTGACCTTTGTTTCTTACGGCTAAATTAAGACAATTCCAGCGCAGTGAAGTTTAAAGACGCCATTTCGGCAATTTGGTCATCAATTATGTTCTTTCTAAAGCGGAAATCACAATCACTTTACATGTACCACTGATGTACGTATTCTCCAGTTTGCCATCTGCTCCCTAAATTGGGAAATATACGCGAAGGCTCATCTAACATGATTGACATATGTATGGCCCTCGACCAATCCGTTTCCCCGCACACTGGTGTGCGGACCATTCAAAATACCGGGGTTTTCTGGCAGGCGGTATTTCAACCGCCTCGTCCCTACTCCTTTTTTTTGGAACACGGCTCCGCTGCCAAAACTTTAATCTCGCACCCACACAATACCGCCAGCTACACAGCTTGCTCGCGGGCTAGAAAAAAGGTTTCCTCCCTCCCACCCCTCCCTTGTCTTACCTAGTTTGTCAGCTGTGTCCTCTAGATGATGCAGGAACAAGGGATCACCAAAACCAAACTTGAGATCGATCACTTCTTGTGAGCCCTCGATCACCTGTAATCATGACACGTGTCCAATTAATTTCGCGCACTTCTTCATCAAATCATAAATTCGAGCAACTTAACCTTCAAGTTAGCCCCAATATCAACAAGTGTTATTACAAAATGGAGTAAGGAGAATTTGTTTCAAAAATCACATCATTCTTTTGGGAGATCACTTTCATTTATTTTCGCGATTTTTGAGTTTGATTTAGCAGTGATATTGTATTTAGTACAAATCAGAAGTTCGTCACAACTTGATCTTAAAAAGCACAAATAGAAAAGTAGTTGCCACTCAGTCAGTTATCAGTAAAATAACCTTTTTGTCGCCCGAACTTTGCAAAGCATTTGCTGGTAACAAAAAAAGGCTTACCTTTTTTACTTCGCTTTTGAGATTGACAAAATAGCTGTTTTGAGGTGAAAATAACGCTCTTTTGAACTGTTCGACGATTCTTCTCTGAGGATTCGGTGATAACGTTGGAGGTAACTGTAAGAGACAAAAATAACAACAATTCGAAGCGTTTAAAATTAAAAAAAACACACACACACACACACACAGGACGTAATGACAATCCGGCAATGTCTGGGTTCGAATTTTCCTCAAAAGCCCGAGTTTAACCCCTCGGTCATGCTTGTAATAGCCAAAGGGTTGCTTCCCGCCAGTTGCGGTTTCTAACCCTGTTACGTTTAGTTGTCTTGCTGTTATTCACGATTTAACTTGCTTGATGGCATAAATTGCGTGAAGTGCCTGTAAACTACAATCTTGGACAGAATGAAATGGACTGAAGAGACCCCCTTCTCGAAAAACACAAAGATCAACCCCGCGAAGGCCAAAACGCACCCTTTTCCCATCCCTGATCAAGGGGAGGAGGGAGGGGGAAGAAAGATTGTGCAAACACTTCCCACGTCTTCGAGATCTTCTAGAAATCGTTTTTATGTGGACAAATTTCTAACGACTATAAACTTTGTTGAAATCTACTGAGTAGTAACCAAGTAGAATGTTTCTGCGATGCTTTTCCTTTACAAGAGTTGAAGAAAAAGTGTAGAAGAAATATTTCCAGTCTTAAACGTAATGACTATCTGATGACCAGTAAAACGGTTAAAATCAGATTTTTTCCGGACGTTTTATTGTTGAATCGCTTTTCATTTTTGTTTTGCAGTTATCTGTTCTCAGCTCGTTCAATAAATGAAGTGGACATACCTGCGTTATAAAGATAATTTTATGAAGTTGATTGAGGATCTGTGAGATGGGATCAATTATTTGACGAACTTTACGAGGAGATATACTCAGAGTGGCGGCAGCAGTGGCTGAAAATAAAACCATATTATTGCTCAGGAGAATTAAGAAACCTTTGCACCTAATTCTAAAGGAGCATAACCACTGGATCAACTAGGCTACTATTGGGATACCAGTGAGTTTAACACTCAGGCTCACGTAATATCGTCCCCAGGCCCTCGCACGTTGCGCTCGTTCTACTAAGGATTGGTTCATACGAGCAACGCAAGCGCCATAGAAAGCATGTATAGAGCGAGATGACGCAAACACACCGGAAAAAACGTTTGTCTGTCATGTTCCGATACAGGATGCTCATTGAGCATGCGTCTCTCGCTGCTAGTTCATATCGCGAAAGAAAAGTGTTATCTTTGATTGACTATAATGACCATCTGTGTGCACTTAAGTTCTCTTCTGATCCTCGACCTATACACAAGTACTGGTGTGGGGAGGCGGGGAGGAGAAGAAAAGATTGTAGTTCTCTACCCCTCCAAAGACACTGGATAGCATGAGTGTGGTGGTAAAAGCATGACGCTTCACCGCGTGTTTTTGTCTGGCTAATCCCTGAAGCTAGCTAACAACGTGTTAAATTGTTTAGAGGAGAAACTAAACGTACGTGGTCTTGCTTTAAGTTGGCCGCCAGCTTGACGTCTTTGCATCTCAACGGAGGAACTAAAAATCAGCCATAAAAAGAATGACATTTAAAAACACACATTAAATTTACGATTGCAATTCCTCGAGGCAAGGTTTCTAGAATACAATAAGACCGTTTCAACAAGAAGTCCGAGAAAAGGGAAAATTTCTTATTCATGAGCTTTCGTTTGTCTTATAGCAGAGCTATTGTAGCACCTTGCGTTTTGTCACCAATTTTGATGTACAATGTTTAGAGGGAGGCAGCGTGGCCAAGCGATCAGAACGTTGTACTCGCAATCCGGCGGTCCTGGGTACGAGTTCCGCTCTGACCACTTGCTGGACTTGTCCTCGGTCGTCCCGAGTTCAAATCCTTGGCCACGCTTGTAAATAGCCAACTGGTTGCCTCCTGCCAGTTGGGGTTTTTAATCCTGTTATGCCCTGTTTGGACTATTTGTTGCTAATTATTTGAGTTAAGTGTCTGTAAACTAGCTGGATAAGCGAAGTGCACTTTCCAATATGAACAAACCTTTAACCTAACCTTGCCGATAGCAAGAAGACTGCAGACAAACCTGCTTTGTGTCCTTCTGGATGAAATATCACTTAAACCACTCGCTGAAGTCGCGGATGGTGTCACGCCATGCGTCACGCCACCGGTGCTCGTACCATTCGATGTGCCGGCCTTACTGCTGCTAGCAAATTCAACGTGGAGCTGCCTTCGTGGGCCTTTTCGCGGACCCGGAGGCTTGGGTACGGTGAAAACGTGCGAATTAGACGTGGAAGTGTTCGCACTCGTTTTATCGACAATAGTTCTACCATTTGACGCTTTATCTGCGCCTTTAACGCTCTGCGAAGTCTTATCTCTTTCCTTACTGTTACTCGTAAATTTTTCACCTGTTCCTTTACTAGACTTATCAACAACAGGCTTTAACGTTCTCTGACGCCTCGTAGAACCTGGCGACGAGCTACCGCCTGGTTTTGAGCTGCCATTTTGTTCCCCGTTTAGGGCACTAGAACCCAGGTTCCCATTTGCAAGAATATCCCCAACATCAATCCCAGAGTCCACCTGAGGCGTATACTCCGTCTCTCCATTCTTGTGAACGCCGTTTTTGTTTAAGTTCAGTTCAGCTAAAGCGTTTGCAGCTTCAAACACAGTATCACTGCCTTCTGTGGCGTCCACGGTCCTAAAGCCAGCGGCACCTCCACTACTTGACAAGTTCACCAGTTTGTCGTAGCGTTCTTGTGAAGCATAAAAAAGACGGTGATAGTTTTGCATGTTGCGAGTCGCCTCGATGTAATGTCTGAAATGCAACAAAAGGGGGAGTACCATTACTCAAAATTTGATAAGAGCCTTGTTACTGATATGGTCAGCTCTTACAAAGCGAACTCTTGTTTCGCGAGAGTATCACCAAAACAGGTAGACCGCGAATTCAAAGATACGCGTCACAGTTGATTTTAGCGCCAGACGTTGACGACTTAGGTCACATGGCTTTGTTTGTCAAACCAAAAAGGTGAACTCACGTGGTCACATTCTTTTCTCACTGCTAGAGTTTATATATAGCGTTACAAGGCGGCAACCACCAAAGCGAATTCCTATGATTACCTGCAACACCTTTAGCTGGTCTAGGGAGTGTCCAATAAGCATATAGGTAATCATGCTACTTCAAGTTCAATTAAGGATTAATTTACACGAGTGTGTTTTTCAAAACTTAACAAAATTTTGGTCTCGTGCAATTTAGGCTTGTTGAAAAACACACAAGTGCAACTACATTCCACTTGAACAAGAAAAGTCGTATGATTGCCCCTTAATAATAAAATGAAAAATTTACCAGTCAAAACTGGTGGAACCTGTTTATAACGGCCACCCACGAGACACTATACCGCCCACTCATACATGTTAAAATTGCGCGTGAGTTGCGACACCTGATAGGTTCTTGTTAATTTCATTTGTTTATTGGCCAGTCACAGTGCTCCATTCTCAGAGATATTTGCATTTCGGTATATTTCCTCGTTTTTGCACTGTGTTATTGCTCTCAGCCAATCGGGTTCAATAAATTATTTTACAGTTTATCGATAGACACTGCATTCGCACACTATCAACTTTAAACCATCACTTACAGGAGTTAAAACAATTCTATGAAAGAACTAATGCCAACCTTTGCGTTCTTTTTCTTTCTCTCTCCAATTTCTTTTCCAAACTGATCTCATTTGATCGCAGCTTGTCCACATAAACCAGCATGATCTCACTGATGTTAGCAGCAACCTAATGAAAAGTAAATAAATACATAAATTTACTAACAATTTTGAACTGGCAGTTTTCAATTAGTTTGCTTCTACGTGTACTAACCATTTTAATTGGGTGAAAACATTCTGGCTAGATTCTCAGAACAACATCACTGTTTTGGTCTACATGGATAACGGTTAACTGTTTTCCTTAAGTTAAAAAAAATAGTGTTTAATAACCACCTTGGTTGTTCATTTAACTGCGAGAATCATGTTCAATTTCATATCTTTATCTGCAGTTCAAAATACCGGTATGATTCATTTCACATATTTCAGTTCAATTATATATTTGCCGTGCAGTCAGTTTGAACATTAAAACTTCTTGCCACTGTAAAGAGAGCTAACGAATAGGTCTCAAACTGATTCGCTTGATTACAGAATGAAAAAGGCTATTTTGATCCTCTCGAAATGACAAATTGGACTACAAAAAGGGACGTTATCAATTCTTACGCCTAACAAGTGCAATGTTTGACACTGCAAAGACTCTGCACAGCATCTTACCTCAACAATATCTGGTCTTTCTTCTGGATTCGGATTGAGACACCTAGATGAAAGAAAGTCAGTCAAGATCATACCCAGAACAGCAAACAAAAACAATCGCTTTACGCAAAACTAAAGATATTTCGTGGACAAGCACACGCCCATACATCTTACCTTGTAACAGTCTCCGACACCTTCCTGGAGTATAGACCAGAAGGGATGGGATCATACTGAGCTTCTACGATCTGTACCACAGAAAAAAACGCATTTTACTAAACTGTTCACAGTCTCATTGTTTTGCTAATCTAAAACCTTTTACTTTTTTGCCGTTCTCGTTGCCGTCGCCGTCGTGGATGCTTAAAAGGGATCTTAAGATCCGAGGACGGCGACGGCAGTGAAAACGTCGCTGAAAAAGTGAATTCGTGTTCTTTCAATCTTCACCGCGATTACTCCAAGTCACTAACTTTGTCAAATGTAGGCGAACCCTCCTAAAGTTGAATTCCTAACAACCATATCCAAGTTCAGAAAGAGAGAGGAAATCTCGTCGTCGCTTGTGTACTTCCTCTGTACATCGTGAAATTAGGCATTTTCACGTAGTAGTCGTGCAGCGACGGCAAAGAAATGTACAAGAAAGAGTGATGCACGTGCAAAATTGTTAGAATACGAGTAGTCCCCCATTTCTCCTCAGGGATAGTAGAGCGAGCAAAACGCGAGCGCGCGTGAAAATCAACCCACGCGAGAAAAGGCGACACGCGGCGTGTGGCCTTTTCTCGCGTGGGTTGATTTTCACGCGAGCTCGCGTTTTGCTCGCTCTACTATCCCTGAGGAAAAATGGGAGACTACTCGTAGTCTACAAAATTGTTGTCTTGCTAATTAAACCTATTGCTTTTATGGTGTTCCCGTGACCGTCGCCGTTGTCGGATCTTAAGGTGCCTAAAGAGGCCGTGTCACGGTTGTCTAGTTATAATTTTATTAATACAGTCAATTCCCGTTATTGCGGACACCCTCGGTACCGCGGTTTAGTGTCTGTAATAGCGAGAGTTCGTAATAACAGGATATAAGAAATATGTCTTGATATTAGAGGAATCACATTTATTTATATTGTGTATTGTCTCCAGAACCATTATTGCAGTGTAGTTTTCGCATATAAAGAGCGTCAGAACAAATCGTAGCACAACAGAATTTGCATCTCACCACAACAGGCACTGAAAAATACGTAGTACACAAAAACCATAAAGTACGGTACTACAAAATCCAATTTATGTACATTAAGTACATCACGACTGTTTTTTGCAAGTAAGTACGGTAGTTTCATAGAACGATCATGTTAAACGGGAATCGGAATGTTCACTTTTCAACCAAAGTAACAGAGATGAAGAGAAGATGAGGAGAAATCAATTCTGGGATAATTCTGTCCAAATGTCGAAAGATACTGACGGATGTCCGTTACAACGAGAATTAGAACAATAAAATTGGCAGTCGAAACCAAGAGGTGTCCGTAAGTCTGTAATAGGGAGAGTCCGTAATAGCGGGAGTTTGTTTCAGTCAAATGTCTGTAATTTTCGACGGGGATTCAGCGGCTGTCCGTATTTGCGGGGTGTCCGTAATAGCGAGGTGTCCGCAAGGCGAGAGTTGACTGTATTACCAACTACGCTTCCTTATTCGTCATGGAACAACAATAGGTAGTTTGAAATACCAAGACAGCGACGGCCACGAAAACCTCACTTAAAAATTGAATTTGCGTTTTTCCAATCTCTATCGTGATTACTCCAACTCATTTACTATGTCAAATGAAAGCGAACTCTTTTTAAGCCGACGAATTCCTAAGAACCATATTCAAGTATAGAAAGAGAAAGAAAATTTAGTCGTCGCTTGTTTACATGATTCTCCAATAAACGATGGACTGATGTCCCGGACGCCATGAATAGCAATGTCTCCCTTGATGAAACGCTTCTGTCTCACACAGTGAATCTGAATGCCTTTTTTTAAATCCCGCTGTACGAATGTACCGAGTCAGAGCACTCAAAGAGAGAAAATATCAACTTCCGGTTGCCATTTCTGACGTCCGGGACGTCAACGTTGTCGTTGCTTACGGTACCTACTATCTGTAGGTGAAAGATGTTCATGCATGGTGCAGTCCTTGACTTACCTTTGTGGCAAGCGCCAACATGTTTGAGGAATAAAATGGTGGCTGGAGAGTCGCCATTTGATAGAGAATACATCCCGAGGCCCAAACGTCTGCTTTCTCGCCATAAGGCTGGCTTTGGACAACTTCAGGACTGAAACAAATGATGAAATATAAACACTTAGCACCGATGCTAAGAGGGAAAAAGGGACCTTATTTGAGTCTCAATGCATTTAGCACAAAAGTACTATTGAATTGAGGACATGTACTATTTTCCTACTGGAGACGGGACCGCCATTTTACGTGGTCATCCGAGCCACGAGAAGGTCCACCCGTTTACAGGGCAAAGGCAGCACCTTCATTTTCCGTTAGTATTGGTCCGGCCCCGGGAATCGAACCCGCGACCTGTCCAGTGCTTTGCCGACTGAGCTTATCCCGCCGCAGTCAATAACCCACTTACCACGAATACAATATAGTCCCAACCATTGACGTCATTTTGCTTGCCTCTGGGTTTTTCTGCTTTGCTAAGCCAAAGTCAGCTGCAAAAGACAGAACGAAACCAATTATTTACCTCTAGTGGAACAACGAAGACAACGACAACAATGAAGAGCACAGAATCCAAAGCACTTGTCTTACTTATAGTGACTTTATCATTTTCTCCTAACATGATGTTGTTTGGTGTAAGATCTCTATGAACGATGAACTTCTCTTTGTGAATGTACCGTAATCCGAGAACAATCTAAGATAGAAATTAACAAAAGTTACGTTGTTATCACAAAAGGGTCCTATAAAAATAAGGTCAATTATCTTTAACCGAACGTTGCATTCACGTGTATATAAATCGAGACGTTTCGAACGGTTTGGGGGGGGGGGGGGGAGGGGGCTGTCCAAGAAACAGTCATGCAAGTACACTCAACTCTCTCAAACGCGGACACCTTTGAGGCTAGTACTAAGTGTCCGTCTTATAAAGAGTCAGCTAAAAGGAGTAAAGAAAGGCATCCCAGGCACCAACTCTAGGTGTCCGTCTTATTGAAGTGTCCGTTAGGAGAGAGCTAACTATAGCTGTCCATCAAAAGGAGCTCGAACGCCTCAAGAACAAAATCTTACTGACCTCATAATATAGGTTAACCTTTTTCCCTCCCACAATCCCCCACCACCCCAAAAAAGAAATTTAGCACTTATATGCCACGTGACAACAGCGATGACAACGTTATCATTGAGCACGTAACTCATACTGACGAGGCGTAACCAAAACTCTTTGCTTCACAAAAATGTAGAATGAAAGTTTGGATGGAAGGGATGAGTGAGATGGTGATGATAAAGAACAAGAACTTTAAAACAAGCAGGCCCAGCGATGAACAGGGAAATGGATAAATAAATACAGCAAAGAAAAAGGAGGACATAGAGGGAAAAGGGTAAATGGAAAGAGAACAAAAAAACTGGGTCCCCGATAGTAAAAACTGCAGACTGAACAAACGAATGACGGGAATGAAATGACAAAATTAATGAATACAAGAGTGAACTAGTGAGAGGATAAATATGATAACAAGAAATTTCTAACAACGTACCTGGATAAAAATGTGCCATATTCTCTCTTCGGAAAATCGTGTTCCCTTTTCCTTTAAGGAATTGAAATGTTCTCCAAGAGGAGCACCTTCGACTAACTCCATAATAATGTACAGCTTATCCTCTGTAAAATAGTATACACCGAAAATTTATCCAAAAGTTTATGTTAAACAATTCAAGTTATGAAATCACATAGTCTGAGAAAACAACCGACATCTCGCGACGTCACCACTGGTTACCTAGATCTCGGTAGTGCTTCTGATTGGTCGTGCCGCCAGAGGAATTTGCTTCAACCAATCAAAAGCACAAACCAGATCTGGGGAGTGACACGTCATCAGTATGGAATTTCTGCAGTCGTTTCTCAGTCTTCATTTTAAAGGGAAACCAGTGATGGCATTGCGAAATGTTGGCTGCTTTCTCAAGCTAGAAATAGCATCATGTCAAAATAGTGAAGAAGAGGTTTATTCGTTTCAGTGGTCACACCATGAAATGTTGTTCGCTGACAAGAAAGTTACTGATTTGGGGAGTGCAAACGCCCACTAACGAATTATTTTTACCTCACCAAGGCAGACATGTTGAAAACATGTACTTTCGTAGTAACGTTTCACGCCTCAGGCTCCGAGATAGTCGGGTACCCGAAATTGAGAAAGCGCAAACGTGAAAATAAAACGAGAGCTGATATTTTCGCTTGCCTTACATTTGCGCCTCATCTCTACGTTCTCAGAGCCCGGAACACAAAAGGGGAAAGAGTAGACGTGTGGCCGTCAATTTTAAAAATTATAAAACTACTTACTTTCTTGAAAGGCCTTGTGGTACTTGACGACATTTGGGTGTCTTAGCTGAGGGATGAAAAAACATCAAAACTGAGATTCACATCAATATAACTCCAGAGTACAGTGCTGATCAAGTTGTTCAAAATACGCATAATGCTACCCATTGTATAAGTCTCTTACGAACAACCCAACTGATTTTGTTAACACCTGACTTCTCTACTGCAGGGGTTTTAATAGGGAGCTTAAGCAACGACGACAGCGACGTCAACGAGAACGGCAAAAAGCAATTGGTTTAGAATGTCAAAACACGCACGTGCGGCACGCTTTGTTGTACGTTTCTTTTTCGTTACTGCACTACTACGGCGTGAAAATGCTTATTTTCACGTTTTGTGGAGGAGGTGAACGCAAGTGGAGGACGTAAATGCTGGCTTCTGTAAAAATGATTTTCATTGCATGCTGCGACCACGACTTTCTCTTTGATTACTCTAATCAAACCTAAGTAATAAGTGACTTTTTCGCGCCCCTCATCGACGTAGTAGCTTTAAGGCCCCTCAGTAATTAGACTACAAATAGTCCCCCATTTTTCCTCAGGGATAGTAGAGGGAACGAAACGCGAGCGCGCCTGAAAGTCACCCCACGCGAGAAAAGGCGACACGCGGCGCGAAAGAGAAAATGAGATCATTTTTTCTCTCTCCCCACCACGTATAACCTTTCTCGCGTGGGGTGATTTTCACGCGCGCTCGCGTTTCGTTCGCTCTACTATCCCTGAGGAAAAATGGGGGACTACTCGTAGTCTACTCAGTAATGTAAACAGATGTGGAACTCGTACCTGTTCTTTCATGATGGTTGTCTCATTAAGAATCTCTCCCACGCTCTTTCCTCTGTCCTTAGCTGTTTTTCCAAGAGCGGGGTTATTGACAGACAACTACAAAGAATAAATAGAGAAATCAAATATGGCACTAAAATGACTGTCTTTCACACAAAATGACACAAAAATTTAACTAATACCTCTTTCATGGCCAGGAAATGACCGGCATTCTTCTTTCTGACCTAACAGCGGAAAAGAATAAAAACGTTTAGAGGATGACTACTCGAAGAGTGCAAGAAAAAAATAAAATTCTTGAAGATTATGCCTTTTGGCGGGGCGAGCCGACAACGTCGGCGAGAAGAAGGGGGCGAGGAAAACGGAGCCTGCACGCGTGAGCACGCGTGCTATTTATTTTTGGTAAGGACTGGGCACTTCCTACTCACTTTATACACGCTGCCAAAAGCTCCTGACCCAAGCAGCTCTAACACTTCATACGAACCAATGGAATGGCTGGGAGCTTTGTTCTGATTGGTTGCCAATATATTGTTCCTTATCACTGAGATGTCCTCCTCCTTTAAAGCGAAAACATAGCTAAGCTACGTTCAACATTCAAGTAATTTTATTTTTTATTTTTTTTATTCATTTAGTCACTCACAAAACCTTACACAACATGAGCAAAAGTTGTTAATTAAATTATAAAATTAATGTGACAAGGAAGCCTAACGAAGCTTGAAGCTTATATTAAAAGGCTTCCTTCAACTACCTAATGAACTAAATTCATGGCTGAGTGCAGAGTGAGCAAGATCAGGAAACTAAGCGACAGATCGGCTATCAGTGAGATGATTCTTTAAATTTTTTTTAAAAAAAAAAATATAGAAGGAGAGCTAATTAGTGAAATAGGCAACGAATTCCAGATTTTAGGTCCTCGGTAAAGGATACTGAATTGCTTTAACTTTGTTCTACAAAAGACTACTTGCCGAATGAGTAAGAGTCCAGGCAGATCATCCTCAAACACACAAGCAAGCAAACGGCTTGCACAAAGGACAAGATTGAATTCAAGTTTCTTCGATGTCCTGTCTTGTTTTCCTACAAATGTTACTTATTTTAAAACACCCATGCCCATCTATCTAATCACGATTTCGGAAATACCGTATTTACCCGAACAAGCGCACGGGCGCTTATTCAAAATGACGGCTAAAAGGAGCGGCGCTTATTGGAAGGAGGACGCTTGATCGAGGAGGGGCTTATTCAGTTTTCCTTTCAATGCAGTGTAACTTTGTTTTTGGCTAAATCTTTAACAGAAATGTCGAGTTAATGTTAATAGTCTTTCGTTTGTTCAAACATCGCTTAATAATCAAGCGTACCGTTGTTCCATTCAACACTTAACACATAGCTGTATCGGTATGTGCATTCATAAAATATCAGGAGTCGACTACTAGGCTCCAAAAAAAACTGATGATCTCATCATCCTCGAGATCTTCCTCGTCAATGATAAGCACATCTTCGCATTCTTCTTGTATCCAACTATTTAAGAATTTGAGGGGGAGGGGAGGGAGGCCCTTATTCTAAAGGAGCGCTTGTTTGATACAATGGCCAAGGGGATAGGCGCTTATTCGGGGTAATTGAATAACTACTATGGCCCTTTATGGTAAAGTTCTTCAACGCATCGCTGAGGCACCGAGCAAGATTTAGTAAATATAGTGCTTGAAATTTACCGTTAATGCTGAAATCTTGTCGACGAGGACTTTGTAGCTGTTTAGTTCTCTCACATAATGTCCAACATCGATGAATTTCTCAAACAAGTCAGGGGGAAACAACCTGAAAACCGAGAATAAAATGAAAAAAACCTCTCAAACCACACTTAGCTTAGACCACGAGCGGTCACGCGCGGTGAGCGAAAAAATAAAAATTATGAACGCGTTATGCACGCGCTCTCGATCTATTGTGACTGAAGAAAAAAATTATTATTTCAGAATCAGAACATCACTTCGTGTCGTCCTTAATTTCTAACTCAAGTCGGGTGTAAATTTTTTAATAACTTTCAATGCCATACTTACCGTTTAAATAACTGGCGATTTCTTTCCATGCTGAAAAGAAACCTACAGAGAAATCAATCAGTCTTAGTTATCTGTTCACATTCAACCATAAATTTCATGCATTTACTGAACAGAATTCCTCCGTGGTCCTGTTTTCCAGGTGGTATTAATAGAGGATGTTAGCATCAACAACGAGTACGAGTACGAGAACGAGAACGACTTCAACGTACTCGAAGTCGTTTTCTCAGCTTCTATGTTAGCGATGACACCAAGTTCGAGTTCATGGAACTGTGTAGGAAATATTGCGTTCGGTTGCTTTTCCTCGACTTCAAAAGCAGTATTTTACATAAAACATAATATAAGGAATGTTCAAGATGATAAAGAGAGGCTAGAAACGAAAAGAAACTGCATTAAAAGATCGGAATTTACCTTTGAAAACCAGCTCTTCCCAGTCGTTCTACCCACTTCGAGTTTTTGGTGAGAACTCGTCGTAGTGCAACTTGACAGGACGACTTGAAAACGTGGAGATGCGCAGAACGGATGCGCAGTACGCAAAATCGCTGATCTCGTTGTAGAACTCGTACTCGTTGTCGATGCTAACATCCTCTAATTTGCTCTTAGTGAATACGAGTCAAGAGTGACTGCTGATCATGCTGTGAAAAAGGTTCACAGTGGATCCAACATTCAGCTTGACAAAAAGAAAAAGACTCACCTCAACGCTCTGAAAGCACTTTTCTGCAAAAAAAAAAAAAAGTAACAAACAGTTTTAAAAATGGGGAAGATACAATCCAGGGGGGGGGGGGGGGGGGGGAGAGGTACTCCCTATAATGGCCTATTTGGGGAGGCTCCGCCCGAGAGGGATACCTTTTCCAGGCTTCAGGTATATAAAAGGGTAGGGATTTCACTAGTTGAAGTATAAGAACTGTCAGCGCGGTCTGTGGAAAGAACTAAAAGTGCTAACAGCCGTATTTTTTGTCGGTGCAAAAGACGAGAAAAATTCCTGGTTTAGTGATTTATTTCGAATATTTAAACCAAAAGACGGTGCATTTACAGCAATTAAAAGGGATGCAGTGTCCTAAATTAGTATGTTAAAGGGGTACCATTTGTCAATAGAAAGTATATGAATTAAGGGTAGCTTCTCTGTGGAAAGTGAAAATGGTATATAAAAGGGTAAGGGGTCAGATCTCGGGCGGAGCCTGGCTGTATCAAAAATTTTTGAGTTACCCCTTCCTTCTGCATGGAATACAATAATTTTCTTTATTATTATTATTTTTTTTTGAAAGGTGGATATTTGGGAAAATGCAGATATTGAGCTTTTCAATCCTTTTACAGCGGTATATTAACTTCAATATCTCAGTTAATAAGGCCAAATATTCGGGACACACATGAAGCCCTGGGCAACATATGATATGTCGACCTCCACAGAGGGAAGTAGTACCTGCAGATGTTCAACAGTAGCGGCTTCTTCTGAAGAAGACGTTTCTTGCGGCAAAATCAGCAAACCCAGAAGATAAATACCATTGGACTGAAAGTTAAGAAAAGGATCATGAGTTTCTTTATACTACAAATCCGATTTGTCGAAACACCTTTTTAAGATGATGAGAGGTTTTGCAGGTCATTTACACACGAAGAACCCAATGGGAGCCTACGGAATTACAGTTGAACCTCCATTAAGCGGCCACTGCCGGGGTACCGACAAGTGGCCGCTCGGGAGGTTGCCCGCTCAATAGAGAATCGTCAGAAATTAGCATAACATGAGCATTATGTTTAGCAGAAATATCTCTTTATTTTGCAACAGACACGCGCCGGGAGCAGCATTACTGGTCCACAATCGGTCTCGTCACTTTCTATCTCGGACTATATTTTCCTTCATAATATTCTTGAAATATAGTCAAACAAAGCGTATCAAGCGCTTGATGACCGCTTAAAAGAGGTTTCGGTTTGTTTCTGCAATTACTTTGGCCCTATGGTGACAGGCCGCTGAATAAGGGGTGTCTGCTTAATAAAAGGGGTTAAACCGTTTTACCAAGCTTACGGTCATATTTCTACGCGTTTAGAATGGTAGTCACAAAAAAATTGCCCAGCGTTGCGGACACTGCATGATGATGATAAAAATAACTGACTGTAGGACAATCTATAGTTTCCTACCATAGCTTTGTATGAAAGATTCACCCAGCGACCATTGTGGCGTTACAAGTGCATGTTATATAAAAGTATAGAATCCCTAATTTAAGGGTTCCCAAGTCCACTGAAACAGTGGGTAACATAGAAGATAGGGAGGGTGTGTGTACATGGAGTGTTGTACGTAGGGCATATTAAAATGGTAAGTACATTGGAAGCCCTTGTAAGTGGACACTCTCGGGACGGGAAAAAGGTGTCCCGCGGTACTGGAGCTGGCCGCTTATGGGAACTTAAAAATACAGAGTTTGTTTTAGCCTGCTACACAGCCGTTTTTAGTGTCGACACTAAAAACGGCTGTGTAGCAGACTAAGTTTGTATCGGAGTTGCGAAAAACGGGGTTTTTTATATGTGTTGAGGGAACAGGTGCTTTAAAGCAGTCACCGTTATCTCAAAATGAACCTAACAGAAAATGTTGAAGGTTAGAAAAAAGCACATTGAGCGACCATGCAACAAACTGCAATGCAGCCAATTCCAACACAAGTATACAGTGCAAAATAACTGATAAAAGGAACAATCTACAGTCTACCAACCTGTACAATTTGCTGTCCATTGGTATCATTGACAACGAGTTCAGTCAGAGCAGAGCAAACAGCTAAAAAATATTGGTAAAGAGAAAGATACATGTATATGAGCGGATTTTATTTTTGTATAAAAGAGAAGCTAAGCACCGTGTTAAAGACAAACGGGAAACGACAGGATGCATACTTATTAATTGTTGTTGTACGATTACTTATAATGTATCGGAGAAGTTCTTTCTCGCGCTTTTTATGAAACATGAAAGCATTCATCTTTGCGTTGCGAACGGCCAGCGAGAAACGACAAGCGTAATAGTCGTAATAGACAGCAGGAAAAGTGGTGACCAGTTCATCTTTGTCTTTTTCTTTTTCAAGTAAGTTGAGCACGACCGTCCGGGTGAACGTAGTCAACGTAGTCCTGAATAGGACTGTTGTTGACAGGGACTGACGTTTCGACAACCTGTGCGGTAGTCATCTTCAGAGTCAAAGTGAGTTGTATCACGTTAGTTGATGGTATTAAAACTATCGTTATTGGCTTGATTGGTCTATTAAGTCGCGATGTTATTGGTCGTCTGTCTGGATGATAATGCTAAACTTACTTATGAAATGACTGCTGGGTTCAATCCTTTCACAGTTTAACTGACTTTTATTAACTATAAACAGAAGCATATGCTTCTGCTGTAAACGAATGACAATGAAAATCCTCACTTACCAGTTTTCAAAGACAATGTTTCTTCACCAATCTCGACATCTGCGGGCTAAAACCATGTACAAACATATAAAATGTATTAAATTAAAAAACTAAATTCTGTTTCAAGTGCCTGACTTGCTAACTATATCTCAAAGAACCAGTTTTCCGCCAAGAGCTCAAAAAATAAAAATTAAAAAAAAGAAAACAAATTTCTCATTTACAAAAATTAATGCTGGAAACAAATGGTACCATGGATTTTCGATCAACAACTTACAAGTTCAATCAATTGTTCTCTGCAAATCAACAACAATTTTTATTTTACCTCTAAAGTAAAGCTAAGGCTTTATTATCGTCACAATTTCTATGACCACAGAGTACAACACTATACACAATCTCTAGGCTCAAGGATTATGCTTCCAGGCCTGATGGTTTCATATATCGAAGGAATGAGGAAGATAATCATCTACTTTTATGCTTTAAAGTAACGCAATCAAAGCGTTGATGTCACTTACATCAGCACTGATAGATGCCTTTGAACTGTCAGAACCAAGATATAACACGTCAGTGCTCGACTTGCGATCTCTGTAATAGATACGAAAGCGAGTTAGAACTAGCTTGCAAAGCAGGCATATTTTGTAGTGCGCACGATAATACTAATGCTTTCCTGCCATCTTGGACGTTAACCTAGCTGGTTTAACCTTAGCACGGATTTTACCTACAACACAGATTCTAAGTTGGCCTGCGAAAACAGCCGCGGTGTCTCCTCGCTCTTGGTCTCTAGCGGCGAGAAGCGGGAGAAGACGGCTGTTTTCGCAGGCTTATTCTAAGTGCAAGACAACCCTTTTAAAAAAACAAACAAACAACAAAAAACAATTCTCTGAAGTACATTTTCAGTGGTACATTAATAGTGGCCGTCATCTTTTCTCAGAATAGGCCACTTGTATGGTAGCGTCATTTCCTTCTACTACCAGAGTCCTTCAGGGTATTTTTTTGTGCAAATTAGGGCTTTTGTCATTTTAACCCACTGGAATTACCAAATTTAAATATAAAAGAAAAAGTAAAATGAATTCCAGTCAAGAAATAAAACAAGACAACCGTGAGATCACATGAAATTGTTGCTGAGCAACTTACTGCAGTAAAGCAAGGAGAAGGGGAATTCCACCAAGTAGTCTGATGTCATTACTGGAGTCTGCATCTTCTGCCAGTTGAACAATGATCCAAACCTATATCACACAAAAAGGAAAGTTCAATCTTACGGTAAAATTCCTCAAATGTACACCTCCCTTGTAGGCGAAACCCTCCTTAGATAGTTTGCCCAGTAACGTACAAACACTTCATGTATGTACGAACGAAACCTCTCCTAAGCACATACTTTTTCTCAGTCGGGTGTCGGTTTATGAAGGTATCAATATTACAGGGTTCGTATCCTTTTTTGAACAAAAACTTTCCGGACTTTTCAAGGACTTTCAAGGACACATTTGCCATTTTTGCAATGACTCTATTCAGTGCCAAAAACGAGTCTTGAGTCGATGTCTTTTCTAGTTCTTCCATAACATGAGTAATTTTATCCCGAAGGTCTTTTTGTGTTTCCTCCTCTTTCTTTGGAGTTCTACTTAAACTATAAAGTTAGCATTGAAATTCAAGGACTTTCCAGCACCGACTGCAATTTTCAAGGACTTTCAAGGCGACTTTCAAGGTTCGTACAAACCCTGATATTGTACCACATGCAAGAAACTATTGACTTTGTCAATGGCAAGTTTGCAACACTGTTCGACTCCAAACAAAAAAAATTAATACAAATTTTCCAAACAATCAGTTTATTAAAGGAAACTATGAGGATAGAGTTAGTGATTAACTGGCACACACACTTACATAAAAATTAACAACTTGGGAGTGGACCCTGAACTTTGATGAGGAAAGAATTTGTTTCAAATCTCTGTTACAATTCATAACATAAATATCATCATTCAAAGCTCATAAAAACCCTTTATTCTTGGTGAAAGTAAAACTATTACAAGTGACAAGATGATGATGATGATAATAATAAGAAGAATATAAATAATAATAGTAAATATTTACTCACCACATTCCACAAAAGCTTTTGATTATCACAGTGAAGTAGGCTGCAAATAAATTAACCAAAAACTATTACTTTCTAAAATCGAAGAAAAGAGATTCAAAGGGGCTTTAGGCAAGAAAAGCTTGTTGCATTTACATGTTGCAGGAGTTTACAAAATAATAATGCGACTCTCACCTTAGACATATTGGAATCCCATCAAACACTTTCACTTGTTCCCTAATGTTACTGTCTGCACACAAAATTCTAAGCAGTCCAGCTGCCAGACTGAAATAGTGGTATTGACAACCAGAAAGTCAGTACAAAATCAACATGCATCATGTAAGTCAAATGAATGCATTTTAAATTTTTAAAATAGTATTTCCAAATTACAGGGTTCTCCAGAAAAATTTAAGGTACATGTAAAAGCCAACTAAAAGAAAAAAGTTAAAGTAGGCAGTAAAACAATACAGCGTGTAGATCATATGAAGCAGCCAAAAAAAGAAGATGTGGGGGGGGTAGTTGTTGGAGGGGGGTTTGGCCTCCTTCCAATGGGGAATGTCAATTTTGGGGAAACTAAAGAGTGCATTTCATAGAACTTATTCTAGCCATGAGAATGGCTCCTTTATTTAATTGTACGTACAGTAGCTTTATTTCATGCATGAATATCATGAATTACGTTTGTTTTAAATATCAAGCAAAGGTGTAATAAGATACAAATGCTTTGGATTTATTATCGCACTTAAAGTGCATGTATATTTTTTGTTATTAAAAACTGAATCATTGGATAATGCAATTCTAGAGCTTTGATTGGCTTAGCCATCATGGTATATGAGCCATTATACCATGCTGTCCAAATATGGTAACTGTACGCATCTGCTCAAAATTAAAAACAAGCTGAAAATCGGTTGTTTTTACAAAATAAGTCGGGAAGAATTCTCAATATTTTGTGGGCGTTTTTCATAAAACAATTATTCCACTTGCACTTGTCGGATTTGAGATGATTATAGCCAACTTTGCGCTATGCGCCTCGTTGGCCATCTACCACCTCACATCCAAAGTGCACTCATGGAATAATTGTTAATTATGTTTGTGGCAGGTCTAAAATGCAGGTTACTTTCCATACATGTAGGTCAGAGTATGGGTCACCATGTTACAGATAATTAAACAGCACCAAAGGTGTCTCCTGGCCCTAATCTTTACAAAAATAATGTTCATTTAGATCTGGGGGAAACTGTGTGGCTTAGTAATTAATTTATCAATGGAGCAGTTATTGGCTTGAAACAAAGCAAACAAACAACTCACGTTTTGGAGAGCATATCATATTCTTGCAATATTCTTAACAGTATCTCAGTGCTGTTCAGTTCACCAATCAGGGCTCGTGGTCTTTCACTAATGACCAAAAATAAAGTATAGTTAAATTGACACAAATATAAGAGTTAGGAAAAATGTACAGGCCCCGGTTGTTCAAAAGTTGGATAGCGCTATCTACCGGATAAATTTCCATCCAGCTGATAAGTACTAGGGGAACCAACTGCATTATCCACTGAATAGATTTCTATCTCGTGGATAGTGCTATCCAACATTTGAACAACTGGGGCCAGGTGGATAAAAACAGTGTACAGCCACAAAAAAAGCGTGAGATGAAAATAAAAATAATGCTTGACCTTCGGGCAGGCTGTTGCTGAGGTAAACTATGCCAGAGCAGTTCTAACAACCCCCCTTTTCACTAACATAGTACTTTGCCTTGACACATGCATGTTACTTGCTTGTCGGACAACTCATAAAAAAACATGCTAGCCTAGTGACATCACTAGTCCTTGTTTATTGGACAGCATTTTTCATGCCCTGATAAACGTTTTATGTTACAATGGAACATCCCTAACTAGTTCTGTCTGAGGGAATCAAACTTGTGGTTTAAAAGTTGAAAAGTAGTTTAACCAACCTTTGAGCCAAGCCAATCAGGGCATACAAAGAACAGTGAAGAACCATAACATCACTGGCTGACAGAAGTAAAACAAGAGCCTGCAAATGAAAAATATATTACACTGTGTAACAATGCTCTAGCCAAAACATAACAATTTTCAGAGTGACAGAACACTTCTCTTCTAATAGCTCTGAGAAGGGAATTTTTGTACAGTTGAACATCCATGTGTGACACCTCTTCTTAGTGATCAACTCCCATTAGCAACCACTAATCCAAAACACATTTAAATTTTCCCAGGTAAAGCTTTATAGTAGAAAACTTTGTAAATGACCACCTCTAGTAAGCAACCATGACTGTCTTTTTACTCTAGGATAATAGTTTTAGAATTTTCCATTGTTTTTAACCTCTTCTAAGCGACCACCTGAGACAATGTTCTGATCGTTGTGTTTGCTGTACACTGTATGTACTATGCCTCAGAGTATGCGAGAAACTTTTAGAGACAACATGGATTTAAACTACATTTTTAATTACATGAACATAATTATATATATAATAATAATTATTGCATGCAATACATTCTCTCCAGAGAGTACATGTGTCCATTCTTCCTATTGCAAAAGACCTCCAGTTCAACTATTGAATTAAGCAACCACCTCCTGCAAGCGACCACTAACTCTGCACTTTAATTTGGGTCGTTGCTCACAGGGTGGGGTTTGACTATATACAAACCTTATGAGTACAACAGGCAACAAGCCACTCCCTCTGTTTGACATCTGCAGAAAGCTTTTGACAAATGTCTGAAAAAGATAATAAACCCATAAGAAAAATGGGAAGCTTGTAAAACAAAAATGCTAATATTTTCACAGTACTGTATCACAAAAAAAAATAACAATAACTAAGGAAGGATTAAATTTACTCGTCATTTCCTTCAAAATGTCAACTGTGAAGGGTTCCTCTCCATTCTCAAGATAACTTTCAGTCAGAAGCTGTAGGCGCTGTAAAGGTAACAAATTAAGAAGGAACATGAGGATTTCCAGCAGTTTTAAAGGAATTCAAAATGTACATTATGTACAATGTACTGTTGAAGTTCAAATAATTTTCTTGATTTCATGATTTCAAACCCAAATTATCCAGGCAAAATTATCAGTGTTTTGTTTGCCTCAATTCCCCAGATTATAGAGAAAGGTCTTGTCAAACATCATTGTTAATTAACAGTTGCAAACCAAAAAAAAGTAATGAAACAGAAGAGATGAAACTAATTATAACTGGGAATGTGATTATAGTCAGTGGATAAAAACAGAATTTTGATAGTTAACCAAAGGTAATTTTTTGGGGCTTCAACTTGATATATATGCACCAGCCTCAGAACTGCCTTAATACCTGCATCACTGCATCTTATAGCACACAATGCATCAATAATATAATGCTAAGTGAATGTACATGTAGAGTGCACATGAAATTTACCTCTGAAAGAATCTTGACTCCACCAAGATTGAAAAACTCCACCTTAAATGATGAAAATTTCATACCAACTCAATATTCATTGAAAGTACAAACCCGCACAAGTAAGTCATACTTTTCACATTCTTATGATTAGCTAGCTCACAGGTGATTAGCCAAGTATGTACAGTGTTCATACTATTTAAAGAAAAACAAAAACATTAAACAATTACACTGGATTTTCTTCAGTGATTACAGGGTGTCAAAATCCAAAAACATTAGAAAATAGTTACACAAGATGGTACAACATTTCCAGTTGTTTGTCTGATTCACATTTGATAACCTGATTAATCCCATGTGGCTTTGTGAGCGTTAATGTGTGTTGCACTGTACACAGTATTTTAAAATTTCTAAGAAATGTACAAAAAAGTCTGATGAGCAACCAGAGTGTTGTTTGCTTATGAAACGTCTTGCCTATTTGGCGATCTTGCTGTCATTGCCATTGCCATTGTTAAATCTTCCTGATCTATATGTAATGGTGCCTCCTATAGGGAATTGTGACTGCACTCAATTTTATTTTAAAATCAAAACTGAGAGACTCTGCTGTATTTTGGTAATATTCAATAATTTTGCACTTTTCCCCAAAAATTATACATTTAAATATTTATTGACTTTAAGTACACTGTATGAGTGGAGTACACAGGAAATTTAGTAAGAATAAATATAAAAAAATTTATCAGAGAATGAAGAACCATGTCGTCACAAAGTAATGCTCATGTGAGAAAATTCCCCACCTACACCCCGTACTGGCCAAGCTGCCGTAGACAATGTACAGCCTGTACATGTAGAGCTATGGAAGTAGTGACAATCAGGGATTAAAGTGGGTGTGACTGTAAAAATTATGTACCTGGAATGTAGTGTCCCTCATCAACATTCTGAGGCATATCAAAACTCTAAGGATGTTTTCTGGAGGAACTCTTTCAATCCATTCCCTGGAGAAAGCAAAACAGAAAAAGAATTGCCAAGATGAACAACCAGGAATGGCTGACATAATGTCAACCTGAATTTCGTTTCGACCTTAAACTTGTACATGCATGTTTACAAAATCTACATTATTATCAAAAACAACTTTGGCTTACTGATGGGCAAACTACCTGTACATGTACACATTAAAAAACTTTTTTAAAACATGCAACAAGTCATATTACAGTTTATTACATGTAGATATACATGATACAATCAACTGAAAATACTTACAGGCAACAGACTCTTTGCTTTACTAGGGACGTAAAGATCTAAAATACAACGATAATAAATCACTTTTATAAAATAACTCAGATAGTATACGCGCTCTGATTGGCTGAGAGGAGTGTTTGCATGAGAGTATGTAAACATGGCTGTGGCATCAAGATGTTTTGCTTTTCGCACGCTAATCACGCAAGCATGAATTTGAAAAAGCTGTTGAGTTCAAAACTCGACAAGTTTACTTTATTTACCCATTCCTTTGTCGGGTGAAACTTGGAAAATCATTACAAAGAGAGTGTGTCAATTTTTTTTCACTTAAGCTGACATTTTAAGCGAGAAAAGTCCGTATTTTGGAAACCATCTTTTTGCAAAACAAGAACTGATTACGCATGCAAGACTTTGTGGAAAAGACTTTGCAACTGGTAAGAATTTCTCTTTTAATCAGTGCCATACAAAGAGTTTTGCATTTTTTCTTGGAAATTTATTTTATAAAAGCAATAGAAAACTCTTTTCCTGTATTTGCATAGCCTGATATAAACACTCGAGGTGTTGGGAGAATTCTCAACAGTTATGCAAACCCTCGACTTCGTCTTGGGTTTGCATAACTGTCTCAAATTCTCCCAACCCTTCTCGTGTTTATATCAGGCTATGCAAACATGGAAAACATTTTCTATTGCTTAAATTACTGATATGCATGTATATGTATATATATGTATGTTTGTAGCACCCGTAGGCTAAGTCCTTTATTTGCTACTCCAAGTTTCATGCTTCTTATGAAGCAATGTGATTGCTTCGTACAAAGCATGAAACTCGGAGTAGCAAATAAATGACTTATTAGCTTACTACTATAAATATATTTACAGCTCTGATTTTTCCACTGAGTACTTTTATAGCTGATGAAGTCTACATTCTTACCACTGCTAGTTAGAAATATACATGTATGTACAATGTGGACAGATGTTCCAAAAACATACAAAGTAAGGGTCACAGCTGACATAAAACAAAGAAAGCAAGGCATCCTTAACAATGAACCTAGCCCTGACAATATTTCAAAAAACAAAGAAAACAAGGAAATTATATTACACCGGAGATGATCCAAACATAAAGGCTTGCAAACACACCTGAGTGAAATATGTTTGATGAGTGTGTGAGCTAAAATTCCTGACACTCTGGTACCTGGAACTGTGTATACAGAGAACAACAGATAATATTAGAAACATTTTATATATTTGGCTTTAACATGTTAGATACTACATGAGAAATTTCTGCAATTGATTGGCTTAGAATAGAGCAGTGGTATTTCAGCTTAATTTGAAATACCGACATGTGAAAATTACAAACCTTTGCGGGTAGTAGTATCAAACAAATAATAGCATGATTTGTTGTGATATTTGGCATTTATAAAATAACTAAGATGGTATATGCGTTCTGATTGGTTAAAAACCTATGGTTTATTGTGGCGGTAAACTCATACGAAACTTAAAGTTATTTTATAAAAGAAATAGATCACACTTTCTATGGGTTTACCAGTGTGATAACCAACTTGGGATGTTGGGAGAACACGAGGAAAGCTTGTAAATCACAAGCATCCCAAGTGGGTTATCATGCCAGTAAACCCATAGAAAGTGTGGTCTATTCCTTAAACATAACACTTGTGATCTTTCAAAATTGTCTCAAATTTCACTGGCCTAACGGCTCATGAAATTACTTATAACAATTATGAAATATCACTCGTGGTATTTATGCCAAATATCACTACAAATCATGCTATTACCTATACAAATTATTAAAATAATTAATAAATAAAGAGACGTTTAAAAAAAACATTTGTTCCTTTGGTTTGCATATTTAACAGAAATAATAAATTATTATTATTATTATTATTATTATTATTATTATTATTACTATTATTATTATTATTATTATTATTATTAATTTCCCTTGTCTCTTAGGGCTAGGAGACAAAGGAAATTAAGAATCAACTTAAGTTAAATCAAAATTAACCTGAAATCAAATTTGAACTGCAACGTATACCTGAACTTTTCCAAGGCCAGTGCTTCTGTCGACTGATGTTGGTGTGGTAAAGCATGAGTTTGAGCAGCCCAAGGATTAGGGGTCGAGTTTTGGTTTTCATCCGTTATCCATGAGATGGATGGCAGCTATCAACAGGAAAATAAAGAAAAACAAGAGTTTTTAGAGTTGCCAAGAGATGGTCTTATTTATTGGGCAACATGCTCATGCTTTCAGTGGGGGGAAGGGGGGGGGAACAGAACATCTAAAAAAGTTACATGTAGTCCTGTTTTTCTAAACAAAATGTTCCAAATGGAAATTCGCCTCTTGTGCAAAGTCACCTTGCTTACCTGCTTCCGGCTTTTAAAGGCACCCGTTTTCAGTAAATGGATCTCATTTGTGCAAATGGCACACATGATTTGGGAAACCAATTAAAATTATATTTACTATTCATGGATTTTGTTTTCCATTTGCAAATGGTAAGCCCACCAGTTTGCCTGGCCATGTAAATGGGGAGTGCCCTACTCTTTAGGGCACCTAAGTGGGTACTTTTTCAGACTTAAGGTGAATGAAAGGGTTGGGACTTCATAAGTTAGAGTACTGTACAGCAATGAAAGGGTACGGAATTAATTTTATTTTCTCAGTTGTCTTATACCAACCAAATTCAAAATATTTCACACAGACATACATTATGGCTGTATTATTTTGATAACTTAACTGCACATAGAAATGATCAAAAGACTCTTTGTTATAGGTTATCATCACATTGTGCATCTTCTGAAACTCATTCAAAGTCCCAGGATTTAGGAAAGGAATTTGGTATTATACAGTTAAATATAAATCTTGTATTTAACCTATTTTCAACAGAGCTACAATGTTATACATTTTCTCAAGGTACAATACAAATCATCAGGGACGGGAAAGCCTGATTTTTCCTTGTTAAGGTTGACAAAATGTCATAAAGGCCCTATATGGCAAAATGTCTCAATTGTACAAGTACATGTACAGGGGTCCAGAAAGGGTGGTGCAGTAGTGAGAGCACTCACCTCCCACCAATGTGGCCCAGGTTTGAATCCTGGTGTCGACGCCATATGTGGGTTGAGGTTGTTGTTGGTTCTCTCCCTTCTTCTGAGGGGTTTTTCTCCGGGTACTCCAGTTTTCCCCTGTCCTTAAAACATGTTAAAAACCAACACTTGCAAATTCCAATTCGATCTGGAACCCATGGACATGTTTCAACGAGTTCTCATGAACTCTTAAAATAAGTGCTCCCTGGCAAAGAAATTACAGTAACAATGTACCTGTTGCTTGCTTGCTGGTGTGTTGAGTAACTCCAGCAACCGAGACAAATCTTTCATCTCATTGTCTCTACAGAGAAAAGAAAATTAAATAAAAGTGCACTGAATAAATAAATATATTTATAAATAAATATAGAAATAGAGAAGTACCTGTAAAGCACATGTAAAGGTTATCTGTTTATCTCTTACAAAGCAAATTACAGGATAACCAATTTGCCTCAGGAGATTTTGCCAAAAAACACATTTTGAAGCCAGTCAAGTGGTTTTCTGGTCACTGTCGTGCTATAAAAAGCTAAAACTTACCACAAAGCTGTTTACAGGTCGTAAACTTCACAGCCTTCTAATCCAGATGAAAAATATTAGCTTGCAAAGTTTGGGCATGCACAGAGAGCAAAAATTCCGAGATAGTCTTGGGTTTAAAAGTGACACAGCAGTCTTGACTTTTACTTTTCGCTTTCTCTCCTCCCCTCTTTTTTCACCTTTCTTGCCTCATTTTTTTTTTTGTCTTGCTGGGCATTTAGTGGGCTTCATTTTGGCAGGAGAGGTTTTAGTAAAAACCTTAAGGATCTTAGGATTAAATGAAAGGAAAGGTAGGTGGGTAGTGGTACAAGATTTTCATGGAAATGTTCAGGTTAATGTTACATGGTTTTTTGCCTTTTTCTCCCGTGTCCTTGACTGAATTGTGCTCATTGATTCTGGTATGGTTTGAAAGATCTCTTCACTCTGCACTAGTTAGCAGGCAAAGTTATCCTTGATTATTAAAACGGATGACGTCACAAGCGGTAGAAAGGATGTGGATCCGCATGGGCGGTTACGGGCGGCTCAGGGGCAAATGTGTTAAGGATAAAATAATAATGATAATAATAAACTGACAGACTGAACAACAACAACCACAGCAGCAAAACTTTTAAAAATGGTTATTGACGGTGGAAAGTTTAGCAACTATTTATGTGACAATAAACACTGTCTGCATTCAGCAAAGCTGTAATTTAAGGCAAATAAATTCATATCAAAGCTCACTTATACAATTAGCTAATCTACCACAGTGATCATGAATGAATAAAAAAAAAGTGAATAAAAAACTAATTTCATACTTGTAAAAAATTTAAAAAAGGGAAACCATACCACAGCTGAGAACTAGTCACTGTACAGGTATACATGTACAGGGCAAAGAAATAAATTAAGAAAATTAAAAACAACTTGTACTATTAAAGTTTGCATGCATAAATATATACATAGAAGGGAAACTTTGACTAGCACCAGGTTCACGACAACAAAGTGATGCATAAAATACAGTAACTGGCAACCATGCAACGCTGCATGACTCCACAATATAGCTACTAATACGTGACTCCATATTCTTTCGGGGGGTCAATAATAACTGTATTACTGTGGTTGTAGGGTCACGGTTCAAAAACTGAGGTGTCAATGCAATGAACAATGAACAATGAGTTCAACAGACTATGCAGCTTATGAAATTATAAAGTAGTGGGATGCAATTACAACACATCACCAAACATGTAGTTTGAAGCAACAATGAACAACTTACAATACCAGCAACAAAAATTGAAAAGACTTAAATATGACTTGATTCCAAATACATGTTCATACCCAGGCAAATTTTGAACGTTATTTTGTGCACATTTTATTGGGAAATGGGTAATTTAGCCTCGAGGTGTTTGAATAATCTCTCCTAAACACAATGCTTTGTCATGGCACTAATGTGTAAAATTGTTATAATTTGGACGTGATGACAGTCAGGTTTATTACTCAGTTGTGTCCAATGTCACTGGTAACATTATAAAAATTATCATTATTAATGTTAGGGGTAAAATTTGATTTAAAGTTAAAACGTTTTAACTAGTAAGTTGACTCTCAATCTCCTTTGTCTTCTTGGGTTAGGACACAAAGAATATTAACAAATCAACCGAGATTAAATCAAAATTAACCTGAAAACAAATTTAAGGGTGCTTGCATTATAGCCATGTATACATGTATCCCCACAGTACACTGTATTATATGTGCCTCCTACAATAATATTATTGTGTAATCATTAATTTTATAACATTCTACTAGTCTTAGGTGAAACAAAAACCTAATATTATTGTCAGACATAATATTATATGCAAAAATGATTGATTCTTTTGATTATGTGACCCTAAGAACAAAAGAATCAGACCCCTTGGTGAAACAGTTATTCAATTTACGATCAGGTGGAATTTGGGTAAAACTCCCCAGCAATAGTTGACCAAGTACATTGTGCAAACTACGAGGAAGTACAGCGTTTTTCCTATCCTGTTTTCTTTGGAATGTAGAACACTAGAATGTCAGCCATAGAGACCAAATAATAGCTAATTTTATTTACAACATAATAGAAATTGCAAACGATCAGAAATATTTTCACGAAATTCAAGAAATTTAAAATTAGGTAAAAATCAGAAAATCTTTCGAGCTTGATTGAAATAATAAAGTTTTTCTTCATAGAAGTAGACATGCAGACAATTTACTACATTGTAGACGAACAGGGATTAGAGTTTTGCTCTGCATCGGAAAGAAAATTTAAGTTAGGATATTATTTTTATTTTTAGGTATCATTAACTCGTTGTATCTTACAAGACTCATTAGGCAAATATTATATTTTTCTTTACTAAAATATTAGACACCACCCATATTAAACTCGTACTTTGCTCGATCGGTTCACTGTGGCGAACCGCGTTGAATATGTAGAATGCAGTTTCGCTTACCACAATGCAAGGATTAAGTGTTTTAGGAACAAAACCTTTTTTTCTGATACTTGAGAAAAATGTTGTTCTTCCCTTGAGGAAACAGACGGATCCACTTTATCAGTGGCCACTTAACTGTAGGTTATATCGATAGTACAGGTTGTTGATAAATACATACAATGAATTTACACAATATCAAAAATTTAAATGCAGGGTCGCCGCTATAAAAACTTATACACACCGTACACAAACTGTATCTCTGGTTATAAGCTTAAATGTTATCCATCGAGGTGACTTTTCTATCCTAATGTACAGTGTATTTTAAACTGGTATTAAGGATCAATTGAGCGATAATCGATTTGTTAGACTTGACTAGCAACCGAAAAAGTCCATTGGGAATGGCACGTTCCCGGCGACATGGAAAGGTCAACGTAAAGGGGAAATTAACTAAGTTTACCTGCTGTATATACTTAAGAATCGATATTGTCTCATAAATCATTTTCTCTTTTAATAGGACTGCAGTTTAACTTAAGGTTGGGGAAAACATGACCATCAAATTTGAATGGAACACCGCGAAAATTATGCTCAATAGAAAACACCGCAAAATTAAAACTGCGGGAAAAAGATCACGCAAATTAACCGAAAACGCGACGTTTCAAATCAAGATTTTAAGACAAAATCATCATTATAATCCACACCTTCGAAACAATCAACCAACCTTAACGTTTGCCCTTTCTCTCGTTTGTCTTCTACAGGCATCCTGGGCTAAGAATAAAACTTAAACGCTGTCTATCTTTTCCGTCTTTTTCCCATCGCCGAGCTCACAGTGGGAGTGCTTACCTGCAAGTCGATAATATACACAAATGAGCTTCGCTTCTGCCAAGCAACCAAAATAGTCAATGAACTAAGCTTTTGTGCAAAGCGAAGTAACAGTGAACTATGTTATGAACCTGGTGTCTTATAAAAGCCCCAAAATAGCGAAATCGCGGACAGTTTTGTAGTAGCTTTTAAAAACTCTTTTAAGCAACATTCTCAATCTGCTAAGTAAACGTTCGTACACGTCGGCAGCGCTATCAAATTCACAGCTAGTTTTCTAAAATTCAAGAAAAAATAAAAGGCAGATACTTTATGAAATTCTTGAACATACCATAACAAACTCACTGCTACGTTAGTGGAATAAAGCTACAATTTGCTCAGTGTCTTGAGGTGATGTATGTAAGCCAAGCAACTGGAACCTTTGTCAGACGAAAGGAAATACGTAAAGTACACGGACAGGAAATGGCATCGATTGAATCTTAAAACCTGTCTTTTGGCTGTCCTTAAAATGCAAATGATTTTAATGTCTATGTTTGTAAAAAATACGGTAATGTGGGTTTTATAGTTGGCAGTGTAAGACTTCCACCAATTTGTTTACGATTATTCCAGTGTTGTGGTTTCCTGATACTGAGCTCGACGATCGACGACAAGTTACTGCATTTTCAATTTATGTCTCAACTGGTTTTGATGAAAGTTAAACAATTTCTTTTCAAGAAGTGGAATTGAAAAATATGCAGCCAATTTCGAGCAGTTGTTTTCGACGAAGATGATTGAAAGACTTTAGGAAAATATCATCAGTAATGTAAACGAGGCAAATAAATATAATAAGCCTAAGTTTAGTCACCCGCAAACTCGTCCGCTAATGATCAAAAAATTACGATAAAAACAAGCGTCCATAAGGGATCTTAGCTTACCACAAAATGACAAACAACATCCACGTTTTGCTTCCTTGATATGTTCGTACAAAGTTTGAGCTATAAATCATCCATACTTTTAGACCGGTATTTCGATCCAAGTTCCAGTTCGCTCAGTTTGATTAAGAAATTTGCAGAGCAACGTCAATTTCACAATAAAAATATTGTCATTTTTTAACCAATCAAAACGCTCTCTGTGACAATGGCGCGTAATCTCTACCAATCAAAATCGCCTGGCACCCAAGTCCTTTTCACCTGTGCTTGAAAAAATTAAAAATATCTCGAAAAACTTGAGTTTTACCAGTACTTGTATTGTCTTATATTGCTTACGTTTATCGACAGCTATCGATCATGTGTTTTTACGGGATCTTTTTAGAAAAGAATTCAGAAGTTCGATATATTCATATCAGTTTTCATGCTTTATGGCAGATTTTCAAAGTTCCGTTTTTGATATAGTTCAGTCTACTTGCTAATATCAATTTAAGTGCCTGTATTAAAGTGTAAAATTCCTACATGCGACATGGCCTTGACGCAGCGACATAAGACACAGGCTGTGTACAGACGCCACCTCCCTTAAAAAAAATCCTCAGAGAGAGGTCTGTGTGACACAGACATTTCTCTCTTTCTCCGATTTTTTAGGAGAGGGGGTGTCTGTACAGACCTGAAATGGCTACAAACAACACGAAGTTGCTGGATTGAAACTGCGGCATCGCGAAAGAGACGAACAAATTTAGTATAAAATCTATAAAAATACCGACAGGGACATGGCTATCCGGCTGTCAAGGCACGAAACAAAGGATTTCAAAAGGAGAAGGGGCATTTTACATCATCACGAAGTAATCCCGCGGTTATTGAGCCCTGGTGTTTAAACCAAACCGAAAAACAAGCTGTTCGCAAACCAAACCAGCCCACCTGAAGAAATTCATCTATCCGTTTTCCTTGACAGCTTTCGATAAAAGATATAAAAAAAAATACATGAAACTTTGGTTTTGACTGAGGCTAGATTACCCAGAAATGCTTTTTGGTGATTTTTTTGGTGATTACAACAGTATGCGATCAGTTTTATTACTTTCTTTATTTTTTGGCAGCAATTTTTTGCCGCAATCTCAGAATTTTAAATTATCAGTTTTTGCAGGAGCCCATAAAATAAACTGTTTGCAAATTTTGTTTGCACAAATACATCTGGAAGGATTTCAAAGCAACGCGCAACCGAACGTAAAAAGGCTTCTACCATGGTTAGCACTCGGGTTCGCAACCTTTTTTTGTGTAGTAGCTTCTAACTGAAGCCAAGAGAGGATGTCCTCTCTTGTTGACGCTCACATGTATGGAAAAGAAGAACAAACGATCCTATGTTTCTTTAACAGCCAGCGGCTGTACAGTGCAGAGCAGAGGAAAACAGACATTGGACTTAAACTTCCATGCGTGATCTACAATTAGACGATGGCCGTCGGTCACGACAATCCCTGCTAGCCGAGTCTCCGTTTTCGTGATCTTCTCAGAGGCGTCAAAGGTACTCAGGGCAGTCACGACATCACGAGAGAATCATGACTAATCATGGCCTTCTCACGCAGGTCTAAAGATCGCCCTAACGCGGCCTTGAACGTGGATTGAACTGGTTTCAGCGCAAAGGGGAGCTGACTTCCTCCAAAACCTTTTGTGCGAAATAAGCAGAGCAAGAAAGACGATATTTCCCAAAGTCTTTCATTAAAAGAGGTTTTACTAAATAATTTTATTTGGTTTTCGATCCTAACCAAAAATAGTAAATAATAGAGACGAGATGCGATAGATAAATAAATGCGACATGGCTCGCTGTCAATTCCATTCAAGCTCATCCCCTAACCCCAAGGCCTGTCCCAGGCCATTTTTCCACGGTGAATCGGGCCATGAACGCGCCGTTCAACGGCGCTTTCCCATTAAAATCGGGTGTTTAGCTTGCTATGGTTTGCACTGCTTTCTAGGTCGGTAGTCTGTTTCAGGCGTTCAAATTGTGGGGATGGTGCCAAGGTTATGCGAATAAGAAAAACAGGGAGGGGTGGGGTAGGGTGTGAAAGTGTTCTCTCCCTCTCATTTCTGCTTGTTTTTCCTTCTCTTTGACTTCGTGTCACACTACACTATCTGAACATCAAAAACAGGCTACAGATCGAGTGGCTCTCCAGGCCGTTAAAGCATAATTTAAAAGACGCTACGTCACCACAACTAGTGATTTGCTATCTTGTAGTGTGGGGCTTAATAATTAAAAACTGTGTGAAAACTATTTACACCGGGAATAATAAGGCAAAGATATACTTTTTCTTTATTTTTTATGAAAAAATCAAAGAAGCTAAGAATCGCACTCCCTAACGGAAATGAATGAAAACAAAATAAACATCAAATATCGCTCCTGAACCCAGGAAATTTTTGCTTGTGGAATCTGGAATCCTGGACTTTTAAATCTGGAAATTAGCTCAAGAAATCCAGAATCCTGCTAACGATTGTTGTCATACATTGTACTCAATATCTGTTCTCTCATTGGCTAAGAGCCTATACAGGAAACACCCACATATAAGAACACACGATTTCGGAGGTCAGGCTGATTGAGTTCTTACTTAGACTGCGTAGCAAGCGTTTCCAGTCGAGTTATAGCGCGAAAAGGTGGAGTGGGAGCAAAAAAATGGAAGGGGGAGGGTGTTTACTGTATATGCAGCTAATTTTAGAAAGTAGCGCAACCTACAGATTAGTTACTGTACAAGCAGATAACTTGCTAATCTTATAATATTTTGTCTCGGTATAACTCTGGCCCTGAGGAAGGCTAATTTTATTAGCCGAAATATTGGCCTATAATAAATCAGCCCTTCGCTGTAGAGCCAGCCTTGCGTTCAGTTTTGTCAAGAGCCGTAATGGCTCTTGGTTTTGTTTGACTAATCTGTAGGTTGCGCGCGCAATGCATGATTTCCAATAAAAAATACCTGAATATCACTTTCCTTGCGACGGTGTGTTTGTCGTTATTTTCTTCAGAACAATATATAATAAAACAGTTACTAGATTCGGTTTTTGTGATATCCTAAATAATCAAGGTCTCGGATGTTACCTCGACCTTGATTAAGTCTGGATATCACAACAACCTCATCCGATAGATCTTGGTCACGCGGCCATTGGCCATTTTTTCTCAGGAGATTTAAAAAACTTCGTTTATGCGCGGCTAGCCTCTTAGAGAGAACGAGGGTCAGGGTTTCCAACCCTCAGCGGCTCACCTATGCCCATCAAATATTGGTCAGGTACCCCCTCCCCGGGGAAAGGGATTCAGCAGGAACCGGCTCCTGGGTTCAGTAAGGTGGCAAAGAATACTTGCCATGACGATCTTTGCCGATCATTAACGTTTGTGAGCTATAATATAAAGGCTCCTCTTCCCAGTGTGTTTGACTGAAAACAACTGTTAATTGTTAGTTAAAAAGAAAGAAATTTACACATAAAAAACCGCAAAAAGGAAAAACAACGGTATCAGTTACAATATTTATATCGGTATTTTAAGCTGTTGGTTCTTACGTTAGCAGACTGTCATTATAAAGCGCAAGAAAGAGTAGCTGAATAGCGCTATATAAATTATTGTTATTGTTATTGTGGTTGTTGTTGTTGTTTATGTTGTTATTATTATTTTCCGGTTACTATTGTCAACGCTTAGGAGAGGCTGCTCAAGAATGATTTCTGGAATTTTGGTCCGTGACAAGGAAAAGAGGTTTGCCCTGTCAATTTGAATACAGCCCTAAGACCAGCCTAAGACTTTTAAAAAACACCCTCTGAGCTAGGCGTGGCGTGAATATATGTTGGCACAGCCTCGTACCCAGGCCAGTGCGTGCTATATATATCAGAGTTTCACATCCGAAATCGCCGAGCAAGACTGGGAACGAGGCTGATCGATGATTTACAGAGAGGTCACGTCAGGCCCCATCAAGTGTACGTCTCGCTTCCCGGTCAGGTTTCAGTAAAATCCGAACAGTCAAGTCAGGTACCGGTATGAGCGCAGGCTTAGGCCTTCACCGAAGGCATTCAGCTGCAACATACTCTTCACCAATAACTGCTGTATTTAAAGCCACTATCGGCCTGTTGGTGAGTAAAGGAAGAGATAAACTGGCAGAAAAATTGAATGAGGGTGATGTTACAGATCAGAAATTCCGCGGCCTGGTCGTCCGTGAAATCGATGAACTTAAGTCGAAGTTGGATGGTCTAGCAAGAAAGGATTTATTAGCAAGTATCAGTCTTTTTAAAGAAGGAATCGTTCTGTTGTATGAACTGTTTGAAAGTGCCAGATCCAGTAGCGTGCATCGCGCGATAACTTCACAAACACAAGCTACAGCCGAAACCAGAATTGATGAAACTGAAGAAATGAGTAGTAAATTGGAGCTTACTGCATTGGATGAATCAGCTACGAAGAAGCTTAGCAAAGCGTTGGAGAAATTTAATGAAGCTCGTCTGGAAGCAATGAAAGCTTTTAGTGATGAAGCTTTGGACTTACCTGATCGCCTGTTAGCTATGCAATATCGACTGATGGCTACGATACTGAGCGCAGTTGACAATCCTACTGACGCATTAGCAGCTTGCAGAGTGTGCCTTGACGAGTTGCACCAACTGCCAGCTGTTAAAGAATATTTCAAAGTTGAGTTGGAAAGAGGAGTAAGATTAAGAGCTCGATTTAATAAAGAAAAACGAAGGCAAATAATTTTTTCCGTCTGTCACGTAAATCGTGTGATCCATGATGCCATGCAAGTGCTTGGAATTCGAAATCTGTGGACGTTGCCTTTGGTTGATACGGGGAAAGAGGAAGTGGATCCACTGCGGGATGGAAGAGTTGTTGACGCACTGACGAAACAAGGCCTGAAGCACTCTTCTGTACGATGGTCATTTGGTCAAGAGGAGGACAGGCTGAACGAGCCGGTTGGTATTGCTACGAACACCAAGCAACACTTCCTTATAGCAGACAATTGGCCAGGCCGTACCCTGTCTTGGGTTAATACGTGTACTCATGTGAAGGTGTTTGATAACAACGGAAAGTATGTTTTCAGTTTTTTACCTAGATTTGATTACGCTGATGTAGAAGTAGAAGTAAATGTTTGGGATATCGCCACTTGCTCGGAGGACATGGACGACAAGATCTATCTACTCGTCACGCTGAAGAAGCGTGTGGCTCTTGAACAAAAGATGGAAGTTCAGGTTTTTAATAATACCGCTGAACTGCAGCACAAGTTTCTGGTGAGGAACAGTTCAGTTTTATCTCTGCGGTGCAGACTTCAACTGACAGTGAGCAGGAAAAAAGCGCTGATGTTGACAGCAAACGCTATTGATGTTTATGAGCTCAGTGGCGAGTTCCTTGGTAGATTTGGCGATGGAGTATTCAAGGATGCAACGGATATCAGTGCTACTTGTGATGGTCGCATCACGGTTTTAGACCAAGGTGATTCCAGCGTTTACGTTTTCACTGAAGAGGGTCAACAGCTTGCCAAATTTAATATCGGCATCAATGAAGATGACGATTATTTCACTGCACATCACCCTACGGGTGAGCACCTCGTCGTGGCTTCCTTTAAACAAAAGACAAATCGCCTGACGCTGGCTATATACACTGTAAAGGGCGAACTCGTTCGAAAAATTCCAATTCAACTTGATGAAACAGTACGCGAACTAAAAGGAATTACAGTGACCGTGAAGGGTAACATTGCAGTGGCTTTTATGGAAAATCGGTACACTGGAAAAGTAGTTGTTATTTAAAAGTATAAGTATAAAACTTACCGTCAGTGCAGGCTGGGTACACTGCAAGAGAGTATAATTGGAGAGACAGGGAAACGACCAGTCTACCATTTGGAATAATGTGAATTTCAAGAGTTCGAGAACTCAGATCTCACCCAGATCTGAGTAGTGGTGCTTCTGATTGGTCGTGCCGCGTACCCAGATCTGGGTAGTAACACGTCATCAGTACAGAGTTTCTGCGCTCGTTTCTCAGACGTCATTTCGCGGGGAAACTCGTGGTGGCGTCGTGAAAAGTCGGCTGTTTTCTCAGGCTAATCAGATATGTGACGCTCCTCATTCGAGATCGGCGCGGTGCATCTCCATGCGGTTACAGAAAATCGCGCTAAAATCACTGTTCTTGATAACGGCATGGTTTTCGCGCCAGCGCAAAAGCTATCCGGTCCGGTGTAAAAATAGCCTTATTCTAAATAACATATAAAAAGGGTAGACGAGAATGACGTAAAGTGCCAGTCAGTAGAGACACGGAGAAAGCAGGTTCTTAGCTGGTTTTCCGAATTCTTAATTGTAAACTTTTTGATCATACGAAAAACAGGGCGGCAAAGCTCTTCCTCGGACTGACTGGGATGACTAAGCCAGCCTGTCGTTTTTGAAATTCTAAGCTAACCGAAATTGCTAAATTCGCGTGCAAAAAGTAGGTTGCGTGGTAAAGAAAATGTATTAAAGGCACAGTTAAAAGTGAAAGGGCTAACGTTCGAAACGTTTAGTTCCAATCCCTTCGATCTCGTCGTCAGCCAAGCCGCCCTTTCAAAATTCATACGGTAAAGATCAGGGCCGAGTTGTTCATAAGTAGGGTTAAGATAACCCAGGGTTAGTGCGAGATTTGAATTCAGATTTGAAAGCTTAAAAAGTATTTCAGTTTTAATTCGTTTTGTCTACAAGTTGATCATTGGAAGCTCTAAAAATAACAGGGAAAATTATCCGAGAAAATGCTTTTGAACACAAGAGAAAGAAACCCGGGTTAAATTTAACCCCGAGTTAATCGCTAATCGGCCTTCGAACAACTGGGCCCAGAGCAACACCATGTTCTCATGAAAATAAGTTTTTCAACGCGCGCGTAACGGTGCGCGCGAGCAAAATCGATCGAAGTCCCAATAATTAAACCGGCTTTTGTGACGTTTGCTTTAATTTCCATTCTTTAGAAAAGAATGCGTTGGATTTCCAAAGTAGAAATGAAACGGAAAACGATATTTTCGTTGGTTTTGCTACTCATTCTATTGAAAAGCAAAGATTGTAAAGGTAAGCGCGAATCTTATTCTAAATCCAACCTTGTCTTTTCTGTATATGAACGCTTTTTTGTTGGCGTTTACAACACGCATAAATTTCCGACGAGTTTGTCTTGATGTCTAAGTACTGACAAGTAATTATTATTTTATTTATTAAAAAATTTCATTCCGTGCTCATCGTTACGTCGTCCTTGAAATATTTGAAATAGCTGTAGCGCAGGCAGATAAGATGTAAAACTATCTAACAGATGACGCTTTAGAAAAATTAACGCCTGAGTTCAATCAACCTTACAGGCCTTTTCACCATGCATATAATAATATTGTAAACCAAGTGCGTAAAAGTGCAAGCCCATAAAGCAACACTAGTTTTTAATTTAATCTTTTGAATTTAAAAGGAAAATAATGAAAAAAAGATAAAAAAAGAAAAACTAACTCCATTCATTTGTTAGTTTCACACCATTCCGATCCCGTTGCTACGTTACGTGTTCATCCTTTGCGAGCTCATTCTCGACCCCAGTGCTTATGCTTCTGGTGATTATATGCACAAGAGATCTAGGTCGAGATTGAGCGCGGGTGCGCGCGATCAAAACCGAGCATGACGTCAAGAAAAGAACATGTATGCGTCTATGACGTCAGTTTTTTATTCTTCTACAAGAATTCATTGGATTTTATATTCAATTTAGTCTAAAGCAAAGATGAAATGGAAAATCATATTCGTATTGGCTTTTCTTGCTCCACTGTTCAACAACAAAATTTGTAACGGTAAGGAGTCACTCTCCCTTTAAGATAGTGGAGTATAATAGGATGTGTAATTTTTATAACAAGAGACGCTGATGGGAAATAAGCGACTGTAATCAATCAATCAATCAAACTTACGGCCTTTTAACAATGCAGTTCATGAAGTTCTCGTAATTGTGAACCTGTTGCTAATTGAGAAGCCCATGAAATAACAGTAGTTTTTCAATGTGATGGTTTGAAAGTTAAAAGGGAAATAATGAAGAAAAGAAATCTTTATTTATTTCTTTGTTTCACACCATCCCGTTGCTACGTTACGCTTTCATCCTTTGCGATCGAGCTCATTCTCGAACACAGTGCTTATACGCTTCTGGCGATTATGTGCACAAGAGAACTGGGGTCGAGATTGAGCGCCGCTGCGCGAGGTCAAAACCGAGAATGACGTCAAGGATAGAACATGTATGCGTTTATGACGTTAGTTTTTTATTCGTCTACAAGAATTTATTGGATTTTAAATTCAATTTAGTCCAAAGCAAAGATGAAATGGAAAATCATATTCGTATTGGCTTTTCTTGCTCTACTGTTCAGCAACAAAATTTGTAACGGTAAGGAGTCACTCTCCCTTTAAGATAGTGGAGTATAATAGGATGTGTAATTTTTATGACAAGAGAAGCTAATGGGAAATAAGCGACTGCAATCAATCATCAAACAAACTTACGGCCTTTTAACAATGCAGTTCATGAAGTTCTCGTAATTGTGAACCTGTTGCTAATTGAGAAGCCCATGAAATAACAGTAGTTTTTCAATGTGATGGTTTGAAAGTTAAAAGGGAAATAATGAAGAAAAGAAATCTTTATTTATTTCTTTGTTTCACACCATCCCGTTGCTACGTTACGCGTTCTTCCTTTGCGATCAAGCTCATTCTCGAACCCAGTGGTTATACGCTTCGGCGGTTATGTGCACAAGAGAACTGGGGTCGAGCTTGAGGGCGCTGCGCGCGATCAAAACCGAGAATGACGTCAAGAATAGAACATGTATGCGTCTATGACGTTAGTTTTTTATTCTTCTACAAGAATTCATTGGATTCTATATTCATCTTAGTCTAAAGCAAAGATGAAATGGAAAATCATATCCGTATTGGCTTTTCTTGCTCCACTGTTCAACAACAAAATTTGTAACGGTAAGGAGTCACTCTCCCTTTTATAAGACCGTGAAGTACATAGTAGGATGTGTAATTTTATAACAAGAGACGCCGAGGGGAAATAAGCGACTGTAATCAATCAATCAAACTTACAGACCCTTTAACAATGTAGTTCATGGAGGTATTCTCATAATGGTGAACCTGTTGCCAAATGCAGGAGCTTATGAAATAAGCTTGTTTTTCAATGTGATAGTTTGAAACTTACAAGGAAATAATGAAAACAAGAAATCTCAATTTATTTCTTTGTTTAATACCGTCCCGTTGCTAAGTTACGAGTTAATCCTTTGCGAGCTCACTCTCGACCCTAGTGCTTACACTTCAGGCGACTATCCGCACAAGAGATCTGGGGTCGAGATTGACGCCTGTGCGCGTTTAAACCGCCGTGACGTCATAAATGGAATACGCACGAGTCTATGACGTAATTCTTCTACAAGACTTCATTGGATTTTCCGTTAAATTTAATCTAAAGCGAAGATGAAGTGGAAACGATATTCATATTGGTTTATCTTGCCCTATTGTTCAACAGCAAAATTTTTAGCGATAAGGAGTCACTCTCCCTTTAATTTAATTGTGCAAATTTACAAATGTCGTTTATCGATACTTTGAATGCGCTGGATGTGCGAGGACGTTGTTGTCGACGTATTGTACGTTTTGTTCGTTGAAATAAGATGGCAAAGCATCAGTATTGAATGGCAAAATGTCCTTCCAGCCCTGAAATTACTGCACAAATTATAGTTTATTTGGAGTACTTTCTGGAAAAATGACTTGCCCAAGAAAACTTTTGTTGTGTCTAAAATAGGTACCATGAGGTTCAGTATCGCGCACGTGCGTATGAATGTTGCACCATGTTACAAGGCTTACCAATCCAACTTTCATCCTCGCGCATTTTCGATAAATAAGTTACTTCTATATTAAAGAGCCTTAATCGTACAGTATATACACAAAAAATATTCACTCTTTTACGCCTTCTGAAATTTTCAGCAGGGAAGAATCCTGTTTCTGTGGGTACTGACAATAAAGAGTCTATTCAGAGATGGAGTCCCACTCCGCTGTATGCAGGACACAGGCATACCAACCTCAGCTCCACCAAGAGCTCAGTAACAACTGGTAAAGAACGAGGAAACATGGATCCCAGGAACGGGAATATCGAGAAAATCTTGACCATGGGCAAGCTCGCAATGCGAAGATTGGCCAAAAGGCATAAAGCTGGTGTTTTATCTCATACCGGAGTAAGACCTTCAGCTGCGCCATTTAAGAAAACGTCTATGTTCGATCGAGAGCGAGCAACATCTGCTACAGGCAAGAAATATTTTCAGAATTGTTTTCTTAAGGGGAGTACTAATGGATTTATACTTTTACTTACTCGGGTGAATTAAGAAATGAGTCTCAGGAAATTTGTAAGGGGGGGGGGGTGGTCTGGTTCAAAGGGGATTGAACCTTTCACTTAAAACTTTGCGAGTCTCCTTTGTCAAAAAAGGACGTCAGTTTCATTTTGAATGGTGGATTCTCTTTATTGCGTGACTTGTAACACCTATTAATTTCATTACTATTTATTTTTATTTAAATTTACACCACTTTTTAAGACATTTGATTTGATTTAATCCGTTTGCTATTTAGAACTTTAAGTACAAGGTGTATGGAGTGAATGGGGGTTTTTGAACATAAATTGTTTTCTGTGAACTGTAATGCTTTTAGAGAGAGACTGAGGCGAGAAAAGTCATTGAATTATTACCAAGGAATGAAAGACTTTATAATTCCCTGATTAATTTGACATGACTAGATTTAAACTAAATGACCATAAAAGAAAAATCGAGAACTTGAAGTTTTATAAAAGTGATGTAATTCCCAAATGTAAAGATTTGAATAAGCTCATATGACTTTAAAAGGTGCAACATCGGCACCAAAAATTACATCCCTGCTCTGTTATAATCAGAGATGAAGGAAGTGCGAAACAAAACGAAGAAAAAATGAGAGTAAAAGCTAGTAATCAATAAGGAACAGGGGTGAGGAGCCATTTCTTAATGACACACGAGTAACCTATACTTTAACTTGTAACCATAACTTACGATTCAAATGGATAGGACGACACGGGACCAAAGTTTCGGGCCCGAAATAAAATATTCAAATCAAAACTCTATAGAAACGCGCGCGGGTCTAGTTAACAAACCAGTCTTTTTGTTTAGCCAGCTGATAGTTTTATCATTGTAAATGAAAAACTAATTAAACTATCTTAAAGGTAACAAGAACAACAACTTTAAAGGATCGTTACAGTAATCGGGACGTTCGAGAAAAGGATCCCTGGCCCCAATTGTTTCAAAGGAGGATAGCGCTTTACCTTTTTCCTGGATAAACCTCTAACTAAGGGATAACGCAATTGGTTTTCCTAATACTTATCCACTGGACAATTATTTATCAGGTAGATAGTGCTATCTACTATTTCAGTAACTGGAATTTGAATGGAAATTTTTCTTACCCTCCCTCCCTTTGTCTGTCTTAAGTGTTATCCTGAAAAAACGCTAAGTGGTGATTAATTTTTCTGCTGTTAACATAATATCTACATGGTATTTTTCCTTCCAGACGTACCAATTCAGAGGAAAGTTAAACTGCCCGTGATCTTAACACCTTTGTCGACTGAGAATGATGACAGGTTCTTTTCGAAGACTAACGGAGAGGGTGCTGAATCAGCAAAACACGATAAAAAAGACAAAAGCAATACAAACAACGATCATTCAGAGCATGCGCACGATGTTCCTAAACCCCGGATGACAGAGGATGAACGCCCAACACAAAGTGGCACCGATTCCAAGGCGCAGCATCACAAACCAAGCGGGCATTATGAGATATCATCCCCTGGCCTCCGCTGGACTGCGCATGATCCTAGGACTGGACCACCAAACGAAAAACGAAAACGTTACAAGAAGAAGAAAACTGCGGCCCAGCGTACCGACGATGTCGAGGAAGATACTGAGGAGGACGATGACCCAGGAGAGTCGAGATCTTCTGTCAATTTTGCGGCGGTTGGTGCTGTTATAATGGTGTTTTTGTTCATATTTGCTGGACTAGCTCGTCTGTGGTATGTTGAGAATTTAAACGACTTTTCGCTTTGTGTGACGTATTTGGAGGTTCTCTATAGATTTGTCTTAGTCGAGACTTGTTCCCTATCAGTTTTCTAGTGTTTAATAAGGATGTAGTTTAAGACAGGAATTGACGAGTTGACAGTGCACTGATTTCTCATGAACAGCAATTTTTTTTAAACACACCATGCACTCAATTTCAGCAGTAGGAGTTGTATATTTACATTCCGTTTACTGAAGCAATGAGTTAATTCTAAATTGTCATGGCCTTACAAACAAAAAGAAAGAGCATCAAGTCGCTGATAGTTTTGTGTTGCACGCGTCTTCAATGGCGGATTTTATAACTAGGGTTGCGCTACGGTATAGCATGTTGTATATCGAGGATCGTGCGCATTCTTTATATACAAAAGGAATTGTAATATCTCTTTCCTAGCCCCTCCGCCAGGTGTTATCACTGTGTTATTTCCCAGTTTAGAGAAATTAGCAGCTGTTTGATTCTCTCCCTCACTGTCTACTCAACCAGTTTGTTACAAGTGTATTGTTTACCCGGCTCCTGACACTTGCCATCATCCACAATAGCTTATTTTTTTTCCGTAACTGTTATTGCAGGGGAATGTGTAAGAAAAGATGCTTGCGGAGAAAATATCCTGACCTTGGTTGGAACTTCAATTCACTGACTAACCTCAGCGAGCAGCTTAGCGAGGAAGAGATAATCTTTGAGAGGACCAATCTGAACTGCGGGATGCGGACATCAAGGGACTCTGCTAGTTATAAACCCAAACCAAATCCGCCATCTTACCAACTGGCAGCAACACACTTTGATGCCCAATCTCCATGGACCTTAACAGACACTCCAAAATCCACACCTTTGATGGCAGTTTCTGGATGTTCTTTGGACAATTCCTGCGTGGTGATCGATATTCCTGACTCAAATCCTGTTTCTGAAGGACCTACTGCTCGTACCATTGTTGATCTCTCTGAACCCAGTCCAGTCTCTTTTGTTATTGATGCTCCTGAAGTCGACCCCTGTGTTGATGTTGATATACCTGACTTGAGCTCTCCGGACACGTCCTTTACCTGTTCGTCTTTATCTGATGTGTTTTCGTTGTTTTCTGGAACTCCTCAATCTTCGTCATCTTTGACGTCGGTTTCCTCACTCGATATGACTTCAGCAGAACCGGAAGCCTCATCTCTTATTATTACAGAACTTGAAACCCACTGCTCCTCACCGACAGGAACTTCTACGGAAGCTCTGGAGCCCAAACCGGAACTCAACTACCACCACCTAGCTTTAGCAACCGTTGAACCGGAAGTCGTTACTGACGCTCCATCGTCTGAGCCTTCGATTCCACTGACCATCGAACCAGAGACCTCTTTACTCACTGCAGAAAGTCAGACACTCCTGGAAACATCTCCCTTGAAATATCAGGCCACGCCCAAGCTCTCTTCAAGCTCCGATTTGAGTCCTTCTGCCTCTGACAAATCAACACGGACAGTTTGCTTGGCAACGGAGAGTGGTAGCTCATCCAGAGAGTCTTGCAAAACTCCTGTGGCAGCAACAGGTGATGTAATATTGACAATTCAAGACGACGAAGATGAAGTTGTTCTCCACGCAAGCAAGAAATCAAGAGCTGAAACAACAACAATGAGGTTGAAAGGAGAGAATGAAAGACACGTTGCACGGCTCGTGGAAAGCACTGCAAGTGACACACCTGGCGTGACCATAAATTCTTCCGGTTTGACTGGGGATGTTAAGGATAACTGGGAAGTGACCACTGAAAACGGTCTGAGAGGTGAAGTCAAAGATGTTGTGACGAAGTTTGAAAATGTCGTTATTGACCTTTCCGGGGCTGCAAGTGAAAAGGAGAGTGACGTGATAGAGGTTGATGAGGTGATTATTGAAATCTCTGACGTCACCAGCGAGGGAAAGGATGGCTTGATGGTAGTCGAAAACGCAACACTCGAGATTTCTGGCCTGACTAGCGCCGATAAAAATCTCCTAACGATGACCATGGGACCCGATCTCGGCGGTAAGTCTTTTGGTGATGTTTTTTATTTCCAGTGAAAATACAGGATACTACACACAGCCTCTGCACTTGAATAGTGAGCGTAACCTTTTTTCGCACTCTTTTTCTTTTTTTTCTTTTGCTTCTCTTGATTTGGGAGCGAGGTTCTCGCACGCTGTAACTACTTTCCTTGTCAAAGAGGAAATAAATGAATGTCAATGTGTTTAACGGTGCGCGGAATGAAGGCTTCAATAATATTCGCAATTCCACCTGTTACAGGCTCTCAGATATTCCTGACCTCGTTCTGGGGACGAGGCTGAGATATTCGGGACCTGGGACGAGTGAGAAATTTTTTAACACTGAACGCGCAAACTATGGGGAACAAGAGTCCTCGTCTTATCGTAAACAGGTTATGTTAATGACTTACACAGCTAAGGGAAACGAGGCTTTTAGAAGATATTCGAATTAACTCAGTTTGCTGTTCAACTCAAAAGCTCATCCTCTGTAATCTTTAAGGGACTTCAACAACAATTACCCTGTTTTCGGAAGAAAACAAACTTGGCATCGAAGAAATCGGGGAAAAGAAATTTCTTCCAAGCCCGGCGGGAGCGGGAGCGAAATGTTCTTCATCATGCAGCAAAGAAGCAAATGATAAGTGGAATTCAATTTACAAGAATAGAGCAAAATTGATGGTAGGTGTTTATTCCAGAAATAATTTACTCTTGCGTTAGTGTAGACTACCAGTCAACCAGTGTAGACTACAAACAGCCATATTTGGTGCTGATTTTTGCTTAGTACCCTCATCAGGGTCAAGTGCATCTGATTAGTCAAGGCAAATTTTCATCCGATTAATAACACTACCTATCATCATCATCATCATCAATCTTTATTTATACACGAAATCGTATCATTTTACATGGTCTTCCTAGGAATCGTGTTTAAAACTAAACTAAAATACTCTAAGAACTATTGACTATAATGTTAAAAATACAAAAACTTACATTATGAATAATAAGAGTTACAATGGGTCATGGTGTATTAGAAAAATCTTTCCCATGAATTGAAGTTTTAAAAACATTTAAACTAGGCAGTTTTCTAATCTCTGAGGGAATCTTGTTTCACAGAACAGATCCTCTGTAGTGTAGGCTCCCTTTTGCAGACTCAGTTCTGGGTCTGGGGACATAATAATTTAACTCAGAATTTCTAAGATTGTGTGAATGTACATTTGAGGTGTTGGTAAAGATCCGCCTCAGATACGATGGGGAAAGATTATTATGAATTTTATACATTGTCACAGCCAGCTGTTTAAGTCTTACATATTCTAGCCTTTCCCAGCCAAGCTCATCCAACAAAACACTTGAGCGAACGTCATAGTTAGAAAAGGTGAGAATTCTAGCAGCCCTATTCTGCAGCTTTTGAAGTTTGTCTGCTAGTCCCTTATTGATATTACCCCATACGGCACCACAGTAATTAACTACCCTATATCTAGGTAGTGAATCGTCTAAAGTATGGAACTCCTGCATTCATTCCTAAGATATCATTTTGTGAGGGAGGAAGCAGTGGTGCTGTTTTTTTAAATTTAGGCTAACGCTTTTCATCTTCGTAACTCAAAGTAACATTTCAACAAAATTCTTGCTCGTCACAGTTCCACGGCGTTATACCTCCTTATGACAGATCAAAATTCTTTTATATGAGGTTAAATTTATAGACTTAACTTTAAATTTTCTTTAGGAGAAACAGAGAAAGCAGAATGAAAAGCAAAAGAAACGCAAGGGATTGAAGCCAGCTGCATTTGAAACCAACCTAACTCCTCCGCTCGGCGACGAACTCAGTTACTGTGATCACAAAACAAACCCACAAGTGGGATGCCTGTGCAAATACTGTGAAAAACACAGACAGAAGTCACGTGGCTCACGTTTCTTTAAATTTCCCAGGTGAGCTGAATGATTTGCATTAGTGTATCTAAAGAAGTCAGACATGAACATGCTAGTTGAATATCTGTCAATCGGCGCAGCAAAGGGGGACAATAGGAGTGCTATAAGTCCCGGGAAGGAGGGGAGGGTGGGGGAGGAGGGGCTACTCAATAAAGGTTTATACAGAAAGGCCCTGCCCTGAGGTTCAACCACTTGCTAATATATACAATTTTTGACCGAAAATGTACCCCTTTCGTATACCCTTATTGACAAATGATGCTCCTTTCACATACCTAGTTTAGAACTTTTAGCAGCCTTATTTAACTGCTCGAATTGCACTGTCTCGTAAATATGAAAAACATAAGAAAAGCAGAGGAATTTCTCGACTTTTAACATTTTGTAAACTAGTGAAATCCCTAACTTTACAAGCTTTCCTTGATTTTTCAATTTACAGAAAATTGTTATCCTTCAAGTCTAAATGCCCCGTCAAACACGACAGATGTGAGAAGGACTTCTGCTCTTCAACAAAGAACTCATTTGCGATTTCTGATGCTTGCGCATCGACGAGATCTGCTGCCAAGGATTTTGATATTTCATTTGCTTCTTACTCTGGTTTAACGGGCGAGAAGCAGGCAAGTCGTTCTATCTTCAATCTTCTTCGTTCTGTTTCTTTTTTTAACGTACAGAGCCTTCATTTACAAGACCACCGTCGGGACATGAGATCTGAAATCTTGCTCTCTCTTGCTTCATAAGTAACGAGGTCTTCTTATTAACGTGTAATAGTGAGAGTCTAGTAAGCGGGGGGTGCACGAAAAGGAACGGGTTGAAAAATAAAAATGTACTTTGTTTGAAAGAATTCGAAGGAAATGTGACTGGGATTTGGGCAAAATACAGTGCGGGACTCGGGAAACGTTATCGTGACACAAGATTTGACTGAAATACAGAGCGGGTTCGGGAAACGTTATCATGACACTGGATTTGACTGAAATACAGTGCGGGATTCGGAGATCATTATCGGGATACGGGATTTGGCCAAAATACAGAGCGGGATTTGGGAAACGTTATCGGGTCACGGGATTTGGCTGCTACCCGAGCAGCGGGATTCGATAAAATTTGGGAACGGATGTGAGATTGGGAAAGAAAACGATATTGGGAATGTGACAGAAGTTTAGGACCCCCTTTTCCAGACCCCTAGTTAAGGATACCAAATTTTATTAAAACATCAACATCAAATCAGTCAGTGTGAAAATAGTGCGCGCCTGAAATCCCACGAAACAGGAAGAAAATAGTCAGAACCATTTTCACATTCAGAACAACACTTACTGCCTTCGCGAAACTAAGTTATAGGAAGCGAGATTTTGCAAAGGCAGAGGGTCGTAAGACAGAGAACGAAGAGGGGGACACGCGTCTCCGAAGGGGAGGTGGGAGGGTAAAAAATTGTAACCCCGGTTAAGAACGGGGTTACTTGGCAAAAGAGACTGAAATCAAGGGATAGCTGGCTTACTTAGGCAAAAGGACTCCCCCGAGACTTCCACTCGATTGTCTACAATGTCCTGGGGTGCTACGAGAATACCAAATTGCGTGCAGGCAGAATCCGTTTTTATTGTAACAATGAAAATACTACTTGTATGTAAAGCCGTTTTATCGTAGTCAAAATTTAGGAGGATCATACATATTGCAAAGACTTATTCTCCCTTTTTTCCTTTGTTTTAGATTCACTACTTGCCGAATAAACGAAACAGAGCAAAAGCAACTCATCCAGCGCATGTCCACATGCACTTTTAATCAGTTTCTGATGACAAGAAAAAGTTTCATAATTTACTCTCGCCAATGTTGTAGATTCAATAATCCGCCGTATCCTGTAAACTGTTAATGGTTTCTTTTCTTCCACGAAGCAAATAACCTGTCATTATATTAGAAAGAAAATCTTTCAGAATTACCAAATCTAGACATTTTGATGAAAAATGTTTATCTTTTCATTTTTGTTTCTCTTCCTTTAACAATCGCGCTCTTCTCAGACAAGCACTGTGCTTTTAAGTAAAAAGTATTTATTTTAGTTTTTGTTAGCTTTTGGTTCGAATTTCAAGAAACGTAATAGAAGAAACTAAATGTAACTTTATTAAAATAGAAAAACAAGTCAAGACTTCTCTTTTGATACTAAATACCCCATGTGCGAGCCGAGGTTTCTCTCTCAGTGCATGGCTTTTAGTAGTTGTAATTCGCGTTGGTGGTGCTTTTTATACGAGACTAACAAGCGACGTGAACGACTTCGTATACGTTAGAAGCCATGCAAGAGAGAAACCTACTTTCGCAGGGTAGATACAAAATATCATTTTGTGAATGACAGGGGACCCCTAGGAAGAGTTTCGCCTGGGAATTCTTGGTTGGGATGTGCCTCCGGTTTCTCCAGCAGCTCCGAGTGTCCTGACCCTATTTCAGACAGAAAAATGTCATTTTCCACACCTGTTTTCAGATCTGTCCACTAAAATCCATTCCCATTTTCAAACCAAGCATAGGCAGGAATCCTGTCATCATTGTTTAGATAAGAACACAAACTAAAAGATTTCTTACAATTCCATCGTACTAAATTTGCATGTATTATTTCTTTCTGAATATTCATACGTCATCGCGTAGTTCCCTCGAAAACCATACCCGATTCTAGACCAAAATGGGCAAACCCTACACCCCGGCGTTTTCAGACCGAAACGGCACAAAACCCGTACTGTTTGGGAGGACAGCATACACCTATATGGATTATAGGGAGGAGTAGCTAGGTTTTAGCGAACTTGAACTCTGACGCGAGTCGACTTTATCCCCAAGGAAACTAAATATGAAGATCGTACCAGTGTAGAAAATGTTCTTTTCACTTTGCTATTAAACTATCCCTCGCGGTAGGGACAAGGGGGGAGGCGGGGGGGGAGGGGGGGGTGTACGGAAAATAAAAGATATAGAGCGTTATACATGACGTCAAGTCCGCCAAAACAGGCCTGTGGGAGGTAAGCTGTTTTCATATGTAAAACCCTTCTTTTGGTGCTGTCAATTTGCCTAGTTGCTGGTCACCTGAGTAAGGCGCCTTTTTTTAGTTAGAGGCCTAGGGATTGAGGGTGGGGTGCGAGGGGGTTCCGTGCCATTGGGGAGTCCCCACTGGATACAGATACCGACATCTCTTATTGGTACTGATTCATGCATGATCGTGTTATTGTGTCCTAAATTAGAACATTATGGTTTTAAAATTTGATGGAATCATTGATCTTTAACCAGAGTTTAGCTTCGTCTGTGGCGCAGGTTCCCAATGTTGCGCATGTAAGTCTCCTATTCCCGGGCGGGCTGGAAAGAGTGCTAAAAAATCACTAGACCGTGAAAGACCATTCTCTCGGCTTGGCGGGTAGTCTCTCTTTTTTCATGCCTCCCCCGTCTCGCGCCTTCAGATACGCGCGTGGTCATTTGCATGTCTCGCGTTTTGCTTGACGGACTAAGAAAAAAGAGAGACTGCACGTAGTCTCCCAAAGGGCGACGCATTTGAAAGGCGAAGCTCTCTGAGCCAAGCCGCTGTTATTAGTCCGCGATCATTTCCTTCAGCGGTTTTCCGGAGCATTATAGGATCACCCATTGGAGTATGACTTGTTGCTCGATTCTACAGTAAAACAAAGGCGATTCGCAGTATCAACTGTAAAATTTAACTACAATTAACGTCACTAATAACTCGACCGCGCCCTATGTTTTTGGGGGAGACCCAGCATCTCAGTGGAAACAACGGAGCATTACGGTTGAGCATTTTAGTGGATAATCAAGCGCATAATGAACAAAAACCTATATTTCAAACCTGTATTTGAACTGACTTGCGTCTTTTTATAAAAGATTTTGTCTCCTTTTTGGGTTCATTGACTAAAGCAATCAATATGGTCTTATAAATTAACACTGAATTAAGCCAACAAGCTACGGTAGTATCTCAGACTTTTATTTACAAATGAGCGACTCTTTTTTACCGCTGTTTGCAACATTGTTTTTGACCGACAGAAGCACCAGCGCTCTACTTTGTCTACTGCGAAGACAGGGCTGGGAACACGTACACGTTTTATACCATCTCGCTTGCTATCTGCACGTACCTTCAAGTATATCATTCAAGATTCAAATGAAAACTGACTTTCTGATGTGGGAAAAAGAGTCCGTTGTTTTAAAAACCGACATTCGGGTGTGAAAAAAAAAAAAACTGTACGTTGGTTTAGAAAAAATACTACAAAGAATCAAGTAGAGTTAAACAGAATTGTTGGTTTCACATGACGTAACTAAAATTCAACCCTAAAACTATCGATCCTACCATAATTTTACTTTCACGATGCATTACAGCAGCTGAAAACTAATTTTCATACAAATTTTCGCTTCAAAAGGGTTCTTGGTTTTGTGATAGAGTACGCTTGAATTTCTAAGCTTTTGCGTGACGCGTCATTTACATGACGGCCAAGAAAGCTGTCATGTAGGTTAAAAAAATGACTTATTTCAGGAAATTTTGCCGTCGTTGTTTTTTTAAATTATTATGGTTTCTTTTTTTTAATTATTCCCTTTTTTATTTTATTTTGTTTCATTTTATTTTTTAGCCTCAAAGTTTTCAGGTACGTACGTGCGTACAGTGCGTAGATCGTCAAGGTCAGGGGCGTAGCTACCTGTGCTTAGGAATGTTTGCAATCCATGCGCATAAAAACGTAGAGCGGTCACGTCTGTAGCTAAATGTAACACGTCAGAACTACCTACGTGCAAGACGTCGTGCAAGAAAGTAAGTCGATTTCTCTGTTTTGCCTCCTGTTCAGTTTCACTGAAATTCCAAACAGTCAAGTCACATATCAGCGCAGGCGAAGACCTTTATCGAAAGCATTCAGCATGTCTTCGCTGATAACTGCCGTATTTAAAGCCACTATCGGCCTGTTGGTGAATAAAGGAAGAGACAAACTGGCAGAAAAGTTGACTGAGGGTGATGTTACAGATCAGAAGTTCCGTGGACTGATCATCCGTGAAATCGATGAAATAAAGTCGAAGTTGGATGGGCTGGCAAGAAAGGATTTATTAGCAAGTATCAGTCTTTTTAAAGAAGGAATCGAGATGTTATATGAAGTGTTTGAAAGTGTCAGATCTAGCACCGAGTATCGCACGATAACTGCACAAACCCAAGCTGCAGCCGAAACCAGAATTGATAAAACAAATTTTATCTCGCTGGAAGAAATGGGAAAACTGGAACTGATTGCCTTGGATGAATCCGCTACGAGGAGGCTTAGTAAAGTGATGGAGACTTCTAATGAAGCTCGATTGGAAGCAATAAAGGCTTTTAGTAATGAAGCTTTGGAATTACCTGATCGCCTGTTAGCTATGCAATATCGCCTGATGGCGACGATATTGAGGACAATTGACAATCCTACCGACGCATTAGCAGCTTGTAGAGTCTGCCTTGCTGAGTTACACCAAGTACCAGCAGTTAAAGAGTGTTTCAAAGTTGAGTTGGAGAGAGGACTAAGATTGAGGGCTCTTTTTAAGAAAGACGAACGAAGGCAAATAATTTATTCAGTCTGTCACGCGAATCGTGTGATCCATGATGTCATGCAAATGTGCGGCATTCGAAATCTGTGGACGTTGCCTGTGGTTGATACGGGGAAAGAGAAAGTAGATCCACTCCGCGACGGGAGAGTTGTTGACGCACTGATGAAACAAGGCCTAGAGAATTGTTGTTTACAATGGTCATTTGGTCTGGTCAAGGGACAAGAGAAGCCGGACAAGCTTAAGTGGCCGATTGATATATCTATAAACGCCAAGCAACAGTTCCTTATGGTAGTCGTTGATCCAGATCTTGATACTTACACCGTGGAGGTGTTTGATAGCAACGGAAAGTTTGTTTTCAATTTTAAACCTAAATCTGAAGACGCTGATGCAACAGTAATAATTTGGAGCGTTGCCACTTCGGACATGGACGACCAGATCTATTTACTAGTTAACGTTGAACTGAAGGGCAAGAAGAATGAGAAGAGTGAAGTGCAGGTTTTTAACAAGACCGCTGAACTGCAGCACAAGTTTCCTGTGAGGAGGGTTTGGCTTTGGCGTAACAGACTAAGAGTGACCAGAAATAAAGTGCTGATGCTTTCTGATGACGTTGTTGATGTTCATGAGCTGAGTGGCGAGTTCGTTTGCAGATTTGGCGAAGAATTGCGCATGCGTGCAACAGATATCGCCGCTACATGTGATGGTCGCGTCATGATAGTAGACCCACGGGATTCATGTGTTCACCTTTTCACTGAAGAGGGACAACAGCTTGCCGAATTTCATATCAGCACCCACGCACTCTTAGCCAATTATTTCATCGCACATCACCCTGTAGGTGATCACGTAGTTATTGCTTACGAACGAAGAGACCTCCTGGAGCTGGCTATATACACCGTAAAAGGCGAACTCGTTCGAATAATTCAGCTTGATGAAGGAGTATCGTCAGTGCATGGAATTACAGTGAGCATGGAAGGTCACATTGCTGTGGCTTTTGTAGGCAAGCGTCCCCTGAATGGAAAGGTGGTAGTTGTCGTTTAAAAAAATTATTAAAAACTGAATAAAATAAAATTCTAAAACATAGGCTAACAATTAGTTAGCCTTCCACGCAGACGTTCTATTGGTTCGTCACGCAATTCTTGTGGGGAAGGGTTTGTGACTAAGCCCCAAGGGGGTGTGCGTGGAAAAGTAAAGTAGAAACAATGAGATCAATTAACTCTTGAAACAATACAGTAACGTTTCTTTAACCATAATAGTTTGATATAAAAAGGGATAGTTTAACAGTTGACATACTGTAATATACTAGAGTGGGCGAACACTAAAAACAAACAACACCAGCAGTCTGGGAAAATCAGTCCAAAGTCAACCATGCGATCGACTGCATGGGAGGGGGTAAAGATTCTTGAACAGGAGACGGTGGACATCATCAGAAAATCCGAGCGGACTAACCCTAAATAACGATGGGGGTTATGTGGGGTGGATCCAGGTTTTTAGCAGGGGGGTTCGAGGGCATCCTCGCCCAAAAATTTTTGAAATTTCAAGCCTCGGAAACGCGATTTCCGCCATTCTGAGGCAAAGTCAGCGTGTTTTGATACCTCGTTTTTTAATGTTAAAATGCCATTCCTTTTGCATCAAAATATAACAAAGCTGCGTAAACCTGATGCAGATTTGCATTTATAAACGTATGATAAAAATATACTGCATTTCATCTTATTTCAATTTTGTGTTTCATCAAAGACGGGATCAACAAGAAACATTCTTCGGGGTATCTACCCGCAAAAGGCTGAACCAGCGCATCGTAGTCAACGGGCTTTATTGAGCAGCAGAGGCTTAACTTGGTTAGAATTTATTGCATTTAAGATTGACTGTAAGCAATTATTCAATATTTTTACAAGTTTTAGACGTCAGCTGTTTTAATTCAGGGGGTTCGATCGAACCCCTCGATTACTAAGGTCAAGACATTTGTTGATATACAGTAAAAAGAACCGCTATTTGTCTCTACTTTCTGAAAAAAAAGGGTATAGCTAGGGCTATGAGCTTGTGGTGTATGTAGCTGGGTTTTTCAATGAATTTTTACTTTTGTTTCGGCTTTCTTTGAAGTGTAAGAAATATATATATAAAAAAATATGGTAGGTACAGTCATATTGAGATAGGATAATCCAATTTGGAGACAAGAATCAGCGAGGATTCAGGAAAAGGTTTCTATTTTTTAAATGACTAGTGCACCGGGTGTCTTATATTCCACTTGCTACCTATTGAATCTGGGCGCTACAAGAAGATACCCAGAGTTGAGAGGCTTTGTCCCCTTTGTAATAGATCCGAAATCGGCGATGAATTCCACTATTTGTTGAAATGTACCCACTCATCACTTTCTCATTTAGGGGTATCTTCTTGGAGAGCCTATACTCGATAAACAGTAATTTTATGAGTATGTCTTGCAAGGCACTATTTTTATATATCATGTCTATAAGCGATGAAAACATCATAAATCTGAGTACCTCTTATATTGAAATTATTCTAAATTGTTATACATCCAAACTCTAATAAAACTTTCTTATCATACGAGTAGCGTATGATAGCCAAGTAATTTTTCTTTTATGATAATATTTTATCAATTGTTCCTTTCTTTCTTTCTTACTTAACTTTTATTTTACTTTTTTCATTTGAGATTGTTTTGGTACTGAAATCTTCATGTCGAAGATAAAGTTAATAAAGTTATTGTTGTTATATTCCAATTGCTGTATGTCACAGGTGAAGCAAGAAGTTGTTCTGACTTGAGTGACCTATATATTCGGTTCAGTTGATCTGCGTATCCAGAAGAGGTTCTTAGCTTTGCTACAAGCTATAAGTTTGCCCGGCCATGACGAGGCAAATAACGAGTCAAAAGTGCATTCATTTGGGCATGTTTAGATAATCTTTCAATCAAAAAAATATGGCATAGATTAAAGGTCTCTTTGATCGCCTTGGAAACAGCTATGTGCACGTGTGCGCATTGAGTAACCAGCCGAGCAACCGAATTAGGGTGTTCATGAAGTACTCATTGCTGTATAAGGCATTATACACATCTAACCAAAATACTGAAAGAAAAAATTAATAGAAAATTGCCAGTCTGAATAATTATCTAGTTTATCTCGTGACTCGATATGATCAAAGTAGACAAATAATATCTGATATTAGTAAAATCCAACTAGTGGTCTGTTATCAATACTGCGTTCTGATTGGTTGACTACTACTAGGCTATATGTTATAACCCCCTAGTTGCGAAAAGCGCCGGCTTTATGGCGGCAAAAAAGCATTAAAGTCTACCTTTTAACTAGCTAAAATTTTTTTATTCTCGATATTTTTGACCACCTAGTTGGATTTTACTAAAACAATTATTCCTCTCGCCCTCATGGCCTCTGAGTCAATAGCCCAAAAGGGCCTAAGGCCTAATAGGCTATTGACCATTCGGGTTCGAGGAATAATTGTTAACTGAAAATGAATGTTAATTCTCTCATCAATAGTAAAGTTCCGCTCAGTAATGTCATTTTAAAAAAAGCCATGAAAACTTCACGGTAATAAGTTACGGTTGACATTTTGGAGTTTCGGCTACTATACTGAGGGTAGACTCTCCCTGGCCTACAGTAAACAAGTGAATTATTGCTGGCTTTTACGGTAAATCTCGTCAAGTTTGTTGACTTACAGAGTGATCTCTGAAATAATCTAGTAAGAATCTAGATTTCCAAATATCAAACAAGTGTATTAGCCCTAACATCACCCAATTACTTTTTGGATGATAAGTGCATGTAAAATAACAAAAAATACCTAAATAAACTAAAGAACTGCACTGTAAAGCCTCTAGATTTTCAAGAACAGTGCCTATCAATTTTTTTTCTATTTAATTTTGACTCTAGGACTGAAAAAAAAATGAAAAAGGAAAAAAATCGACTTTACAACTCATTTTCCCTCTTCAGTATATGACCATAGCTGTGAGCGTGTGATCATTCAAAAATGAAGAGAGGCCGATCTTAGGCAAAAGTATATATTTTCCCTGTTTCTCAAGTTAACTCTTCTTCCACCGAAGAAATATCACGAATTATGGCTCACTCAATTCAAGTGTATCCAACCTTCCTTTTGACCGTACATTTTTTCGAGAATGCATTTGTCGTTTTGAGAGGACTGTGATAATCATGGCCTGGAGAATTTGTAATAAGGGAGCCAGGTGAAATTTGTTATTGCTCTATTTATTAAACATTAAAAAGGAAAATCCGGCAAATGCCTCTCAAATTCTTCACAAAGCTTCCAAAACTGGCCAAAAGACACTTCTTCTCTTCCTGAGAATATCATTCACGAGATTTGCATTTATAAAATAATTCGATCAATCGATTGACTTTGTTCAGTCTCATTTGCTTACCCCTCGCCCCGCTACTTCACTGGCTAAAAACTAAGTAATAGTGGAATAAGTAATTTATTTCGGTAAGACTTCATTACAGCCTCATACATTTATTATGCAAGATACAGGTTCTGACTCTATTCATAAACTGAAAAACTATTTGTGTGAAATAATGAGTATGAAATTGCTGCATGCATAATAAATGAATTACCGTCATTTCGCAATTTAAAAGTAAAACAGGGAGAAAAAAGCAATTCGAAAGTCGAATTTTGGTGGAAGGGGTAGAAAGCGATACCACATTATGAGATCTACGATACCGCTCAACCCAAAGAAACCGTACATAAGTGCGTGTCCGTGATTGCGTAAGTTCTTGGTTATGAGTTCGCCTTGTTCGTCATATAATTTCGCTGAGTTGTTAAAAGGCATTTCAACCAAGATTCCGATTGCTGATAAGACCACTTTTATCATTGGCTCCAGTGGAATTTTAGAGAGCGTCGGACCCGGGCAGCGATACCACACGAGTTGGAATCTGTTGGATCGCCTTCTCCTGTTCTGTTTATCTTTAGCTCGGAGTGTTCCGCTGCGGAGGTTCATTTGCAGGACGTCTCCAATAAACCACCACACGGAGATGGTTAAAAACATTGTTCCTGCCACAGCATGGCCTATGAACCCTCCCATCTTGTTTCCGGAGCTGGAATGAAGTTTGCCTAAAACTCAGTGACAGTGAACTTGCTACGAGCTATAAGTGTGGCTGACTTTGACGAGGCAAGTGAAGAGGCAGTAATAGGAGCCTTTGATTACGTTCGTGCTGATATTCTTTGAAGCCAAAAAATACGGCATAGATAACGGTTCCTTTGATCACCTTGGAAACAACATCAAGTGAACATTTGAGGAAGCAGCCAGCTGAATTAGGGTGCTCACAGAGAATACGGCAGTCATTAGTTACTAAGTACGCATTGGTTACAAGGCAATCCAACAATACTGAAAGAAAAAACTAACAGAAAATTACTACTTTGAAAACTCCTTTTAATTCTTGATAGGAAGTGATTAATTACATATAATTAAAATAAACAAATATTGTGATTACTGAAAATTAATGTTATATCTCTCATCAGTCGATAGGACACTTCAGCTCAATAATGTGAACAAGCATTTGAATGACACGGTAATAACGACTGAGTATTTTAAAGTATTCGAGACTGAGATTTAGCCAACTTCATTTCAGCACTGCCACTATGATGAGAAGGTTCATAGGCCATACTGTGGCAGGGACAATGTTTTTAATCATCTCCGTTTGGTGGTTTATTGGGGACGTCCTGCAAATGAATCGCCGCTGCGGAACACGGAAGTTGGTTTTTGCGCATTGGTTTCATTCTTTTGGAAAAACACCCCAGAAAATGTAGAGCTCTCGGAATTTGTTTTTTCTTTACACGTACTGGTTATATTTATTCTTTATGCATGTATGTGGTCGCATTGTATGTTTTCGTTATTTTGCCAAAAAGAACCACAACTGATCGAACCCCTTTCGGGGAACTATTCGGAAGATGAAGAGGAACACAACTAAGGCCAAGACCAGACAGAATGCCGGATAGTGAGATCTGTCATAACACGAACAAATGAGGATCCTTTTTCTCGTTGTCGGATGAGAAAAAAAAATACGAGTGCATGTACTGACCCCAAGCAAGTGAGAAACCAAATCAAGCGGAACATTTTGATAATCCCGGGGCAAGCAAGAATAAGGTGGCAGCTGGCGGAGAA